>NW_020187532.1:740634-788688 GCF_900000015.1 Plasmopara halstedii | reverse complement strand
TCGTGATCGGAGCTCCGTTGAGCGTCATGCTGAAGTAGCATATCGCTGTGCGGACGCTCTTACCGGCTGCCCCGCCTTGAGGCTACCGCGCTATGCCGGAGCTACTCCTAGCCGTGGAGCAGGCAAATGCATCGCTACAGGCAACGGCGGGGCGCTTGGCACCATTGAAGATGGAGCTTGTTGCACCCGTGCTCAGAACTAGTTGCTGGTTCATTTCTGGGTGGCCGAGGGCCCGTGGGATCCGCTCTGGCGTTCATGCGCCGGATCCCGATACGGCTTGAGCAAACCCACGTAAAATACCGGGTATGTGCGCATCCGTTTGGGAAGGTTTAGCGTATACGCTTGGCCACAACCTTAAATGTTCCAATGAACCGTGGACGAAGCTTCGTCAAGAAGATAGCAGAGGCTGCATGCGTAGGCAGGTATTAGAGTTTAATAAAACCAGGTCTCCGACCTTAGAGCTTTTCAGTTTGCCTCTTCATTTTTCATCTGCATATTGTTTCTACAGGTCTTGGCTTTCAGCCATCGCATCGCGAGCGTGTCGTGGGACACTCAGTCTGGTAGACAAGAAGTCATCGACTTCTTGGCGGATGATGAGGGGGCTGATATCAGCTAGCCGTTCGGCTATTCCTCCCCCATCAAGCCCTGAGCCATGGGATGGCGGCGTCAGCGGGACGCGAGGGTGAACCAGCTCGTTCATGTAGAACGGCTTGTAGCCGGTAGATGAATCTTGGCCAACTTATAGTCCAAATCTTAGAATAGGTGTGCCGAATTAATACTAATGTTTATTCAGTTTTTATGTTTTCAACAAGACTAGCAGCAGTGTATCCATGCCATGCATACGTAGTGCGATAATTCGAGTCGGCGCCTCGTTGCGTAATTGATAATTCGAGCCAAAGCTTTTTTGAGAGAGCATCAACACATCAATTTTATTCGTACAATGGTATATATGTGAGCGGACTCGTTTTAAACGGTAACCAATCTTCTCACGTAGATTAATGCGGACTCCAAGAGTGAAGCCCTTTGTTAAGCAAGGTGCAGCAAATCGTTATCTGCCAAGTAAGTCAAGGCAGTCCCGCCACATAGTGGCTTCTTGTAACGTTGTAGCCACACCATAACCATACCATTATCATTAAAAGCGAGAGATTTAAGACTCGAGTAGTGGACATTAACCACTTGTGTAGAAAAGCACTCATTACCTCCGCAATACAATGGCTATAATCTAGCTACCTCTTTATGTTCGTGGCTTTATTTCATAAATCCACTTGCCGGAAACCATTTATTAACAATTTAGCGGCTCATTAAAGCAGCAATTCAAGAACTGTCGCACATTCTACTCAATGGTCTTGTGCTCGAGAGTTATCAGAGGACTAGGTTATTCGGTAGTTTTGAACAAAATATGTTGAATTAGCAAACTCCATCCAAACCAATGCTAAAGATCAGCGCATCTGAGAAGAAATACATCGTTGAGGGCGTCGCTGCCGACGTGCGCGCAGACGGACGCGATCGTCTATCATATCGTAACATTTCAATCGAGACATCGCTTCTCTCACAGTCCAACGGGTCTGCGCGGGCGTCAATAGAGGCGTCAGGCACCGATGTATTGGCCTCTGTGAAGCTCGAGGTAGCATCTCCGCTCCCTGAAGCTCCCAACGCGGGCATTGTTCAAGTCTGTGTATCATGCTGTCCATCCATTTCAGCTAAACTCTATGGTCGAGCTGTAGAGGAATTGAATGTCGAGTTGTCTCAACTCATGACGCGCTTATTATGCTCACATTCTAATGCTGAACTTGAAAAGTACTGCATCATCCCGGGCGAAAGCGTTTGGTCAATTAATATTGACGTCATGGTATTTGAATCGACAGGAAATGTACCAGATATCATTTCTATTGCTATCTACGCAGCGCTAAACGACACTGTCTTCCCGTCTGTGCGATTAGTGGGCGTCGAGAGCGAGGATAAAACCATTGAAGTGGATATGGATCCTGCTGCTGGCAAGCTCATGATGGCTCAGCATTGGCCCATTTGTGTGACATTGAGTAAAATTGGCGACTACTTTATCACGGATTCGATGCAGGAAGAAGAGTTATGCACGACAGCTCAGATGAGCGTAGCTGTAGACCCAGAAGGAAGTGTTTGTGGTGTTCAGAAGAGCGGTACTGGTGCTATTGAGCTAGAAGAAATGCAGCAGATGATTGACGAAGCTTGTGCACGATCGAAAGAACTATTTCATCTTTTACAGAACGCGCTGTCTGAGCAGAGAAATCGAGACATTAAAGCAGGACACAGAGTCGAGCGCGTTGGGTTTTTAGGATAAGCTAGCAACGATAGAATAAAGCTAGAAAAAGAAACCTTGTGGATACATCACCAGTCTTACGCTTAGTATTCTACTGTGGCTCCATTACTGCTATCAAAGGCTGCACCCATTTCGGACAAAAAATTCACCACACGAAGCAATCGACCTTGATAACGCTCAAGAATCTCAATATTAAGCGATCGATTGGAAAACCCCATCTCGTCCAGTTCATTCAATTGAGCTTGCCACTTCATCTCTTGATCAGCAGACTGTGCTACGGGCATGATCGGTTCCATAGCATGTATTGCAGGAGAAATAGTAGAGTTCATGCTTTCATCAAGCCGCTTTTCTAATATTTGTCGAGCTACTTTCCATGCGTCCGGTAGTTCGTTACAATCATCTGGTGTCTCCCCATCAGACTCTTCTATCTCATCAATGTCAGGCACGGATTCAACCACTCGCTCAACGAAAAGCGTTTCTTGACGAGTGTTCAATCCAAGCTCTTGCAACGACTTCTTTACAGACTCAAAACCAAAGACCCGACGAGGATATGTCGCTACCAGCTGAAAATGCCGTGCTTCATCGCCAGTAAGTGCTTCGACGAACTCAAACACGCTTTCAAGCTGCGACGAATGCAAAAACCGACGCGTATGTTGTCCATCCGGCATCCGCAACACCATCTTCACATGACACATCGCATCTGGAGCAGGCTCAAGCGCTAAACTTGCCATTTTGTTCATTTTCCATTGTTCTTTCTCGTGCTCTAACGCTAATTCACGTGCTTCTTCTTCTTTTCTTCGTAAATCAGCCTCTTTTTTCTTTTCTACTGCTTCACATGGAATTAAGTCCACCTCAAGATCAGTGTTTAGAATATTCACAGCTTGCTCAGGTTTAAGCTCAGCAACAAGCACTTCAAACGTCTCTCTTCCGTGTCGAACAAACAATACATCACCTTTCGTCAAAGTTGTGTGTGTTTTAAGTGAGCGCTCTAGAATATGCTTGAAATCAATTTGACGCTCACCAAATCCATTACCTCGTGGCTGCAAACTCGCAAACTTTCCTTTTTCAAGTCGCACAAAGCGTACGCGAATAGTATTTGGAAGTTGAGTAGTAGATATGAAGAGTGATGCAGCAACTTTAGGAGGAAGTCCCACAGTTCCTTCCTCTGCTGTAAATTCAAGTACTCCAGCATGTGTCTGCCTCTTGATACTCACCATGTCATCATTACTTTGTTCATCAAACGACAGCTCGAATGTAAAGACGCCAAGCTCAAGTGCATTCTGTGGATTCAATTGCTCTAGAGTCGATACAGGAAGCGTAATCTTGTCACCTTCATTTGTAGTAGGAACTGGTTTAAGTTGCTGTGAATACGTAATTCCGCCTGTCAGTCGCTGCTCTTCGAGTCTTAATTCCTCCTGACGCTCTAATTCTGCAATGCGTTCTATACGTTTCTGTTTCTGAAGCGTTTCTAACTCTTCCAGCGCCTTTGTAGCTGCTGTACGCTTACGTTTCTCCATTTCTGCTTTGCGTTTAGCCTGCTCGCGACGTTTCTTCTGCTCGAGATTCCACTTTGCATTGCGTGATATTAAGTCGAACTCCATTTGTGCTTTTTCGAGTATATTCAATTATGATAAGAAATAATTGATCATAAGAGTCGGTATACTAAATAAGGAGTAATTTTTATTTCTTACAAATTATGCTTCGTAATCTACTTTTAAATTTCGACTAATCTTTCACCTAATGATTCGTAATCACCTCGCGTCGTTTCGTGTACAAAGAGATACCATTCATGGAAATTGATCAAGATATCTCTCGTCGAAATAATCCACGCTGGCTACCATTACTGTTGGATGTGATCTTGGCTACCTCTTTTGTGCTACTGGATGTGCGTGATCTTTCGTTTAAATTGCAATGGATTGGACTAAACGACACGACAATTGAGACGATTTCTCTCCCAGCGTCGAATTTAGCTTCGTTACAACCGTCAGAACCATTTTTATACACAAATCAACACTTTCAGCGAGCTTCAGGGTGGAGTTCTTTTCTGGAAAAATGCGATTCATTGATTCATGTCATAACAGAAGAACAAACGAATGGCTTTCGCCATGTAATTGGGAAGAATTGTTCGATCGGTAGCTCAATTCGAGCCATTGATTTGTTTCTTACAAGTGAAATTCGTGCTGATTCCATGGCATGGATGGCATGTGAGCTTCTGTACAAACACCGCAAGCCACCTCTCTGTCATTCTACCATTGTAACCCAGTTTCAAGACCGCTACAACTTTATAAACAAGCTTTCATCCGAAAGTGTATTACTGACAGATGAAGTAACTAACGATCCACCTCACTTGAAATCTCGCGAAGTTTATGCTGCTATACCTGGAAGTAATGTGGAGACGAATTTGATTGAATTGCTTAATGTGATTAGCCACAGCGTGCCGATTTCTGCTGCAGTTTGCGTCAAAGGACTCGTCATCAATGGCATTGAATTGCAAAATTCATCCATTTTTGGATGTGGAAGTCCCAGCTTCTTCCAGAGTTTCTTCATCGATAGTGACACCTCCCGTATGGCATCACAATTTATGATAGACAAAGCCTGGTTAAAGGCCGAACGATTCGAAGTTATGGGCATGACATTTCTATTACGTGAGAATTGTATCAGCTCATCCACAATTCACGACTCAAATCATGACAATGGTCGACCAATTCTGGATGTCAAGTCACGGTGCAATGTATCTGCATCCGGATCATTATACATATTGATGATTCTAGTGGATCTAACTTTACTAGTGCTAAACATGTGTAGTCTTGCTCAAATCTCACGATTAATGCTCTGGCCTTTGTGGAAACCACTTATTGCTTCCGAATATCAATTTTCTTCTGTTTCGACTTCAAAATGCGGCTTTGAGGTCGAAGATTATTTCCAAACCCTACAAGTTGGTATGCTCCGGAGTTCGGTCGTTGTATGGCTCACAGTTATCTCTAGACTTTTGACATGGATATATATGATTCCCAGTGCTCACCTGTGGAGCGATGGTAACTTTAATGCTGGAACTGTACACGCATTGTTGACGTTGTTTCGAGTTTATGATTTAGTGACTATATGTGTCAATATTATCTGGGATACGATTGTGTCCATCAGCGAAGATAGCGCTTTGGCTTTCGTTCGACAAACATACATCACGCCGTTGGAAATAACGGCTATAAGCATCTTTATCGCAGTTGCCAGTGATTCTATGATAGGACCACTTTTTAATGAAGGTCCAGGGCGACAGCTGCTGATCGACAGGTCTTCTTTTGAAAGTGCTACTGCTTATTCAAACACGTTTTCGTCGCGCAAATATTCCTCAAAGACGCTGTTTGAGCTTTACTATCCACTAATGACCACGACTGGTATAAGCGTCCTGACTGTTGGATTTTTTATTGTTTCACGATTCTGCATTGGAAAACTTACGCAGCCTTCATGCTCAATGCATGATTCTGCAGATGCGATTCAGTCTGAAGCAAACAAAAATTTATCAGTGAAGTCTTTTCGTGCAAGAAGCAGTACTAAAATGTTAATGCATTCAGTCTCCCCTCTTCCAAGTCCCACTCGAAAATTGATTGTGGATTCTTCTATGCTATCCGCCTCAACATGGACTAACAAGGCTCACAATCACCGCCTTCCTGTCGAGGATATGCTTGATAATCCCATTCGCGCGCGCAGTTTAGTACGGTTTTCTCCGTCGCTCGAAATTATGAGTGGCGACCACCTCCATTCTCTACATCCTGCAATTTTCCTCAGAGCTGGAATCGTCTTGGTCGGAAAATCCATGGTCACACGTTATGGGTTTTCAAGTACAGTTCAATCACTTGTTTACGCACATGACCACACGTCAAAGAGTGAATCACAGCACATTGGAGCGAATGGTGCTATCCCCAATCTTCGATAGAATACAACGCGCAAATTAACGTGTTTTGGAAAGTTGTAGGTCCTAAGTCTCATCGCTTTAACGATTGATCGATTTAAATACTTTTCATGAATGTTATAAACACTTCCAGTAACAGTCGTGTGAGTAAGCAGAAATGATGTATGAGCCTCTTGACATATAGCCGCGTTCTAATACTCGTTGATGGATCTTAAGGCAATAGTATCGTTCTTTAAGGCATGTGCTCAGACAAAGTTAAAGAAGACGGTTGTTAACAAAGACTAAAGCTTGAAATTTTGTATATCATAAGTTGGCATTTAGATATGGAAGCGATTTTTTTTTTCACCTTCATAGCCCCCAGGATTCGAATAGTCGAAGCCGATAACAGGATTGCTAAAGTGCGAAAGACGCTTTAGAGCTAATTGTACACAGCTACGTGCTAGCTTAAACACTGAGATTAGGAATGCTGTAAAGCTGAGGATGCGACGGATCTTACAGTCCAGTCTTCCATCAATTTCTAAACCCTACAGAGTCCGGAAACATTATTTTTCTCAGTGATTAAATATGAATGACGATCAGATTCTTTGACACAGATTCGCCACCGCAAGTTCGGAGCCAGGATGAGTTGGAGGTGATCATCCCGAAGGCATGCTGAGAGTGATAGACGACTTTGGACGATGTGCGCAGCTATCTTGCTTGTTCACAATCACATCGTCTACTCGCACACAACCTCGTCCAACGCATCGTCGAGCTTCTCTGCATTGCAACTCGACTTCTGGCCGTAGCGCTCGTTCTACAAAGGTCTTGCTGAGCAATGTATCAGTCATTGGGTGTTTGATTCGTCCTCAAATTTATATCAAACGGTGCTGTCCACATTTTGAGGACAAAATGTGTATAATTACGAGACCGATTAGAGAAGAATAATAAAACTGTTGGAGCGTTAATAAGCGGGTGTGCTGATTCAAAGTCAATAAACATGCCCGCCAGAGATACGCCATAGAGACCACAAAATACAGTTGCACTATTTGGTTCAATTGGGACTCACTCTGTTGACTGCGATAACTAGTCCATCTCCTGAGGATGCAGCTCGCTGCCTCTTCTGTATCCGAAATCTGCGAGGCGACTAGAACGCTACCATTTTTAGCAATTTGGGCAATCCCATGTTCTGCACGGAAGCTATCGTAGCTTTGTGCTCGCGTCAAAAGCACTACGCTTTCTGGCAAAGGTAAATATCTATAATTTTCTCCTTATCAAACCATGGCTCGTGGTGTTCCAGCCGTACAATACTTAGGAGTAAGAATTCGGATCCAGAGCTGGGACAGGAGCCCTGTTTGCAAGACGCTTAGATACATATTCATACCTGGCATCCTCATTATATCAGTTATTGTCTGCTATTTTAAACAGTCGCGCGTCGAATGTGATTGCACGACGCCTTTAAATCTATCAGGACTTTCACAGCTTTACAGAGTCAATAACGTTGATGTTCTCCTATAAGTGTTGACTATCAACTTCACGATGTATAATACCACTTTGCACTTTTTCGTACGTTGCCCTACGTTTATTGGACCTTGATGGCTCCCCTTTAGGGGCTTATTGTCCACCCTTGTGAGAGAACCCGACTCTCATCCGGGAGTTAAGGGGGCAAACAAGGCATGACTAGAACATCCGCGGGCTCTGCGAAGCTTTTCAGCAGCTATCATCTCTCTCTCCCCTTTGAGCCCATCGCCGCCGGCGTGCTTGTAGAACCAGCATTCCCAGCACTCCAACGTGACCGTGCGGCATGAAGGATTCTCATTGAATGCGACGCTCATCGTTTTCTCAAAGAGGCCAGATAAACGCGTAAGGTCTCGGTGCGTGCCACTCTTACTATGAAAATGGTATCCGTTACAGCCGTCCGGAGAGAGTCAGACTCCATTACGGCTAAGAGTATTCTGATTAATAGACAAAATCCACCAGCTCCCGCCTCCCATGTCGGGTAGATAAGAGCTTTAAATGCACCCAAAATACCGGGTTACGCGGTGCAATCATTCCCGGCATCTGACGGAAATATTTCACATGAGTGCCCGTTCACGCGGGACTTAAAAATCTGAAGGTAGCATGCGCGGCTCCGTTTGTAGCAAGGCCAAATTCATGTCCATACCAACCTGCCTCATCCAGAAGTAAGATTTTCAGTCCCACCCCGCCTTAACAGCAGCAACTCCTTGTTGAGTACCCTTTGCTCTTCCACAGAGCACAGTTTAAGCATTCTTGAGTGTGTCTCGTAAGCGTATCATCAAAATGATGAAGAGCGACTACTGCATCTGGCTCTCTGGCCATCAGTTCCTTGATCCCGTCGGGACCATCGACAGACATTAGCGTATTTAGCTGTTTAATATTCAGCGTTATTGGCAAGCCAGCGATTACCCTGATTTCTTAAGTCACAGACATCCAAGTCGTATCAAGAAATAACATTATGTGAAGTTTTGAGCCGTGACAAAATATTTTGCCGTTTCTGTGCTCAGCCGGCATGTGTAGTGCGCGCCACTACCGAAGGATCAAAACAAAGAATGCAGACTGGCGTATACGGATCGCTTTTGAGAGGGTACTAAACGTCATTCGTTCCAACTGACAATATTGCAGGGTCTTACAAAAGTATGATTGTGCTCTGGTGAGAGAAAAAAAGGTTCTTTTGCGGCATCAACTTTCTGTGTCAAAAAATCGAGCAACAAGCAGCGAATTTTGCATGCATTTAATAAGGTCTAACCAACATTTCAATTAAAACCAGACTCTTCAAAAGAGACTATAGCAAGACAGCGTGTTTGATTACAGCTGGGTCTCTTTGAACAGAAAACGAGGTCTAAAGCAAAATTGAGCCTTAAAGCATTAGAATTGATTGCGCTAAGGTATATGCGCTTTGAACTCTCCGTACTCGCAAAATGAACAACTCTCTAACGACTCGTTTATGGGACCGACTACAATTGAATTTAATTGCAACAGGATTTCCGTGCAATTTGTATAGAAAAAGCTTTGACATACAAAGGTCGCGTTAGTGAGCGTACAGATTTGTGCGTTCCTTCCAGGAGCGAAATCAAGCGTCTAAAGTAACTATTACTGATAGTTTGCTCTGCTATTAATCTATGTATGTAGATTTAAGTCTATCAAGTCTTATTCTAAAAATACGCATTTTACTATATCAAGTAATAGAACGATGTGACTAACCATGTGCGCCCCGAAACCCTCCCATTCCTCTTTTTCGTACTTCTATAATCTCATAAAATACCAATACTCTGGTACTTGTAAATTATACACTTTATCACCAAAGTGCAGCGCGAATTAGCGCAATTTGGAAGCCACATCTATCTCGATGAGGAACTAGGAATAGTCCGAAATGCTTAGTAAGTATACTGCCAAAAGCTTTGAGCAAAGCTCGGGTGTCAGATGCGGTAGTGGATCGCTAAGGCAGAAAATAATCGTGTATCGCGGTCCCCAGAGTGCAATTATACCGAGACAGGGATCAAGCGACGATACGTCGTGGTCCCCATAGTGTACCTCGGATAGGACTTTAAACTGTATCTAAAAGCTCGCTGTGATCTTGTGTGCTTACACATCTGTTTGTGTGTTCGAAACAGTAGAGTGGGGGGGGGTCAGCTGTGCGTCGTGGTCAAAACCGGTGGAGACAAGCAAGGGTGACTGTGTACTGCAGTCTCCTGTCAGAGGCGGTATAGACGGGCAAAAGCAAATTGCAAGAGGGAAGAGAGAGGACCTGATGGTACGTATAGAGGTCAATCCTTGTTATGATACCGTCGACCATGTGACACGCCCACCGTGCGGACAGTAAAGCTCCAAAGGCTGGCAAACAGAAAATTCATACACTCGTGATTGGAGTGGCCAAGGCAGTCCGAGGATTTTTAAGAGTCCCGTCTTTGCCATCACAACGAGCTCTCTTTTAGCTAGAAGATTCACAGGGGGTAATCAAAGTATTGAAAACGGTGAGATCACGGAAATGGTGTGGTTAATACGAGATGAGGATCTCAGCTTCTCTGATCCATGAGAAGTGCATTATTCAAAACGCGGACTGAGAAATGAGTGCAAAAAAAAGTGAAATGTCCTCATGAAGTTAGTCGACTCTTAATTTCACGTTGACAACGCAGTGAGTCGAGACCCACCACGCTTTCAAGGAATGCATCATAAAATTGACTTGGATTTGGAACCAAATGCTGCATCACAAAATTATGACCTATATGAAGGTAACAAACAGTATGGAAAACATTGACATTTTTATTTGCTTGAAGCACGAATCGAGTTTGGTGATAATAAGTAAACATTTTCACTCGGAGTCAATACTCTTTGTCAGAAAGGCGGATGGCAAGTGGAGAATTGTGTATGCATATAATAATTAAGATGTATCCACGTTTGTTGCACGAACACCGATGCCTAAAAAATACTGCCCAGGGGCTATCTAACGCGCGAGCAATGCTAGACAGTTTATTGACGCAGCACCTCCAGCCTTAACGTGCATCCGGAAATACCTTTTATGACCGTGCGAGTTGTCCAGAGCACGGAAACAAGGGTGGAAACATTCATATTGAAAGGCTGCAATGTATGCTCGAGTATCGTATTAGTAATATCAAGCACATTACGCCGGTAATATAAACTATCACAAAGAGTAGGAAAATACTTGCAGATCACCATCTACTTAAATTGGCTACAACACTGTTGTTTATATTTGGTGCGGAGAAGACCAATTTTATACCATTTTGCACAGCAAATAGCGCCATTTGGGTTGTGTGCAAAATGAGTTTGCGACGCGGTTGCCGTACACTTTGCACAGAAAAAGCTTTGACTCTCAAAGTCTAAGTGCACAAATTTACCGTTATTTGTTCATTCCTTATGACTGCTTGGACTGGGGCACCCTAACGCTCAGCATGATGTCTTTATACAACACGTAATTATTGTGTTTTGTATGGTTTTTATTCTGAGAAGGGCCTATCGTGGTGGGCAGACACATTTCATAGCTGACCAGACAAGCTTAGACGTACAACTGTGAAGTATTTGCAAGCGGTCGTATACCTCAGTCGGTATACCACAATGCAGACGACGCTGCGGTTGAGGGTTCTAGCCCCCGTGTAACCATTGCTGAAAAAAGTATTCAAATGGTAGGCTTGCATTCACTGCGCATTTCCAAGATTCTAGCACGCCCACACACACTCTGGACTCACATCTGGACAAGTGCCAGCAATTCTTTAAAGATGAGTGAAACTTCATCGAAGACCCCTTTTACTTATTCGCGGTAAATTATATGATTTCTGGCTTGATTCGTTGTGGTTGACTCATTTTGGCTTTTGTCACATCGTGGTGATTCTCGAGCCAATTTTCCAGTTTCCTTTGCAATTTATTAACGGCATGAACAAAATCAAAGAAGTACTACGTCACGCGATTATGAAGTTCACTATCGATGATGACTGCCTCTTCGACTCGCTACACGTTTGCACCTTTCAGGCTTCATCCGTCAATGGGAGGGGGAACTGGCTTATTCTTTGTTTGTCTGAGCGTGAAGACTTACTTTATGTGTGATAATCGCTATCGCAACAGCCCACGCTATCTTTGCGCTAATGCGAGTACAATTAATACAGAGATAATCATTATCGCGTGGTATTAACTTACCACCCTTAACAACGGATTGATCATTAATATCTATGTTGACGCTTTCACGTCACTATATATCCCGTTCCAACAAAATGCTGGATCTTCGCAAATATCACCGCCGTCGTACCCCATCAAGCCCGTGCGATTCCAGAAGAAATTTTATGGACAGAATCTGCGCATGGAGCCACGTAAACTGGTCAAAGTAATCGGTTTCCCAAACAAGCTCAAATACTTGTCCCAAAGCTGCGAAAACGTCATCGTGATGTGCATCGACACCCCGAAGGACTCTGTATAATGGATCAACTCTAAGGACTAACACAGCACCTTTTCCGCCCATCACCACGACAGAGTAGATTGTGCTACAAGATTACGAGATTCAGGATACGGTTGGTTCGATTGAGGTTACCGATGAGCACAAGCTCATATCGGATACTAGTGTACTACCAGCCCAGTTTGTTCGTCAGGCAGACCGAGGAAGAGACGATCAGGTCACGCGGAGAAACAGCCAATAACCCACGCAAGCCGTACAAGTATGGAAGGTGTTGCATTCTTGGGCATAATAGAGCCACGTGTTGTCTTTCTCAGCCCTGATAGCGAAACGTAACGTGAAACAAAAATTCATATAAGATGCATAAAATTCATTTCGCTTAAGCTACTAAGTGTTTTGTGACTTGCTACCCGAGAACGTATGTGCCCAGGGATTAATCCCGTTTGACTCAGTCGAAGTGACTATTAACCACCGCTGTTATAGTGGCATACACCATTCTACTAGGGTGTACATCTCTTCTGGACGAACTTTAGCGTGTTCCTCCTCGAACTTCGACTTACCTAAGTTTGGCTACAGTTGGTAAAATACTGTGTAGTTTACACTGGATGAATTGATCACAAACGTGTCACAATTTTCAAAGTGTGTCATCTTCTGGAATATTTCCCAAAAAATATATATACCCAATTCTGGGTAGGCTGTATAACCGGTATAACCCTATACAAAAATGATGGAAGCCCTGCTACTTGACATGGATGGAGTGCTGGCCGAGGTTTCCCAGTCTTATCGTCAAGCCATCATCGATACTGCGCAACACTTTGGCGTCCAAGTTACGCATGAAACAATTGATCAGCTCAAATTGGCGGGTAATGCGAACAATGATTGGCAGCTGACACACCGCCTCATTCTCGATGGGCTCAGCTCCACGAATGCATCTCCTACTTTAGAAGCGGTCACCGCCCAATTTGAATCTCTTTACCAAGGAACTGACAGTACAAAGGGCCTTTGCGAGCTTGAGACGCTGCTGATACCGAAGGGATTACTCTATGAATTACAGCGTCGCTTGCCCAAAGGAATGGCTGTGGTCACAGGTCGACCTCGCAAAGACTGTGTCAAATTCTTGTCCACACACGGTATTGAAAATCTGTTTCCAGTACGAATTTGTATGGAAGACTGTCCACCCAAGCCATCGCCTGAACCGGTTTTATTAGCACTAAAAGCACTTAATGTAGATGCTCGACGTGCTGTTATGATTGGAGACACTGTGGACGATATCATTGCTGGGTACAAGGCTGGAACAGAAGTATACGGTGTGTTAACCCCGCAGACATATGCTCGATCAATTTTAGAGCAGAAACCTTCAAGTATGATCACTGCATTGAAAACAGTTGGAGCATCTGTGGTGTTGACACCAGGACTCGGTGAGCTACTGGACCTCATTCCACCGACTCAAGATAATGTTGAGGCAACATCTATAGCTGCAGTAAATGGTAGTAATCGAGAAGCCAGTGTTTCACGAAATACTAAAGAGACGTCGATCAGTATTAAGTTGGCGCTGGATGGTACAGGCAAGTCAAAGGTATGTGGTAAGATGCCAGAACTTCTTGAAATTTCCCTAACATTTACATGTAGATCAGTTCTGGAATTGGCTTTTTGGATCATATGCTCACAGCATTAGCAAAACACAGTCGTTTTGACTTGCAACTCGACTGTAAAGGTGACATTTGGATCGATGATCATCATACGACAGAAGATTGTGCGTTATTGCTAGGCGAAGCTTTTGATGTCGCACTTGGTGGTCGTGCTCAAATCGCTCGCTTTGGTTCTGCGTGCGTACCTTTGGATGAGGCTTTAGCTCGTGCTATTGTAGACATCTCGAGTCGTGCACATAGTGAAATTAACTTGCATTTGGTGCGTCCAAAGATTGGCAAGTTGTCATGTGAAATGATTACGCACTTCTTTGAGTCATTTGCTAGCGCTGCACGAATAACGTTACACATTGATGTTCTTCGTGGCCAAAACGATCATCACCGTGCTGAAGCATCTTTTAAGGCATTGGCTGTAGCACTACGCAATGCTGTGAAATACGACAACACTGCAGGAATTCCAAGTACGAAAGGCGTTTTAGCATAAAGACTACATTTTAGAATAAAATTGCATGAAATGCATTATTTTGTGATCTTTTAAGTAAATTGATAATAACTTAAGGCTTTTTATTCATCTAAAGATATGGCAGATCTTGTTGTCGAGGCAGGTGCCGACGGCTCGTTCGATTTAAATGCTGTTGACCAAGCAAAAACATTACGTGAAGAAGGAAATGAAGCATTTCAACGTAATGAATTTCAAAAAGCCAAAGATCTTTATACACGTGCAATTCAACTACACGATGTTGATCATTTGCTTTATGGAAATCGTTCAGCCGCATGTCATCAATTAAAAGAGTTTCAAGAAGCTCTTGATGATGCAAAGAAAGCAATTGAATTGTCATCTGATTGGATTAAAGGATATTTAAGAAAAGCAAAAGCATGCGAGGCATTGCACGATTATCCTAATGCAATTGCAGCATATGAACATGTTGAAAAGAATGCTTCGTCAAGTGAAGCAAAGAAAGCAAGAGATCGATTGATGATACTTCGACGATTTCTTGATGGAAAAAATGTATTAAAAAAAGGATTTTTAGCAGATAAAGGAATCTCCTCGATTTATTCCGAAAAAGAAGGTTTAGATCAAGAGATGACTCGACGATCGTGGAAATTAATGTTGAAAAAGCTGCTTGATGGTTGTAACAAGTGTGGAATTAATAGTCGAGGAGAACGTGTTGTGCTTGATGACGGTGTGTTTGCAAAATTGCTACAAGAAGACGAATTTCAGCGACTTATTTATCCTGGAATCCCAAAAGAACAGCTTGTGCACGCACCGAAGAATTTACAGCAATTGTTAGAAGATTCATGGTATGAAGAAGAATTACTTGCTTTAATGCCGAAAGTAGAAGCCAAAGCAGCGAGTGTATTGACAAATGTAAAGAAGAAAGGCGCTGATCAAGGTGATGTCATGGATTTAACAACAGAACGTTTGCTCATGCCTCAAGTGTTGCAAGAGGCATTTGGCAGAGAAGTATTAGCAATGGTACATCGTGTGAATTATCAAAAACACGTGACATTTGCAAATGACGCGCGATTACTCGCAGATCCGACATCAGACTTTGCTACTTGGGATCAATTAGATGAGGTCTTTTTGAAAGAATTATTCGAGGCACAGAGTAACGTGCAAGGAGTGGCAGTTATGAATGATTTCATGGGAATGGAGTGGACTACGTTACTGCTTAATGACGTCAAGCGAATGGCCAAAAGTGGATTGTTATTGTCGACAGCTCCCAATATCGACGCCATGCATATCTTGAGTCGGCAACAAACCAACATTGACGGTCCGATCGGAGCAAAACTTCGCTTTGTCGAGCATCAAGATTGCACGAAAGAGTATCCTGCTTTGACCGAATTGATTGAAAAGCTGCATGCTTTACCTTATGAAATCAATTTCAAGCGAGCCGAAAGAGCCAAATTATGTGCGCAATTCACCCATTGTACAGCCATTCACCAATTACCGTCAGGTCATCGTCAGCCTTTGCGCTTAGATTGTGGAACCGGTGACAAAGATAATGGATACAAACTCACGTGTATTTATTTTTTCAATCAAGCTGGAGCAAAACAAAAGCAGACGACACTAAAGTTGCAAACAAGTTTGGAGGAAAATGCTCCAGTGCGTCAAATTGATGCTTTGCCTGATCGTCTGGTTATGTTTTGGAGCCAAGTTGTTTTTAATGAAATTTCAAAGGTACCAGAAGGCGAAGATCTTTTTTATCTCACGTTTTGGATCCACGGGCAAAGCCTCGCATAACGCGAAATTAGCCATGAAATCAATTTCTCTGCTTCACTTTGACCAATGATCGTTCGTAGAATTTCATGACTATTTTGTGAATCTGCTCATCAAAAGCTTGTTCATAGACTTCGGACGACGAAAATGGATTCTACTATCTGATGTAACTTAATTGGTAAGGTATAAACTGCTGCGATAGTAAGAGTAGAACCAAAGACAAATTGTTCTTCGTTCCCGCGAAGCATATGCAGCGATTGTCGATGATTTTGGTGCAGATATGAGCCTAAATCGTCGTCATTACCCAAATAATGACAAGAACGTTTAAACTTTCGACCGCAATGATTTTAAAGCTGATTCAACTACAAGTCTAGATGCCCATTCTTTTGAATGACGGGGACTGTTGGTTCGATTTGAAGTCAGTGGAAACATCACCAAGCGGATCGATGGGCCCTTGCTGTTTTCGTCCATCGCGTGACTGACATGTTCAATTTCAAATAAGTGTCGAACCAACAATGAATCAGTGGATTTTTAAATGTAAGTACCTTAAGTGCAGGACTGTGTCGATGAGCAAGCGGTGGATGCATTTGGGCCCTTGTATAGGCAGATCCAGGACGGGAAATAAATGAGATCTGTATTTACAAATAAGTAATGGAGGTGAGCAATCGTACGACAACCACAGTCTTGTAGCATTACACTATCATTCTTTTCGCCCAATTGGCTTTGCTCAGGCTGCTCTTGAATTTTACGAATTATTCCTTTTGCTAACAGCTCCGACTTCTGGCTTTTGATGCATCCTTGGGCTGAAGAAACAATAAATAAACAAAATGAAGCACTAACGATAAAAGACATGATTTCTGTACCAGAAAAAAAGGGCCAAATAGCCTCTGAAATGCTCGCATAGTCCACTGCTCGTCGCCCTTCTGCGTCCATTAATTTAGGATCAGCTTGGTGAGCCAACAAAATCCGCACGACCTTTCCGTGTTCTTGAAATGAAGCAGCATGTAAAGCTGTCCAGCCTGTGCCTATTGCTGTTCGTCAATTCATGGAGATATTTGGATTTCAGCTAAATTCCTACCTTCGTTCTGAGCAGAAACATCAGCACCTTTGTCAAGTAAGTGCGTGACCATGACATCATTTCCCCACAAAGAAGCAGCGCATAGCGGTGTTGTACCATCTAACTTAGATCTTTCAAGTTAGTATTATACAGTGACAAGTTTCTTGTCGAACCTTTTCCAGGAGTATCGATTTGCAAGCCATTGTCTAATAGAAAATCTACCTAGTCATACGAATCACACCCCATTAAGAATCAATTTGCCCGAATTGCAATCAGTATTGATCGTGCCATTGCACACGAGCCATTCGCTGCTGCCTCTGCAAGATCAATGTGCGAGTGGATCACTCCTTCCCGTTCATCTTTGACCATTGTGAAGCTTTTAGTCTAAACAATTTGAAGAATGCTGAGGACAGAACCATGAAACCGATCGAGGCGCTTCACACAAAATAGACAGAATTAAAACGTTTAAAAACCATAGTAACAAGACGTTCTCTCCCTTATTTGCTTTTCGTCCGAAAAATACTTCGACATCTACCTTGCATTATATATTCGTAGTAGCAAATTTTCTTTTACATTTCAGAAGGCGTTACGATACTATGGAAAAGAATTAGTACATGCGATAGACCGAGAAGCTTAGAGCTCATCAACCCTTCGTGTGATCCTGATGAGCTGAGAAGAGAAGAGAAAAGAACAGAAGAGAAGAGAAGAAAAATTGACCAGATTTTTTGCTGATGCTGGTAAGTTGAAAACAAGTTTGTATAATCTGCTCTTCTCTTCAATTTCATTACATCAAGCTTATCTGGACTTGAAAGGATCTTTTCCGTTGCTGCTTATTTAAGAGTTTTCATGTGCATGACTTCCAAATTTTCAGATGACCAGCATTTTAGACCAGCCAATTAACAGGTCGCTGTGCACCCCTCGCGTTCTATCAGAAAGCGGCTATACTTGATGTAGGTAATGTGCGGGTACATGGTGGCAGAGCGCGGAGCCCTTGAGGAAAAAGCTGGTCATCCGCGCTAGGACCTCACCGCCGCAGCAACATCAAGTTCTTGGTAAACTCAACCTGCCCCAGTCGCTGCATAAGTGTACCCGCTGGTTGCAAGACCCTCTTGCACGTTTGTTCTTGTTAGTGTTCTCGCTTTTGACTCACTGCTGGGTCAGTAGACAAACTTTTTGACTTGCTTGTCCACTTCAGGAACCTATCTCCGGCTGCCTTGATCCAAAATCTTGGTCAGGGCCGAGTAGGTATTGCCGTGTAGTGAGATAATACATAGCGTCTTTCAACTGAGCTATTAAGGGTGTACGAACCAACCAGTTATGCAGCAATATTTATATTATGGGGCTACTCAAAACCTGACACTTTGATATACACTAACTATACGAAATATATATCGCATAGGTATCAAATCATGATAATTAAGCACTTGAGCACATAGTCGGTAGTACGAAGCTTGATCATAGCGTCTATGCCGCGCTTAATAACGCTATTTTACTCATAACACTAAAAATATTACGTTTTACATGTCGATGACCACATCGTTAGCTTATTTCGCTAAGCAATACATCACCTTTTTCCAAGCAAGCCTTCCACGTCCATCTACTACTTTCACAATAATGATTTGTCAGAAAGTGTAACCATTGCAAAGCATAAAATGACTGGAAAAGTCCAAGTTGGTTCCTCTTCGCTACAACGAGCGCCCACACAGCTGCTCCAGCTTCATAAAGTTAAATAAAATTCCGGCCAGGGCTCTGCACTAAAGCCTAGGGTGAGAGCGTAAAAAGTAGGACCCACGTAACACATATCATATAAAAAGCATTAGAGAATGCAAAAGAGGCCCATTTCTTTCATACTAAATTATTATCAAAAACGCCACGAAAGTTTGCAACGATATGTTTTGACCCAGGAGCGCAGCGCGGGATGAGCGACGAGGGTGCATCGTAGCCGATCTTGAGCTTGTTGCGTTGATGGAAGTCGCAAGCATGTCACAAGCACACAATTTGCTTGCGAAGCAGTTTTTGTCGTTTGGTCAGCAGATTTGGAAGAGCACTAAAGATACGATTATCGACATAGTCTTTGGATGATAAAATAATTCTTTAAGACCAGATTCACCGGCGTCAGAGGTGGAGCGACAATGTTTTCTAGCGAAACCTAAATTAGCAGGTTCAGTCACTACTTGAATTAACATCATTACTTACTGTGTGATCCTTGGCGACAACCGTTCAACATCCAGCATATTTCTAGTGGATCTTTGATGAGTCATGACCCGACCTCTGCTTAGTGGCAAACGCACATCAGACGCGGGCCTGGATTTGCGATTATTAGAAGCGATTCATTAGTTCATGAAAATAAGCGAGAATATTAGCAAGTGCTCTGAGCAACGATTAGTAGAAAGAAGCTGGAATGGACCGAAGTCTTAGTGAAATAGGTAAAGTTGCAACTGTATATTGCAATCTACAGAGTATATTTCTGATGAGACAATTAATCTTGGCTGCTAGTTGGTGACCTTAGAGATTGATTCTGGTACGACGGAAAAGGGTGCCTATGCGTCGCGGTCTTCAATTGGTGATCCCGTTGTGATAAGTCACAGCGGGTTGGTGCCACTGTTTCCTGTGTAAAAGCCGGCAAAACAAATACTAGGCGTGAGAATAAGGACAAGGAACTGAAGTAATTAAGGATGATCCATCCTTATCATGGACAAGGAACTGAAGTAATTAAGGATGATCCATCCTTATCATCGCGCAACGATGCTGCCAGGTCTCACTGCTTGTACGGCGACCATACCCGCCGTACAAGCAGTGAATATCCACGGGTTTGCGGCGAGAGCTTTGAATCATCATCAATCTAGTGACTGGGGTCGACATTCTTCCGTAATCCTTCCAATAGGGGTCTCGTTAAGCTTGTAGGGCCTTCCTTAGGGATGCTTGTAATGCCAAGGTTAATTCTGAATGAGTACGGATATTTTTTTTGTTGAGGACTCACGAGAGCACTGTCTGAATACTGGAACAAGTATGTCCAAGGATCAAGCGAACCACTTAGAGACTCACGCGCATGTAGCCTAATGATCTAAAAATGCGTCATGAAATTGACCCAGTAAAAAACAAAGTATTGCGCCGCACATAATGACTTTAATGTGACGTCGTCGAAGTTTTCTTCCGTTTCGAACGAAAAGCGAGCTCAGTAAGCGAGAGTATACGTTCCTACTCGGCACCGATCCTCTGTGTCCAAAAAATTGTGCAGCGGATAGTGGATGCGTATAATAAAGCTAGATTTAGCCACTTATTGGGCGCAGAATGTCAATCTATTAAGCATTCATGTTGAAAATGAGCATATTTTCGTTGAGCCTTGCGGATTGCTCTTGACCTGGCTAATAATCATCAGCGTCTACTCATAGGAGCCACTGATACCTCCATCACTGCGGCGAGAACTTAAGCAAAAATTGTGTGCAGATGACGCCGACATGGTTTATACTTCTGCTCGTCGTATTGAAAGATATCAAATACTGCTAGGCGCCACAGAAGGGGCGGTTTTGAACGATGTAAGGGATTGGCTCTATCAAATCCGGATTAACTACTTCATTTCGTCTGTGACGCTTCAATCTTTGTCATAGGCTATGCATTAGTTCAAACGGATTTCGGTGAGCATGATACACCGTCGAGCTTCATTCTCGCCAGCAAAAGCGGTGGAGAATAACTTCTTGTCTTGCGATGAGGCAGGCGTTAGTCAAGTGAAGGACACGCCTGCTTGGCGCTACACTTCGTGATCTATACCGATGTTTCCATGACTCTCGCAGAGAATGCTAGTGGCTATCTTATTGTTGAGCATACCTTCGAGGAAAGAGAGCAGTCTGGCCGGCTTGCTTTGGCTCCGAACAATCTTTTGTGCTGCCCGGACCATAAATTGTAGCAAATCAGGTTGGTCACGCCGCCAATCAATGAAGCGATACATAAGCAAAACGTCAAACGCACGATGTCTTGTATTGCTAAAAGCCTCGAGTAGCAAAGAGATTTTGTACTGAATGATGTTTCATTAAAGATTTTTCTGGTTTTTTACGTCGCTTTCTCAACCCTTTGTTTACTCTTAACTCAACGTTGTGACTCTTCATCGCAATGGTTTACAATATAGACTACCGCACGCGGCACATGATATCTCAGGGGGCCACCTTCATCGAAATAAGACAGAGCGCTATGTACTGGTGAAATCACATGTATAGGTGAGCAAGCACGTATCTGTGTACATGTAAACTGAGTCTGCGGGTAAAGATCTCGCCGTATGCGTCGACACTTTTGGCCAGGCTACCGATTGCGGCAGAATATTGACATTGCATTTATCTTTGGTCTTATCAAAGGCGCGTTTGGTAAAGCCGGATCGTAAATTTTGTGGACCGGTTGGGCAAGATTGCCCATTTCCATACCATCAGCGATATCGTGACCGTTGAGAATAAAGCCAAGCGTTTCTTTGACAAAATTTTACCAACGTGGCTTGCATGTTAAAGTTGTTCCAGATCGAGATCTGCATTTTAAAGCAAAACTTGGCAAACTTTGTTCACGGCACTAACTCAAGATAGGACATGTCAGCCGTATCTATTCACATATATATGGTTAGACAGAACGCATTATTTGCGTGGTGAGAGGCTAAGGCATGACAATATCAATCACTACTGCGCGTTATTTAGTGCTGTATATACCTCGACATCCTTTTCCCCCCCTTTTCTATAAATGGTTGAGTAACCCTTGCGTTCTTTTATCAAAGCTTCAAAGTGGCTCCGTGCAGCGAGGCTGTCGCAGCTCTTTGCTAAGAAGAAGCTAAGCTAAGGGTACCGACCTTACGTTCTATACTAGAAATAGTGTCAATGTAGCGGATCGCAATCCGCTATCTCCAAAATTACCCAAAACCTAGTGGTGAACTGACGGCCCAAGGAACCACAGAGCAGTTTTCAAGTGCTCGTTTCTCTCTCTCTTGGGCGATAGGACTGTTTGCGTAGGCTTTTGACGCTTTGTCACGGTGCAGTAAACATTACCCGATAAGCTTCAAGATAACATGGTTTGATAAGATTGTAGCATGGTGGTACGGGAAAACGGAAGAGTCCTTTCTACTGTATAGCATTTTTCACCTTAATTTTCGCATCAAGAAAATTACCAAAAGCTTTATTTTTTCGATTTAAGGGCATGGAATCATGGAAATAATGCAAAAGCCAGGAATTTATCAAACGTAACACAACGTATAATCACTTGCTAGAAAGCTGAGACGACATGATTCGACTACCGAGACTCAATGAATGATATCAAAACGTAGGCAGAACAATCGCAATTTTCTCATCTGGAGTCATTCGTTTCTGTGTCACATTCGTTAGCGACAATCCTTTTACCAAAGTGCCAGGTCTCATCATCTTCTCAATCGTAGCTACACGTTGTTTCAATATCTCATCTTTCGGATTTCTTTTATTCATACTAGAAATCGTAGGCCAAAGAGGCAGATCATTCATTTGAGTCGAAACATTCGACATATCGACTGGATACTTGTGAACCTTTTCCCAACACTTTTGACAAAAGACAGTAAAGCATGAGAAACACCATAAAACTGCGTTTTGTATCAAACAGAATGTACAGACAAGAACTTCATTATCATGCGCCACATTGACCTTCAAAGGTTCAGTAGAGACTTTAGTAGGTTTACTCAAGTGACTCTCAGACACGGAAGTCGATGATGATTCTAAGTTGAAACTTCGCAGCTCAAGAACATCCTTAGGTGATACAATCTGATGATTTTTAGTTCGAGACATCATGACCTCCAGATTATTCCTTTCACTATGTTTACAATCATGCCATGATTTGTGTAGTTGGACCTTACGACGAATATTTTTAACATGCGTATCTCGTGCATCTTCAGATGTTGTTAGCAAACGATGACAAGTAGAAATTTTCAAGTGACTTGTGACTGGTGTTTGATCTATTACTAAATCGCTTTGACTTTTGTCTTTCGTTTGAGCTGAATCAAGATTGTATGGTCTAGCCAATCGATCACTACCAAAAGCATACTCTTGCAATCGCGAAGACTTCATCGATCGCTTCGTTTTTGATCCAGATTCCTGTCTATCCACTACACCAATCGATACTGGATTGCAAGGCTTGTGAACGTCAATATCTCGCCGATTCTTCGAGTAAACACGTTCTTGATGTACTTCCGCGCAGTTTCGCGTGGTTATTTTGTTTCTAGTTTCCACTTTTTCCACACGAGTCTTGCTAGTTCCATTTGGTATCAACAATTCATTGATTTGCTCACATTCTACACCCTTAAGCTGTGATGTAACACGTGTACAATTCCTGCCATCAATTTTATACGCTCGCTCGTCATCTTCTATTAGTTCCATTCGTACAAGCTCATCAATGAAGGCTAAAAAAACATCAAAAGTTTCTTAAATAAAACTTCTATATTAAGAGAAAAAAGGCCTCACAGAAATTCAAAGCAATCACCGTGCGATGACGCAGCAAACTTTGCATTCACTTCCAAGGTCAAGTTTGTCATCAGTGGAGAATCTTCAAGTGAACTGGCGATTTCTTCAGCATCAGAATCTCAAAGTTCCGAAGCCGTCTCGATTACCATTCGTGAACCTTAAATCCTTTGATCAAAATGTGAGCAAACACTCAGAAAAGTCAAGCACAATCAATGATCTAACGGGTGAAACTCAACGTCAAGTGATGTTAGATCGAATTTTAGTTGACATGGAAGATTTAGCATTTCAAGACGAATCAAAAGATCAGTTAAAACAAGAGATTCAAACTAGTGAAATCGTTCATAAAGATCCAACTACATTCCGTTTGAATGAACCATCAATTCAAATCCGTGAGAAGGAAGAAACGACGTTGGATGCAGATGAAAAAAGTTTCGAGAATTCTTTGAAAAGAGTTCAAGATCATGAAAAATCAAAGATTTTATGGCAGAAAACAACAGGAGCAAAGGTTGCGACTGATATTCCTCATCAGCTACTGACATTGTCATTATCTGATGATTCACGACGTACAAGATCGTTAAATAAACTTCAAGCTACACAATTAGAAGAAATTTCTTTTCGTTTACCTCAAAAACGTTTGAAGTCAAACGTACGTACAACTTTTGAGCGTCCAAATGCATCCCCACGAAAAGTTAAGTATGGTGTTTGGTATGTCCCTCAATCAAAATGGTGGACACTTCACAAAACTGCACGACAACATCTTGCTACTCACTTACCAACATCAAATTTAAATCCTCAAAACGACTTACACTGCATTCGACGGAATAATTGTACGCATAAACCACAGCTTCCAAAAGCTGCACTCTCGCACCATCAAACTGTTCGACCAAGTATGAAAAAATGTAATCGTTTGATATCTTCAACCTCACATATGAATGGATACTATTCTTCTGCTCCGCTTGAAATGCAAGCAATTGGCATTGCCCAGTCGTACATTGGACGTGAGTATCGTGCATATATTGTAAGTACAGCTACAACAATGCCATCATATTTAAAGTAATTCAGTACTCTTTGGCACAAAACTCCGTCTTTTGTCAATTTCCTACTTTTTTTTTGTAACTAACCTCAAGTTTGAATAACTTAAAATTTATCTTTTTACTAATTTTGACCAATCTAAAAACCTAAAAAAACGGTAACACTCGAGAACCAGCGCACTGCTTGATTTCTCCTTCATGTACTCTCAAAATTAAACTTCTACCAATGTTCACGATGACATTCCATGCATAGAAATAGCGAGTCGGATTTATGACCAAATTCACACGGAAATGTAATCTTGCCACTTTGTAGCCATCGGAGAGTGAGAAAGTGTTTAAATTGAGTCAAGATATCGCGAAAAAATTCCAGTAAATTTGCACAAATATTCCCCGCAACAACGGGATAAGTAGTCAAATAAACTTGTAAAAAAGTGACAAGCTCACTGACCGACGCATCACGAATATCTTCGTCCGTGATAAAATTCGATACATTTTGTACAAATGCAACTGCTAATGGCCACGACAATTCCAATCGTGTTTTTACAAGATGTTGCATTTGTCCAACAGCAAATGGAATAGATTGCAACATGTGTCGCAATTGTGCAAAACTAAAATCAATTGCACAGTTGCAAATATGTGCCATATCACGCAAATAGTCAAGAATTGCACTTAGCATACGAGTAGCCGAGATCTCGTCGTGTGACTCATGCGATTCCAACTTGATAGCCGCAAATTCCGATCGGATAGTAGAAGGAAGTAAAAATGTTGTTGTAGTAACGTCAGTAGGCGAAAGTTCGGGCTCGACCTCGTGGAGTGGACGCTCACGTGGCAACAAAATGGGCTCATTTTCAAGTCCAAATGACACTTTTTTACATGCCACAGCGTGTGATGACTCGTCTTCCATAACACATTTTGAAATAGTGCGCTTGAGTCTGTGCGATTGCATGACTTGAATTCGATTGTCGCTTGTTGGGGGAAAATGTGCTCCTTGTAATGAATTTAAGGTCAAGCTGGTACGTTGCCAAGTGAGAACAGACGGTGATTTGAAAGATTTAAAGTGTGAACCACATGAAATAGCAAATGACCCAAAAGTTTTGAGTTGGGGTACCCTTTTGCTTAGTAAAAGGGTGCAATTAATAGTCTTTGAAAGCGAGTGCTGTTTGATCTAGCGTGTCACTACTGAACGTGATGTCTTCATCATAACGTGCTACTCTTTTCAATTTAAAGATTCTATAATACTTATAAAAATGACTTTCTTCCATCTACTCGTGCTATCAATTGAGCGTAAAATTGGGTCCTAAATGCAGAAAAGGTTGAAGCTGGGCATCTTCGTCACCTCGCAAAAAAAGACGAGCCTGTTTCGATTTAAATCATAACAGATCACAAATATTATTAAAATTATGTACTATCTTTTATAAAGTCACGAGTCATGTCGACTCGGCGTGAATCTCTGCTCCTTTATCCATTGCACGACGACACTTTGGCTCTGCGCATTTCTATTTTGCAAACAATACTAAGGGAAGTATTGAAGTCGACAGATTCTGGCTATCGCCTATCCTATAATTGTGTAAATAGTATTCTATTAAGTACCTGCTATGCTAATTTTTAGGCTCACTTTCTTGCCAGTTTACGTAGAAAGCCAGAGGTAACATGACACAAGACCTTGAACTCACTGACATTAAATCATTTTGATTTGTAGTTGGTGCAGTTGACAAAAACACCAGAACTGTATCAATTGGATACTGATAAGGTCATGTAGAATTCGCCACAGTTCTTTCTGATTGTACTATATAGCAGCAGTCCATGGTCGTATTGACTGAATATCTTTGTAATGATCTTGAGGAACCCACGTTGCTTGATTTTGTGCGGAAGTTTTGACGCTTCATACAGCCCAACTTTAATAAGAAGAATTAAATTTGATTTCAAGTTTTATTAGATACTGCAACTTGCCTTACCTGCTTCTGATCAATATTTACAAAGACCTTAGATAAGATTTGAGAGAGAATTTTGGCTCATGGGTATTCCTTAACTTCTGCCGAGGTAAAATGTTACGTTTGTGCTGCAAATCCGTGGACCCGGTACGCCATACTTTCTTTACTTTAGATAACTCAGTAACCAACGCCTACATAAACAGCTTGTGGCGGTATAGGACATTACAATTTTCTTGACACGCAGTGTAGAGCCAGCATACATCATCAACAAAAGTAACGCTTGCTCAGCCAGCTACATCATGATCTTTGAGGTAGCGACTAAAGCTACTGCCAAAACGAACACACTGACCGGCATAGATCGCTTAGCCTGCCGGTTGGGTTTCCCATTCAACGGGGCAAGTTCTGGAATCTTGTGGACTTAACATTTACACATTTGGTAAATTTGAAATTTTCTATGGAACACTCTTAGTGTGATTGTGCATATTCGTTAATACCGAAATGTCGATATTGGTAGAACTACGGAAAGGAGGAGTCCATTGTACATGTGGGTTGCTACCCGCGTGTCAAAAAGCGAAACGGTTCTATTATTGAAATAGCAAATTTGTATATAGTACTTGTCTATTCAGCGTTAAGCCTGAATATATATCTACACTCGTGAGAGCTAACTCGACATCTCGTCATGCTAGAGGCTCTCAGTTCCGCTCCAGGGTGCAGCGCACGAGCCTAATCTCCGTGCAACTGTAAACACAGACTTTGAGGGTCGACGCTTATGCAAAGTTCACGGTGGCCCCTGCATTTGCGGTGTCCATCGCGTCGTGAAAGAATTGGTTTGTTTGCGAGGATGAACATGTTCCTTTTCCAAAGACAAAAATACAAGCTTGATAATCTTATGTCTATCGCCAGTTCCGAAAGAATTCGAGATCTGGCGGTCAAAGAGCCGGAGGCAGCAACCACTCGCATTGGAGCTCATCAGCGCAGAGAATGTGCTAGTGAGGTCGGAAAAACAGATGGTTCCCGCCGTGACGCCGCTGATATCAGAAATTCAGTCTCTTGATACCCTAGACGACAAAATTTACCTCTCGATAAATGAACTTTACCTCAAAATAAAGGAAATTGAGGTGCTTCAGACCGGGCGACAGCGCGTCACGCATGCACTCTTAAAGCTAAGCGCCGCATGCGAGAAAGCGAGCTAATGCGTAACATCTCGGTGAGCAAGGCGTTCCCAACCCGGACAATTCTGAGCGACAGATGGCGCAAATATTTCCACGACCAAACCTGTCGTATCATGTGCTCGACGTATTTGTGCTGGCAGATTATAAATTTAGAGCTCTAAAAGCGGCAATCGAGTTGATTATACCTGAATGCGGCCGCAATTGTCATATTTTGCTAGATTTCCAAACCGACGCGGCTCACCCCGAGACCTTCTGCATTGATTATACCTCTTTCGAGGAAGCAGCGGGCGTCGCACTCAATGCGTAATCTGTGCCGCGCAGACCAGATAGACGCTGAGATTGTAGCTCTATAGCTCTATAGCTCTATAGCTCTATAGCTCTACAGCTTCATTGCTCTATAGTGTTATAAGCGGTCACAGCCGATAGGCTTCAGCCATTTTGAACAGTGGGATCCCTTAGCCGCTGGGCTGTTCAGCGGTACCCGTCGATGTACCACCTGCGAGAATACAAAATATCCGTGTTTTTGCGCTTCCCTTCCGCCCTCGTCAGAGTTATTTGAAGGGTCGGGCTACCACGCAAAGGTGGTTTGCTGAAACTGGGTTCTATAGCACGTAATGGAGATTCTGGTCAATACGACCCAATTTCGCAGAAAGCAAGTCTCTAAACAAGTATGGCTAAATACCCTGTGTTCTTGATTATTAATGTGAACGCGTTAGGCCGTGAGAAGTCTTAGTAATTCTTCAGTAAAGTTTGACCTGCGTTTGTCAAAATCAATTGGCAGTACGCGGAAGCATTGAATATGCCAAGTACGGATAGTGTCCGTGCGTCTCGTAACAGTGACATTTGTTATGTGGTGTAGGCCATGTCAATCCTTAAAGCGATGTTTGAAGTCCTTCACAGCGGTAAACTTTTAGTCCTGTCCTTGATTTGAGAAACAATCTCGCCTTATGTATGTCATCGCAAGAGCGGCATCACTCAATCGGTCAGCTGAAATTTGAAAAGAGGAGGTGCCACGCACATTTTACTGGTGAAACCTTGGCGATTGATGAATTCATCTCTTCCTGGATGCAGATGCGGTTTTGGTGCTGGCACGAAGCTAATAGGGATTCCGTGTGATACATGGGTTAGTTTAAAATTGATGGCAACAGTATTGCTGGGTGCCTTAGCAGAGATCGGAAAGCAGAAGCAACAATGAGCTGATTATCTTTGGCGGGACGGTAAAGAATAGCTGTATGCTAAAGCCTCTTATGACCAAGGTACTGACTGGGTGCCACAATATGTCATGACAGAGCCGGGAGAGTTGAAATGCAACAGTAATTAGCTGGTTGAGGGACTTGGCCTTATAAATAAATGAGTGATTTATCCCTGTTACGATGTGACTGTAATGCTGAATCAGCGTTATCATGTGACGGACCCGTCGTACGAAGCAGCGAAAATCCGCGGGTAAGAAAAAAAAGGTTATTCACCCTTATATTATCAGACGAGGGTATTCCTTGGGGTTGTCTCTCCTCACTACATCCGGCAGAAGCTCTATTAGAGCTGGTAAAACTACCTCTATGTGATTTGTACAAGAAATTGAAAGACAGTGCGGCGATCGAATCACACGACTGACACCAGAGGAGGAGCTGAGGTCGTCATTTTTGATCGATAAAGCTCTAGTTGAGGGCAGTAGCAACCAGTGAGTGCAAGGAATGGGACAGCCATTCTCAAGGAGCCTATGAGCAATTTCTAAAATTTGACGAAGGATAACCGCGGTGACGAGAGGTTCTCACGCGTGTTGTCCCTTAATGGGGTAATGCTTCATGTGATCAACTTAGTCTCCAAAACCAGTAATTGCTTCAAACGACAATGGCCCTTATCAAAAGAGCCCTTTGTCACTATTGACACGGATTTTCGTGCGAAGCACGAAGCAGACTTCGTAAAACAAAAAAAACAACTTTGGCGGCAATAACTTTAGAAAAATAGTCGGCAGGTGGAAATGTTTATGTTTATAATGAAGTAATGCAGCTACAGACTGGCACAAACGCTAAATCCAAGAAAGAATGTGCTGCAATTTAGCATGACCGATTGAACTTTGCTCGCTGCCCTCGATCTAGCTAATAGTTATCATTTACTAATGATGAGTGGCAGATCCCCAATTCAGTGCGGTGAATACTCCGAGTAGGATGCTCTGAAAAAATCCGTTTGAAAGCACAATAATAATAATACATCTATAATACGTCCACAACGTTCAATTTCCAGGTGATACAGCTTTTAAGCCACATCTTGGCTATGCAAGAACCAATTCCGACGATATATTTGTTATTACCATGGAAGTTGTGACCCCCCACATTGCATACCTGCAAAGGATGCTCGACTGTATGCGCATAAATTCGATGTTCGCCACGACGATGAAATTCCCTTCTGGGACTTTGATTGGACAGCAAGACCTGCAAAAACTCCGCAATGAAAAAGTCCATTATAAAATGACCAGCGCCTTTTGCAATGTACTTCAGGAATCAGCTTGACCTCGAAAACTACTTACGCAAGTACAATGCTTATTTCACGACTCCTCACAAAGTGCAATATGATACCTAATGGTGTTGAGGTGCGGTGTAGGGAAGCGGCCTCCAAAGCTGTGACAGTAGACCTCATGCGTACCGCGAGTGTGACTCTTCATAATACAGATCAGTCATTTCACGTTGTCTGTGACGCTTCAGCGTTTTCCCTTTGCGAAAGGTTGTTCGTACTCCGAACAAATGCCAATGGACAATAAAGCAAGATCTTACCAGCTGAAAGGTACCTACAAAATATCCTGCCCAGGAAAAAGAAGTACTTGTGAGAAGTGTCCCTCACATTAATATGCCTATAGAAATTTCAGTACATATCAAGGCAAACGCAATGAGGGGAAGCAACTCGCTCCAGCACTGCGGCCTCTGTGCCCGAGGGTTTTGAGGATATACTCTACCAAGGAAACCCGCGTTTTTCCTGACCATCCGATCGTTGAAAGTCAATTTTGTGCTTGCAGACAGGTGCTTCAACCAGACTGAAATTGTGAGTCACACGATTCGCAATAAGAAAAAGAGGAGAAATGTAGTATATTTTTATAAGGGAGGGAGAAGGAAATGGCTACAATGACTTCTTTCTTCTCGGCATAGTAGCTGTGGCTTACTGACGACGGTAGAAGAAATTAATCCTGGTAGGACAAGAGGAGTAACGGTGACTGCTCTCATCAGAGAATATGCAGCGGGGCTGCCGTAGCTTAGCGCTTGATGAAGCGTAATTTAGGTTACCGACCTTTCGTTCTGTACTTAGAACAAGTACGAGTTAGCGGATTGCAATCCGATTACTCCAAGAGTAATTATTGCCTTACCCAAGGCTAATTAGCTCTTCCGTTTAAAATTCAAAAATGCTTTTTATTTATGTTTTATTCTAATCTTAAAGTTTGGATATTCCTTAATATACGATATAGTAAAAACTAAATACATGCGTAACTACTGACTACCTAGCCCCGTACCGTATTCTTGTTTGGGTGTGGTCACACCATGCACATCTCGTGTGACACGTACCCTATTACCAGGGTATGTGTAACCCCGTTACAGAATACCTCATCTTTCTCACCAAGTAGCTTTCAAGTCGTCGGTCGCAAGGACGCCTTTCTTGGGGGATCAGCAACCTATCAAGTAGCTTAAGAGATATGTCTTGACGCGAATATGTTTGAGATGCAGGAATTGTGGCGTGAAAAAAAGAATTCGTGCGAACAGTAGAATCTAATTGAATGTTCTCGTCACCGCTATGTAATTAAAAAAGGAAAACGCCAGTGCGGTCATCAACGTGGCGAAGCGATAGTATAAAAGGTTACTTACTGAACGATGGTGTGCGAAAGCATAATACGTCTGTGTAATCATACACATGGAGTACAATTTTTCAATACATTTTTGTGACGAATAGTACAAACTAGTACTCAAAAATTGATCGGACTTAGTAGAGGAGATGTGCATCGTATATGTGAGCTGTTAACCTTACCTTACATCAAGCTCACGAACTGATCAGACACTTGGCGACCCCGAGATGACATAAATTCAGATCATCACTATACTATTCAAGCCGGTTAGGCTCCTTTGACGGAATACTTTTTTACAACCTCACTTTGGATGGACTTTTGTGAAAAGTCACTTGAGCGATCGACTCAAGTTCTCGCTATGAAGATTGCATTGTTCTTGCTGAATCGACTATTGGCTGGGCAGGAAAAAATAATAAGGACAGCTGAAAAAACTGTTTTTGTGATTGCTTCTTGCATGACGGTCCACACTTGCGACCATGTATCTCCTGCTTTAAGCAGTTCTCATCACGCAAAAATCTATTCTTGTAGCTTCTTTCTTGACCATCGCTCCAGCGTCCTTTTTCTGGACTTTTAGTGAACGTGATACTGACTTTTTACTGATACAAGTAGTATCGGTAAAAAGTCAAGGTATCACGTTTAAATCATGCTATGATGGTATACTGTTTCGAAGTATCAACATTCGTACTGACTCAGAAATTGGCTCTCTATCGTCTGTAGCCCCATTACTATTAATTGAGCGTACCCTGATACTTCGCCGTACGTCCATTATGTATAGTGAAGTCGTTGCGTCGTCATCACGCGGTATGAAACAGTCAAGCAGTTGCAGAGATCGCGAGGCGTACGAAACAATTCCATGACACACATGGCCGGCAGTATCTTGAGTAGTTGATTGTTGCCGAAAGCAATAATATCCGGTGGATAGAAGATGTTCACAACCCACTATCAACACAAAGCAGACTGTTCGACTGACACGACCATTTCGGCCTAAAAATATTGTCATTCAGAGAGCAAACATATGTACTATCGTGTCGAATCACATACGACATGCTTCGACTAACTTCTACATGAATGTTAACCTACGTAAAGTATAAATTCTATAGCTGGTAACCCATATTCAATCTAAGTATAAACGTCTTCATTTTAAAATGTACCAGAGCTAAACGACAATAATCGACATACGAAAATGTAATTGTAAAATTATCATTATAATGTGGTACACATATTGTAATTTTTTTGTTATAATGTGGTACACATATTTTTGGGTTTTTAAATTAGTGAGTATTAGAGGAAAAAAATCGAACGTATACCGGTATTGAAACAATTCGAAATGACAGACTCTGAAAGCCTAAATTCTCCTCTCATGGATGATATGGTTTCCATGGTTAGTTTGGACGACACCCCCTCGTCAGACCAACAACGCACCCGAGGTTATCATCGACCACCATTAAATGGGCGCTCACGTCGAGTATTGCGTCGGTCTTTGTCGGAGATTGAAACCAGTTATCAGCCAATTGACTGGGCGTCAGACGACGGTGTTCGCTTGGATGGTATTGAGTTACAAGGTTCTGACTCGCGTCGAACTTTAAGCGACAGCATGACAAGTCCTGGCTACTACAATGAAAAAATAAAGAGTCAAGTATTGAATAAGTCTGATCAACCAATACGAAATATGAAGAAGGTGGAATCTAGCAATTTTGATAGTAGCAGAGTATCGACATCAACACCAACGTTACTACATGGAAAGAATATTCTTCAAATTATGGCAATTGATTCGATAGAACCTATTGCTAGATATTCTAATTCTGTTGATTGGTCAGAGAATCTCGAACCAGCGGATGAAGCCGAAGATATGTCCTTAATGGACCCACATTATGATCTCACATCAGCGAGAATGATTAAGTTATTTTCACTGTTTCATCCAGCAGGTAAAAATGACTGGCTAGATAAGAAAGAGGAGAGGAATTTAACTTTGTATTGAATATGTTACGGCAGAAAATGGGATGGTATCGTATCAAGGTTTTCGAAGTGGATTGCAGGCCATGGGAATCGCGTGTGGTAACGATGAACAGTTTCAAGCTTTTATTGACAATGTTGATGATGATAAGAGCGGAGGAATTACTTATCAGGAGTTTCTCTACGCGATTCAGGAGATAAAACTCGCACAGCTTTTTAACGAGAAGTTCTTGAAAAACATTCCACCTGAGTATATTAATGTGAAGCGAAGCAAGGCAAAAAAGGCTTTATTGGGGTCGATTGAATATTCTCCGGATCGAATACGCAGCGTGTATCCAATTGACAATGTGCAAAAGTTTATTTACTCTACTAGACCAAGCTGGGCTACCGTACGATGGATCAACATTGAAGGAATTGATTCACTTTTGATGAGACGTTTATCAGTACGGTATTTTCTTCATCCACTAGCTATCGAAGATACGCTAGATGCAGATGTCGAGCGTCCAAAGTATGAAGAATACGATGAACATTCCTCGCTAGTATTGCAAACGATACATGCACGTGATTTATCGATGGTAAAGAATTACCAGCGCATGTATCGTGCTTCACTTTATGTCCAAGATGGTGACAAATCTCCTTTTGAAGATATGACTAAAAAAGAGCTTGAAGAACGTTTGGAGCAACTCAATATTGGTTGTGTCATGACAGCACCCCAGCAACTCAGTTTGTATATTCTAAAAGATGTTTTAATCAGCGTACAAGAACACCCAAACACTCTTTGGTCAGTGCTAAAGCAGCGACTAGATCGATCCTATTCAAAGGTTCGCCAGCATGGAACAGCCTTCTTGGTGTATACTATTGTCGACGTTTGCGTCGATGAGCTGACACCAATTACACATACGTTTGGCTCAAAATTGATCATGCTCGAGCGATTGCTTAGCCTCGATCCTCGCTATTTTGATATCAGTCGACTAGCAATGTGTTCAAAACAAATCAAAGGACTTCAGGTACTTTGCAAGCCTATAAGTGAAGTAATTATCCAACTTTCAGAATCTGAAGAGTTTGAAGGCGAATCTGTACGTTATTTTCGTGATGTTCTCGACCACATTACAACAATTGAAGAAGATTGTGTCCGTCATCTGGACCGATGTCGCAGTCTTATTGATGATTTCCATAATGCTCGAGCTGCTCAACAGAATGATGTCACGTACATTCTTGCACTTGTTGCTGCCGTGTTTTTACCCGCGCAGTTCTTAACTGGACTTTATGGAATGAATTTCACTAACATGCCTGAACTTAGGAATCAAAACGGCTACTACATCTGGTGGGCTGTTGTCCTCGTTTTAGCTTTTTCTACTGTCGCCTTTTTTAAATTTTACAAAAAATGGCTCTAAAGGATATATTGTAATTTTCTTTAGTGAGGGTAGCTAGTTCCAGATGTGAGAATAGAATCGATCATCTTGAAATAAGCTAAGATTTCATACAACAGAAAATTGCCTCGCTTTCAATATCTTTTATCGGAGAGCTGTACTTTTTATCAGGCAACAGACCATGGACTTGGTTGGATATTAGATAGTCAGAGGCAGCGAGTATTTTTTGTTGTTAACAATGACTTCTGCTGCCAAGTGCACCAAAATCACCTTATTTTGACAGAAGATGTTGGGAATGACCGGATCCAGCCTAAACCAATGCCCTAGCTCTGCCTAGACTTACATTCCAAGGCTGTTGACACCTTAAGCATCACTGAAGGTTTTGTAGAGCAAGATATCTAACTTCCCAAAGTTGAGCACCCAACAGAGGCGGGAATGGCTTTTGCATGTGAGTTTACTTACAATAATACAAAGAGGGTGACTTTACTTGCTGATTGTTACAATCTAGTTCGTCAAGGCAGAAGAGACTGTCTCTACCACAAGTAGCATCATCATCAGCCAAGCTGCAAGAGCTATGAGGAGCGTCTATTTACTTCTCTTCCGCTGGAGTTACCAGAAGAGACTGTCGCTGCCACTAAGAGTGTAACGGGGTTTCACGTGCCTTGGTATGAAGGGTGCCAGGAGTTATACATCTAGCTAGGTTTTACGATAAATGTAGGAGGCTTTGCTAACCGAAAAAAGGAAGTTCACGCTTTGAACGGAAGAGCCAATAAGTCTTGGGTTTAGATTGCAATTACTCTTGGAGGAGGTGGATTGCGATTCGATACGCTTCTACTGGTCATAAGTATAGAACGAAGGTGATCGACCTAAACCAATTTTTTTTTCCTCTAAGCGAAAGAGCTTCGGCGGCCCGCTGCACTTGGTAGCAATCTTAGTCAATCTACACCCGAGTCGTTACGACTGGCCCTCTGTGAGGATGGAGCAGTTCTCTAGTATGCAAGACGGACTAAAAAGCTGATGTCTTTGCATGGCATTAAGGGCGTGCAATGGAGCGATCAGCGCCTAGAGGCATTTTTAAGCTATGAAAATGCTCTGCTAGAGTACCTAGAGCAGAAATTGTCGGCTTCGACTGCGTATGTGACGCCACCGTCAACGACGAATGAATTTCCCCCCAATCCAAGCCGTTCTTGGTGAGCATTGAGACTTTCGAGGGCAAGAATGGAGAGAATCTCTTGCTTTGGGTGAGAGAGATCGAGATGGCCATGGAATCCGCCATGCTCCAGACCGAGCAACAGCGCGTGGCGCTAGCTATCTTCAAGCTCGGTGGTCGAGCGCGAGAATGGGCAATGACGTGCGGCACTTCGATCGAAGAGCTTTTCGTTGCTCAAGCTCAGCTTTTGAAAAAGCTGGGGGTTCGACTACGTAGACGCCCAACGATCGAGTAGTCTCGTCTTTCCCTTCAGTAGCAAGATCCGCCGAGCGAAAATTGTATCCCACGCGACGGTTACGGACCGATTGTGGATGCGACCACATAAGAGGCGCCCTGTGTGCAGCCTCCAACCGCTGCTCCTGTGCCTAGTCGAGACGATTGGTAATCAATACCTCCCTTAGAATTCGAGAGGTCGGGAAACAGACACGGCGTCCGAAAGGTTTGAGCAAGGCTCACGTCGCGCCGTTGGCGCACCTCGCCCGCCTCTTCTTCCCACCCTGGGAAAGAAGTATCCTACTCGTTGTCGACTGCCTTTGAATCCCGAAGAAGAAATCCGTTGCTTGTAACATGCGCGATTTGCGGTGCCCGGTTTTTGAGGGCTTGCGATGTGCTTCCCGTGAAGCCACGGACGTGCTGTCCGTAGTTTCACCACCCGCAGGAGACGAAGTGGGGCTCTACCCGTAGGCAAAATTGAAACTAGCCAAGTTCTTTTTTTCGTGTCATTGACACAGGGCTCATCGAGCAGAGAATGCGTGATGGTGGTCCTAAGGACGTATAAATGACTAAGACGCGCGAGCCTCGTACGAGGCGACAGGTAAATGTGAATTGTGGGGACTCACAGTTTTGATGGGGGAGAGTGTAACGGAGTTACACGTACCCTGGTATACAGGGGTGGGTCACACAAGATGGTTGAACCTCACAATGGTGTGGTCACACCTTAACAAAAAAACACTACATTATTTAATCAGGAAAAACTATATATTTGGATATAGAGGCTCTGCCGTAAATAAAACAAAAGAGTTACAGTTAGAATTTTAAAAAATAGTGGATTTGCTTTGGCTTAAGGTTTTGGTACTTTTGAAGGTAGCGAATTGCGATCGGCTACACTCATACTGGTTCTAGAGTAGAGCGTAAAGTCGGCGACCTAATTTTAGCTTCCTCTTAGCAAAGAGCTACGGCAGCCCCGCTGCGCGCAATATGTCCAGAATTGAAACGTATTTACTAAAGCGGATATTTTTTAGGTGCCAGAAATTGAGTCTACTCGACTGAAAGTCATTTTATTCGTATGAAAGATGAGTTGAAAAAAGCATATTTAAACGTTTTGCGTTCTTGTCATAACTGAATTTTGAGCGCAATACAATAGGATCGTACCCTGATTTTGGGATAGCATGGATTTTATTCTTTTTAACGATTTCGCACCGTGGAATGCATAGAGCTCAGTAGCAGCCGATTCTTAGACTGCGGCAAAGAGACAGGAAAAGTGTTTCATGTAAGGGCAGGAAATTAAACTCACTTGAAACAGAGGTGCAAACTGTAGACGTACAGCATTCTTTGCAATACTAATGAAAAAGTGCCAAAAGAAGGGTAACCCGAGTCTTTTATAATGTTTGTGGTCAGTACAGATAGTGATACAGCCTTGATCCTTAACTCCAACGGTAGAAATAGTTTGACAGTATAAGAAGATCTCTGTTAAAGTAAAGGGATCCCATCAAACAGATAAGCTGGACCCTGATGTTTTTATCGATTTTGCTGCTGTAAAATTTAACGCTTTTGCAGAATTCATAATGGATCATCACTTTTGCAGTCTTCGAACAGAATCATCACTGTCCATTTCAGTGCACATATATTACAATGTTATCCCTCGACAGAGTTCAGATATACCATGAAAAAGTACTCGATACGGATGAGAGGTATGGTGCTCCAAACAACTGAGGACTTTTAGAGACGTGTGCTGCTGGCCTCGTGACATGTGTTACATTCGTTTTTGGTTTATTAAATAAAGCAGCTACATTAAGTGCAAAAATTGAGCTAACCATTAATCTAAAAATATTACGTAGAACTTGAGATGCTCTTTTGCTTGGCTTCTAGACAGCACCCGGTGAGCAAAGCATCCTGTGTGTGAAATAATGCCACAGCATATTATCATGCTGCGCTTGTAGATCGGCGACCGGTTCTAAGTAAAACTGTATTGATGTGAGAAAGTAACAGGATCTGTCCTGCGGACAGCATAATACGCTAGGAAATTTTCTGCCTCCAGGTGACCCCACGGGGATAGCACAATCGGGAGTCTTATGGTCTGAAGCGACTATTATTTGACTGGAGACGCTCATAAACTATAAATACTTACTAGTGAGATATATCCAGGCCTAAAAAACAAGCGTCAGCAGGTGCACAACATACCTCCATCATGAGACTATTTCATATACGATCTATTATTCTCTTGAATATGAGAGGTTGAGGTTGCCATGTATTTTATCTGCTCGAGAAGAAGCAACAACAAATTCGCGCTTCTACGGTCTCTAAGCTTGATGTCACTTGCGAAAATGGCGTAATCGTGCGGCACTTTGGGGATGAGGCATCTCCAACGGATGAGACATTTCAAACTGATAAGGCATTCTCAACAAATGCGGCGTTCCCAACATGAAAATTGTTTATGCTCAGTGTCTTTCTGTTTTTGGCACCGACGACTAAGAGTACATTTTAGGTAGTTCAAACACGCTCATGCACGTCTACAAACGCTTGAAATAACTTGTAATGTGATATCGCAGCTGATGACAACGTCACGAACGTATGAGTGCGTTAGCCGTTGTCGCTGTGTCTGTATTTGATGCGTCTAGATAGTTCAAACACGCTGTAGCACATCTGCAAACGGCTAGCAAAATAATACTTACTCGCCAGGAGAAGAAATTTAGCAATATATTTTTCATCAGCTTAAAATGTTTACTGAAATTGCCACAAGCCTCTTTCGAAAATTGTAAATGGAACCTTTCTTAAGGATCTCTGTACCATTTCGACTCGCGCAGGCGCAATTTGCATCCATTCATCCACATTGAGCGAATCTGTAAGTGTTGCACTTATTGCTTGAAAGCAGTAAGGTCAGCTTTAAGTGAGTGAAGTACCTATGATCACGCCAGAGCTTAAGACTTTAGCTCATCGAGGAGAAAGAAAGGAAAGTTATGCTGCTACGATGCGTGGCGATACACTCAGATGGTACATCGGAAGGACTACCAAACATCTTCAGCCAATCAACTCCACCATGAGAAATGAGTTCCTCCGTTAGTGCGGGACAGCCTACTGGGGAAGAATCGAGCTCAGTTGTACCGCGTGGAGTTGATTCTAAAAGCAATAAATTTTAATTGGTGGAACGCTTTTTGAAAAGAGAGGGGTGCTCACCGTCCAGAGATGCTGGCGGCTTATAGCTAAGTCTCGTGCTTTGTGAAGCCATGGAATTTCTTGATAGAATCTCAGATGGGAACTATCGATCGGACGTTGAGGTCTCGGAGTGTATCATTGTAGAGACGGGAATTGAGGCCCACATGTTGCACCCTCTGGGTGTACCTTGGATCTGCGATCGCATGTCGCGGTCTCCACAGCACATATCTGCGTAGTAGAGAAATTGCAACTTTTTGTTGCGGCCTCCATGGCCAATCTGGTCTAGACGGATGATTTTGATTATGTTCTGGGATTCAGATGAAATTGATTTGGTTGGAGCGAAAGAGTGAATGTAGGTCGCGAGATAAAGGACTGTGTCCTGGTGTCAAAATGATGGCTCATCATTGCCACCGTGTGGCGATACAAGTCAATCAACAACACCAGATGACGCACTCACCTACGCGGCCTTGAAACGTCACGGGTTTGTGGGCACCATGTTTATATCCTCGTTAACCGAAAGACCGGAGTAGTCCAAAGAGGGTACGTCACTGCTTTCGGCAGGAAACCTCGGTAGCCTTGAGTGGCGTTTTCTAGGGGATGTATGCAAGAGATTGTAATACAGTAATATAGCCAAGCTGGTACTGATAGTACCAGATGAGGAACTGAGCCCGTCATTTGTCACAGATGAGTGTTTTATTCAAGATTTTTGAAGAGCTCCGAAAGCGAGTCATGGAACGGCTATCCACCACAATCTTATGGTCTCTCTTAACCTGGCTGAGACTACCATAACGTAGTGACAAGTGATTTGCGTTTGGTGTGGATATGGATGAAGGAGTCTTCGTGAAATTATCCTGATTTCTGGATCCAAGAACTGTGTAAGTCGATAATGAACCTCACCAAAAGACGGAGCGAGGCATTCATATTTCTTCCTCGGTAAACATAGACACATTCAATGAGACAAAGTAAGTGTTTTTAATCGCTCTAATTTTCGACATCAGGAAAATTAACGGCTAGTGGAATAGGACATGCTCACAATAAGCTGAATGCAGCCACGTTTCCGTACAGACGCTGTTTCACTTCAAGAAACCAATTATACAAATATCTTTAGTGGCCGTTATTTATTTTGCAATGTTGTCAAACTGATCGTTAGGTACTCTCGACTGCAAATGTAAGTTAAAGATTTTTTCCCACTGTAATAAGTACCTCGAGCCGAATGCTTCGGAAGTTGCTAATTTGGTCCAGCAGCTGTCTATTGCACCTGTAAGGATGAAACTTCCATCGCCACAGCTATTCAGACTGCATCTTGCCGACACATAGGCCAACTTGGCAGTATAACATTTTGTAGTCGTACCAAGCGCTGGAGGGCAGCTGTGGACATCCACAGCAAACACCTACGATCAATGATCTTGTGCTTGAGCTTGCACGAGCTTTTTTATTTACTTAGACTGTTGTATCTTCTGCGCATACGTGATCTCATTCCCGAGATACTTTATTGAATATATTCGTATGCAAGCAGATCGAACAGAGGCCACGTCACAGTACATTGACAGCTGCCACACTACAAGGAATATTTGAACATAATTTAGCTTGGCTTGGCCGATCACATGTCAAGGTACAGTGCTACGACGGTCTCATCAACTATTCAAAACAGAATATCAAATGGTGTTGAGGTGCGCAACGAGATGGTCTACAATGCTGTGGACGAAAACCATATGTATACTGTCAACTGTGCCCTCGTCAAAACCAAGAACACTGTCTTGGCTCACATCCTATTATAATCTATCCGAACCAGATCATTATGCACAGGAAATCGTTGTCACATCTCTCGCAAAAAATGGCAAGGTGTTTTTTTCAAGTCTACCTTGAGGTAAAGTATGACGATGATATGCTTAACGTGGCGGTAGATGTGCTGCCCGTCCTCCAAATAATAATGTGCCGCGTGACGTCGTGCACCGACAAGGCGGTACGTACAGTGATTAACTTAGATGTAACATGTGCGGCAAAATTTAAAGCTTTGGAAAACAACGCGTATTTAAGTTTGAATGATCCTTCATCGAAGCATTTAGCTGCGCAATTTAAACTCTATTCCTGATTCCAAAGTAAACGGCATCACAGTACGCAGCATGAATTTATTATTGTACGAGGCACATGATTATCCTTTTCATAACTTCTGGCAAAATACTTTGGTGAGAAACATACTCTCAACGGTCTCAGTATGGATAGTAGGGGTGAGATGAGCCATCTTGTTCAGACAATTCACAATACGATTCCACAAGGCCGGTAACACCAAATGCGTTACTAAACGATTAAAATTTAAACTTTGCTGCAAATCAATCGCCAACTGCTTGTCGGGATGGTGGGCTGGCTTAAAGCACCGACGCAAGCTTTAATAAGTTTACCACTGCGCGAATTTTGTACGTGCTCACATACATTCTCAGCCGTAAATACATGTTGATCTACCAGTACATCATACTCATCGAGCAAGATGCCTCTTTTTCTTTCTTGCAAGGCTGCAGAAGTTTCAGATCCAGAACCATGCTTTGTAGCAAAATACAATCTTTGTTTCGAGTGATTGAGTCATGTAAGTCACAGATCATACCAGACAAATACAATGAGCTCATTGCGTGCTCAATGATTTTTACGAAGTATTAAAAAAGAGAGCGAGTTCAAGCCATCTCAAATCCCCTCATCCAAAAAAGCCATCTCTTTGTACCGGTTCTCAATGCCTGGATCCTTGGCATCTGCGACCTTTCGGTGCATCTGTACTTACATTGGCGCCCAGATCGGGCCAGTCCTGGACGTGCCGCATCAGCTCATTCTCAAAGCTGTTGATCACCTCCATGCTTTTGGCCCATTGTCCAGATTCCATCGGGACCCTAGATTATATTTTATACTGGTCTATCTAGCCTGACAGAAGGTATTTGAACGTAGAACTTTCCATCCTCGCATAGAAATCAGTCTTTTCGCTACCGAGTCGTGAAAATTGACTACAATCGTCACTGAGTGCAACGGCTACCGTGCACTTTGCAGAAAGGAAGTATTGCTTCTCAGAATCCGCGTTAATCAGGATCCGGACCAGAGCCTTTAAGTAAATCGAAAGTGTAAATTCGCTCTGCGGAATGTATGTACAAGAAAACATATAGTTATGATTGATTCAGATTAGGATTAGTTGACTAGCCAACAGCCCTTCCCTTTGTCATCTCTCTAAATGCCGGTATTTGGCCTTACTGAATATTCACAATTACACCTTGGGGATGTAAATATACCAAAGGATAGGAACACAAGATAATAGTACTTACACTACGAATTTTACGAAAAGACTACAGGGAACAACGTGATTTAAGAAATATCTGTTGCTGTTGTGATAGTCGTTGTATACATCTCAAGTCAGCTTTTCAGCTGCTTGTCACTTGTCAACGGCATGAGATGGCAACCAGTGATGCACTGGGTTTGAGTACAAACCATAGCCTATACTATAATAATGTCTGATTTGATTTGTTAGTCCAAGAAGTGGCCATCTTTCGTGTGAGATGTGGTGATAAAGGTGCTATACGCAACAGCATATGATCCGTATAGAGCACAAATGCTTCAAGTCAAGCAGGTATACAGGCGCATAAGTGATAGCTAGCTGCTCCTTGCCATGTGTGAAATTTTTCTATTCTGCTTCTAAGGCAAGCGAGTCTTAAGTGCGATGGCCATCCTGAGTAAAAAGCAGCCTGCGGCAAAGAGCGAAGCGTCACAGGCGACATAAACTTGGTGGTCTTCCTCAGTTGTAAATTTGTGAAAAATGGTAAGCGCTATTCAAATTAGCTTCTTAAAGGAAGTTGCACACTCATAGCGTCAAAAAGACCATTCATCTTTATTTTCGTTGCAACACAAATATCACAAATATTATTTTTTATATACACTTTCGTACGCATAGTGTAGAAACCTTCAAGGTACACTCTGTTGTTCGCGATTGCTGATAGCCAAGGGACCTACCTACACAGAGATAAAGGTACCGTATAGTTACTGAAGGTCTGTTGACAAACTGATTTCGATTTTGTTTTAATAGTCTTGCAAAATGAGCAATTTGATAAGCGCTACTTGTCTCGACCACGAATAAGGCTATAAACTGAAACCTTGTCGTTCTTCGTACCATCGTCGCGGCCTTACTCTTCAGGGTCTTGGTTCTGCTCCTTGCAAAACAAACAGGGCTCATTTTGTCCAACAATCGAAGACATTGAGATACGACTTCGTATTCTTATAACAGCTTTATTAATACAAAAAGCATTGGAAGTGACATGGTCAGAAGAGGGGAAATCACACATAACCTTCTTTTCATGACGTCAAAAAATCCAGGCTATGATGTAACTCTTTTGTCTGCTCACCGTCAAATTTGACGTTGGTCGCCTGAAATTTCTGAAAGTGTGGCGCTAATCTGATAAGTACTCAAAATTATCGCACCATTCAAGATACATATGGCATCCGTCGAGACAATGGTAGTTAGTGTGCTTGTAAAATCCCATTCACTTCTAAACCACGTGACGATGCCGTCTGCGTCAACATTGAAGCGATACCGCACAGATATTACCAACATAGCACCAATGACTTTCTGAAACAACTTGACGTTGCTATGATGCGCTGATTACACGCCGGCAGCTGATGTGGAGGTTCGTTTTTACATCAAACAACTGTCGATTCGACAACAGTAAAAACGTCCATGGAGAGAGATTCGTACTGGCTGAAATCGCTGAAGTAAACAAAGCGCTTTGGGCAATTGCTACCCCCGCGTACTTGATACTGGAGTCATAATGGAGAAGGAGTGCCTGTCATTGTGGTAATGTGGGATCATATGCTGAACTTGAGAGTCGGAAGTCCTCCTAGATGAGACGAGCATGTAGTCCACCATGGATGTCTCGTGTACTTGAACGGTTGCGGCCTTCCACAGCTTATGATCAAGCTGCTCGATATTGGCTAGTAGTTGCTATTCATCGTATGCAAGTATCACAAATTTCTTCTTATGCTCGGCACGGTGACGGCGATGGTGGAACTTGCACTGCTAAGGTCAACGCAGCACCGTGTCGATTTTTAACGTATTAATGGTGCGTGGATAGTTTGTCATCGGCAAAATGTGGTACGATGGATACGGCGATTGCGGCCATTGCGATGCTGAAACTCTTGCTTGTTTCTAAAGTGGTAGTACTTTAGAGACGTAGAAATTTAAAAGGGTTCTGATCGACACATCTAGAGCGTAAAAGTAGACTTGACTCACCCCTTCATAAGCCCAAAGATTGGATAGCCTTCGATGGGGCTGACGCGATCAGTTATGCGATACGACTTGAGGGCTGCAGGTGATGCGCAATTTTACGGTAAGAAGCAATAAATTAAGTGCTTTTATCCAGACGAGATTACTTTTTTGAAATCGAGAACTTTAAGAGATCGTAATACAAAGTGTTTCAAGGCAAGATTACGAATTGACAGTGATTCTTGGAGCGTCAAAGGGCTCGCTGTATGATAAAGATTGTACACACGCTGATTTCGGGACTGTGTCTATTTACAACACTACGTCACAACCCTTTTCCAGACCGACTCTCACGTTTCTACTAAATTTGCAATATCTGCTTGACACAGCATCAAATACCCCTCCGAATGAGTCACAGCTCACGATGAGTCAAGACCCTTCACTATATGCGTTGGAAGATAATGTTTGCTTGATATGTATCGGTTGCTTTTTTCCCACAGAAAGACTCGGCAGCACATCACTTATGTCATTAAAATCCACCCTGGCTTGAGTAGCTTCTCAGAGCAGTTGACCGAGCATTTTGAATAGAAAGACTGGAGCTGATGAGTACGTCGGGTTTTAAAAGTGCGAAAAGTGTGATTTTCGTTCATGAACATGTCCCGAATGGATCCAATCTCATGCTCAGCACTCGTGTATTTGTCTTGGTGTGTGGACTATCTAACGACGGCTACACACAGGCTTAAGAAGCACAACAAAGCGCTGGGATAGTCAAATTTGAATTCGCTAAATATTTGTAATCTCGTATATGAGAAATAATACCGATAACTGTATGAATATACAATGACATAACTTCTTATAAAATAGTTGTCAGTAAGCAATTCGTGTGTAGATGTTAAAATGACATTTTATTGCTTTGCATTCGAAACAGGACCCTCTCTACAAATTAGTTGTACGGTACAGTACAAGCCAATGGTATCTATCATCCTGGCCAGATAGGCTTGATGCTCTACTGATATGTCTATGTCTGGCGTCTGTGCCACCCAAGGAATGACAACTTTGTTCTTCAGTTGGTGTATCACCAGTTTCTGAGTATGCTTTGAAGCAGCAATACCGAAAAATTTTGTGTTTATGAGTTTGGTCATCGAAGCCTTACCACACAGATGTAAGTTACCACCTGTCGAAACTGCCTCGAAAACGTACGAAACATATTGAATGGGAGGCTACGCGTCAACATGTCCAGGAGAGCAAGCCGATGCACTTCCATATGCACTCCCGCGACGTGAGAACAGTAAAATCATGCGTCGAAGATTTTATTCTTCTATTATTCTTATCTGCGTTTTTATTTAACAGCTCATTTTGTTAAGAGAATAAGTCAACATCGTCAACAAAAACGCTAACCCTTCCAGATCGCATCTCACTCACTGCAACTTGCTGAGTCAAACGTGTCTATCCACTCAAATATTCACGACTCTAACCCGAACCGTCCTCATTCGCAGTTCAATTTATGCAATTTGCAAAGCCATTGTCGTCCAAATCGCAATGGTGTCTGCATCTGTCTTCCATCAAACGGGCGGCTCTCGAGCATATGAAACTTTCACATCTCGTGGGTGCTCACACAAAAGAAGACGACAGACAGCCCAAAAGCTTCATGAGTCAGAACGCCCTGTCGTACGCCAATTCTATGATCAAGGCCCTCGACAGCGCTGGCACGGGCGACGAATTCAGCGAAAAAGTTCAGCGACGCCGACTTCAGTACAAACTCCATCAGCGGCACCACCGTGCTAAGCAAAAAGAGAAGCTGGCTCAGCTCGAATTTGAGGTGCAACATCTGACGGCAGAAGTCGACATCCTTCACCACGAACGTCAGAGTTTTCTAATCCAGAACAATTGCTTCGAATCGCGAGGCACAATTGGAGGTAGGCCGGCCCACGTAGCAATGGAATACTTTCGTCTATTTCAGGCCAGCGCGTTTTCGACACATCTTGACATGCAGGAACAGTTCCTGCGTTCTGTCATGACATCGGATACTAGAGGTCCAGACTATGTCGGAGTGGACACAATTGTAACACAATGGCGTGGCTTTTGTAGTTTTTTTGCATATTTGAGGTACAAACCATTAACTATCACTATCACGACAGTGGGTGAGCTTACGGTCATTGAAGTCGACTCCATTTTCAGCATTGGTGCGCAGCGCGATGGCATTATCGCGCTGTATCCCTCGCTAAATGGTAATACGGAGCTCTTGCAGAAACTTTCAGGTAATGTTATCAATGTCCGAGTCAAGTATTATTTCACGTTCGACTCGACCGGAACTGTCACGTGGTTTAGCGCCGAGTGGGACCTCGTGAATGCGCTGCAGCAACTGTTGGATGATCTTGATGATGTTAACACAGTGCTTTCCGGTGCTAACATTTCGACATCCACGGGCCAGCTCAGTGTCGAAAACATTCACGCAATAGAATCAAAGCGTGCAATTGACCCTCGGCTGGACGTGAAATATCTGCTTTCTTAAATTTCGTCGCTTTATCTTCGAAGTTAATAAATTGTAGAAACAACGACCTGATACGCAATCGTTTGGTATAATGTCTTCTTAATAGGCCTTACATCTAATTAAGACAAGCGTCCTCTGCCTGGTCGGTAAATTTCACGATTGCTGTTTGATAAATTTATCACTTAAAGAATCAAGGATTCTTAATATTTGGTTTTGATAAGCCTGTTTGTATTTATAGCAATAAAACTAAGGTTAAATGCTAACAATATAAGAATAGTCTTCGGACAACCAAACATGTAACGGAATTACACATACCATGGTAACAGAGGTGTGTGTTACACCAGATGGGCATGGTCTGACCACACCCAAACAAGAATACTGTACGGGGCTAGATAGCCAGTAGTTATACATGTATTGAGATTTTACTTTACATCACTAGAAAAATCTATGCATATAAAATAAAGGCAGCTTTACCGCAGATAAAAATAAATTAAGCAGCTTTGGATTTAAACGGAAGAGTTAATTTGCCTTGGGTTAAGGTTGTAATTACTCTTGGAGTAAGCGGATTGCAATCCGCTAGACTCGTACTTTTTCTAAGTCTAGAACGAAAGGTCGGTGACTGAACTTACACTTCCTTTAAGCGCAAAGCTACGGCAGCCCCGCTGCACTTGGTAGCATTTGTAGTCAATCTGCACCTGAGTCGTCTAGAATGATCCTCGTTGAGAATAAAAATGCTTTCCTCTTTGCCCCAGGGTATGCAGAACGGGCTTAAAAAGCTGATGTCCTTGCTTGACCCTGAGGGCGTGCAACACCTTGTTGCGCAAGGCCTCGAGGCAATCGGTGCGCGTCTAGAGGCGATTTCGAGATTTGAAAACGCGCTGCTAAAGCACCTGCGGAGCCGCTCATGGTGAGCGTTTAGGTCTTCAGAGGGAGAATGGCGAGAATATCCTGCTCTGGGGGAAGAGGTCGAGATGGCCATCGCACCCGCCATGCCCCAGACCGAGT
>NW_020187532.1:740446-740624 GCF_900000015.1 Plasmopara halstedii | reverse complement strand
CTTGCGTAAGTGGCTTGGTCTCGCCAACTACTTGCACAAGTATAGCGTAAATTACGCAAAAATGGCCCGGCCATTATCCAATCTTCTCAAAAAGGATGCGGGATGGTGTTGGAACACCGAACATCAGGGGGCTTTTGACTGGGTCAAAGACAGCCTCCTGCATGCACCGAGACTGGCA
>NW_020187532.1:740145-740436 GCF_900000015.1 Plasmopara halstedii | reverse complement strand
TTAGAACAAGTACGAGTTTAGCGGATCGCAATCCGCTTACTCCAAGAGTAATTACAGCCATAACCCAAGGCTAATTCACTCTTCCGTTTGAATCCAAAACTGACTTTATTTATTTTATCGGCGGCAAAGCCGCCTGATTTCAAATGCATAGATTTTTCTAACTATGTATAGCAAAAATCTTGATACATGTATAACTACTGCTATCCAGCCCCGTACTCGTCGAAGCTGCGTTTCACTCCTGGGCGGAGCAAACCTTACAGCTCTCACGAGTGTTCTCGTCGTCAAATCAGG
>NW_020187532.1:739827-740135 GCF_900000015.1 Plasmopara halstedii | reverse complement strand
ATGCGCGTGGAGTGGCACGTTATCCACTGGACGAAGACTGCGGGGCTAGCAGCTCTTCATCGGATATTGTAGGTAACATCGTGGCTCCAAAGGATCGGGCAGTGAGGGTGACACCGGACGACGCGGAGTTCGTGTTCACCCTGGTCTCACCGAGACAGAGAACCTCTGTACAGAGGTGACGGCGACGCCGTATGCTGGCTGCAATACGCCGGTCGACCCTGATCCAGGGTGTGTCTACCGTAGACGATGGTGAACAGTTATACACCCTCGTCAACGGTATGACGGGGGGAAAGATGCGACGTCCGCCG
>NW_020187532.1:739245-739704 GCF_900000015.1 Plasmopara halstedii | reverse complement strand
AGACTGCGGGGTTAGCAGCTCTTCGTCGGATGTTGTAGATAACATAGGAACTTCAAAGAAGCGAACAGTGAGCGTGACACCGGACGACGCGGAGTGCGTGTACACCCTGGTCCAACCGAGACATAGAATCTCTTTACAGAGGCGACGGCGACGCCGAATGCTGGCTGCAAGACGCCGGGCGTCGACCCTGATCCAGGGTGTGTCTACCGTAAACGATGGCGCACAGTTATACACCCTCGTCAACGGTATGATTGGGGAATAAAATGGCGACGTCCGCCTCGAGGTTATTCCTGCAGTAGATGCTCTTCTTGAGATGAACGAGATGTTCCTTGAATACTTCGGCATTGCCTTGAAGGCAGGCGATTTGGCCGTAGTGGTCATTGATGGACCGGACGAGGAGATATACTCGTCATCGCTTCTAGATGAAGCTTTCTTGGAGGACACCAAGAGAGTGCTGAG
>NW_020187532.1:738804-739235 GCF_900000015.1 Plasmopara halstedii | reverse complement strand
ACCGAACATCAGGAGGCTTTGACGGGGTCAAAGACAGCCTCCTGCATGCACCAATACTAGCGCTGCCAGACCCACGATCGTTCTTTCAGCGTCGTCTGTGACGCTTCGGACTTTGCCATCGGTTGTGTACTGCCGCAAGCAGATGCAGAGTGGCGATATCTGGTGATCGCGTTCGAATCTCGACAGCTCAAAGCTGCAGAGAAGAACTACCCAGTTCATGACAAGGAGCTACTTGCGATGAAGCATGCGCTTGTCAAGTTCAGGGTCCATCTGCTCGGCTATGACGCATGATCTACATAGATCATGCGTCATTACGCATTGCGACTCAGTCTCCCCACCACTCGCAGAGGATGGCTAGATGGCTATCCTTCTTTGCGGAATATAACTTCGAGGTGAAGTATGAACCGGAAAAGCAGAATGCTTTGGCTGAT
>NW_020187532.1:738269-738511 GCF_900000015.1 Plasmopara halstedii | reverse complement strand
CTGCTCCTTGGGTAGGGGCCATTGGCGTGTTACGCAGTATTTGGTTCCCGACACCAGGTCAGTCTAATGACGCACACCTCGGTCCGGATGTATGACCGAAGGCGGGTTTTTGGAGACGACGTCTTGAAATTCCTTTACCAAAGGATAGTATGGATCCAAAGGATTTCATAGGATCGACGGTCCACTCCGTGCATTCAGCACTCTCTTGGTGTCCTCCAAGACAGCTTCATCCAGAAGCGATA
>NW_020187532.1:738106-738259 GCF_900000015.1 Plasmopara halstedii | reverse complement strand
TAACATGAGCAAGCTCATAGTCTGGTCTGCGTGACAACGTATCAGCCAAAGCATTCTGCATTCCCGGCTTATACTTCACCTCGAAGTTATATTTCGCAAAGAAGGATAGCCATCTAGCCATCCTCTGCGAGAGGTGGGAGGACTGAGTCGCTT
>NW_020187532.1:737795-738096 GCF_900000015.1 Plasmopara halstedii | reverse complement strand
AAAGGACGATCAGGGTCTGGCAGCGCCAGTATTGGTGCATGCAGGAGGCTGTCTTTGAACGTCTTTTGATGTCCGGGTGTTCCAACACCATTCCGCATCCTTTTTAAGGAGATTGGATGATGGGCGGACCATTTCTGCGTCATTTACGCTGTACTTGTGCAAGTAGTTGGCGAGACCAAGCCACTTACGCAAGTCCCATTGGTTCAATGGAACTTGCTAGTCTACAATGGCCTTGACCTTAGCGGAATCCGCTCGAAGGCCACCGCTTCCCAATGAAATATCCTAAAAGGGAATTTCTTCG
>NW_020187532.1:737569-737785 GCF_900000015.1 Plasmopara halstedii | reverse complement strand
GTCACAAGACGATTAAATGTTGCTGGTGCATTTGACAGCCCTTGGGGCATCACCAGCCGCTCCCAGGGCTTGCCGCTCGGAGTTTTCACCGCTGTCAGCGGAATGTAACTCGCTCTCATGAGCAAATGGTACTACCCATCGATCAAGTCGAGTGCAGTGTACCTCGTACATCCCACCATGTTGTTCTGAAGAACATCATTTCTAGGAATCGGCGTA
>NW_020187532.1:737068-737559 GCF_900000015.1 Plasmopara halstedii | reverse complement strand
CCATTTCCAATGGTGCCAAGCGCTCCACCGTTGCCTGCAGCGATGCATTCGCCTGCTCCACGGCCAGGAGACGCTCCGACAGAGCGCGGTAGTCCTCAAGGCGAGGCAACCGACGCACGACGTGCTTCAAATCGTCAAGAGCATCCGCACAGCGATATGATACTTCAGCATGATGCTCAGCGGAGCTCCGATCACGTAGGACCCCGTCCGCAAGGGCTCGAAGAGTATCACGAGTCACCGGACGCCGCTCGACCCGGTCGTCACCGCCCACCACCGACTCTTCTCGATGAGAACGGCGACGTCCACTATCACGTGGAACGTCTAGTGAGACGACGTCGTCACCAGGGTTAAACCCAATACATGGTGAAGTGGCGGGGATATTCCGACTCCGAAAATTCGTGGGAGTTTGAGGCGCCACTTCGGCAAGAAGGCCCAGTCGCCGTGGACGCTTTTGATCGGAAAGATCAGGGTGTCCCGCGTCATCAGACGCC
>NW_020187532.1:736727-737058 GCF_900000015.1 Plasmopara halstedii | reverse complement strand
TGGCTGAAAGCCAAGGCCTGCAGAAACAATATGCAGATGAAAAAGGAAGAGGCAAGTTGAAAAGCCTTAAGGTCGGGGACCTGGTTTTATTGAATTAGAAAACCTGCCTACACACGCAGCCTCTGCTGTTTTCCGGACGAAGCTTCCTCCACGGTTTATCGGACCGTATAAGGTTGTGGCCAAACGGGGTCTAGCATACACGCTGAACCTTTTGAAAAGGATGCGCACCCACCCGGTGTTCTTCGTGGGCTTGTTCAAGCCGTACCGGGATCCGGCGCAAGTGAACGCGGAAGCGTTGGCGACGGAGCGGATCCCACGGGCCCTCGGCCAC
>NW_020187532.1:736462-736713 GCF_900000015.1 Plasmopara halstedii | reverse complement strand
CTATGAGACTCACGACACGCCACTCAGTGGTCATCTCGGTTGTGAGAAAACGTACAACTCTGTGCTTCACCACTATCGGTGGCCCAAGCTGTACAAATGGACGAGCACCTATGTGCACACGTGCGAGACGTGTCAACGGGTGAAACCCGCTCCTAATACGACTGCGCCGCTGGCCAGCTTACTGGTACTCACTGGGTGCTGACAGTCTACGAGTTTGGACTTTGTGTTTAAACTGCCGAAAGATTAGGCGT
>NW_020187532.1:736385-736452 GCF_900000015.1 Plasmopara halstedii | reverse complement strand
TGAATCCCAGCTCATATGGGGTGCTGTTTGGGTGCGATGTATTAGGAGAGCGGTTGATTAGGTACAT
>NW_020187532.1:705207-736375 GCF_900000015.1 Plasmopara halstedii | reverse complement strand
TGCACCAAAACAAGAATACGGTATGTGGTTAGGTAGCCAGTAGTTATGCATGTATTTAGATTTTATTTAGGAAAATCTTTACATTTAAAATTTTAAAATTAGGCGGCTTTGCCGCAGATAAAAATCAGTTTTGAATTTAAACCGAAGAGTTTATTAGCCTTAGTTAAGGTACTAACTACTTGGAGGTAGCGGATTGCGATCCGCTACACTCGTATTGGTTCTTGTATAGAACGAAAGGTCGGTGACCTGAATAACGCTTCCTCAAGCGCAAAGCTACGGTAGTCCCTCTGCAGGGTACGTGTAACCCCGTTACAGAAATGGTAAGCCACAATGGCGTCATAACGATGTCTGGTGTTTGCCTCAAGAACGACGTGTCGCTTGGACCTCTTGCATACCTTTTTGCGCCATCTTGACCTCTTGTCCGTTCCCTAAGTTTTTTTAATCCTACCGAGCTTGCCCACGACCTCCTCGTGTGCTCAGCAATCGCTGTGAGCGTCTAGCTGGTATCTCGGATACAGATCCGAGCTCGGAGCCCTTCGATTATCAGCAAATTAAACTCTCAATAATTTGCCTGCTACAAATTTTGTCTTCTTTAACTTGGGTTGGAGTGATGGTCACTGCTCGAAACCGGTATGTCCGATCTATAGAGCGAAATAGTGATGGCTACATATTTTTGGTCAGCACTGTGTCACACATTGAAGCCGCAGCATACTCATATTTAAGACTACGATATACTTACTGCGTCGATCATGAAGTTATTGTCTGTCGTGCTGCTGCTCATTGCTCTATCTGCATTAGCTTCAGCCTCCACATTCCCCACGCACGCCAAGCATGGTCGCCTATGGCAAATTGTGCAAGCAGCACAGCAGATGATGCCCAAATTTCAGGCAAAAGATCTTTGGTTCAATCAATCGGTGGATCATTTTGATGCAAAGAACAATGCCACATTCCAGCAACGTTATTATGAGGTAAATGAGTTCTGGAACAAGCCAAATGGGCCTATTATTCTCTACATCGGGGGAGAAGGTGCGCTTGAGCACGCTCCATCTGGATTTGTCCATGTTCTCGCTAAGACGTTCGGCGCGAAGGTGAATCCACATGAGTGAAATCGTGGTTTCTTGTCCATTTTCTAAGTAAACCATTTTTTCGTTTTTTTCTGTTAGATTCTGGCCTTGGAACATCGATTCTATGGTAAAAGTATACCAAACGGGGACTTGTCGACTAATAATTACCAGTTTTTGACGGTGCAACAGGCACTCGCTGATCTCAAACACTTCAAGGAAAGTCTTCAAAGATCTCTGGGGACTAATTCGTGGATAACTATTGGAGGGTCGTATCCTGGGGCATTGTCGGCATGGTTCCGTGTTGCTTATCCGAACTCGACAGTTGCGTCGTTGTCATCGTCGGGAGTTGTGCAGCCCGTGTACGAATTTTATCAATTTGATGAACAGGTGGCACTGGCAGTAGGCCCATCGTGTGCGGATGTACTGCGCCTTACCACGGAAGTTTTTGAGACTGAGATTAGGAGTGCCAATGCTACGAAAGTGAAGGCATTGTTTGGTGCTCAAAGTCTAGCAGACGCGGACTTTTTCTACATGATTGCAGATGCAGCAGCAATGAGTGTCCAGTATGGCCACAAAGATGTTGTGTGTGACAGCATGGTAGGAGCCTTTGAGCGTAATGATTCCTTAGTCGACGCTTTTGCCAGCTTCACTATAGAAATGTACGGATCTTCGTTTGGCAGCGAATGTTTTTACGATACGAAATGCTTGACCGAAGACCGTGCTCGCTGGGGGGACGGTCGCTCTTGGCGTTGGCAGAAATGCTCTCAACTTGCATTCTTTCAGGTTGCCCCTAAACAGGAAAGCATACGCTCGAAAATGGTAGATCTTCAATATCACTTGAAACAGTGTGAATCCGTATTTGGTGACGTAGTTAACCCATCCGAAGGTGTGGATGAAATTACGAAATTGTATGGAGGGGAACATCCATATGGTCACAAGATTTTTTTCTCGAACGGTGGTGATGATCCGTGGCAACGTGCTTCGGTTCTTCAAACGCTTTCGGATGACTTAATTGCTTCCTTGGCTAAGTGCGAGTTATGTGGCCACTGTGGCGATTTACGCGCCGGCCCGATTCTACCAGAGCCACTGAAAAAGCAGCGTGCATTGATCCTTGAGTATTTAACGAAGTGGATAAGTGCATCTAGCAAGGAGGAGGAAGCGAATAGCAAGGTATTGGACTTTGATACTGAGCAAGAAGTTTTTAAGCTCCAACCTACAGGAATGCATCGTTCCTCGCCTCTAGTCCTGTTTCCTATTCTTATGGCACTCATTGCGTTGGTAGGACTTTTATATGTTGATGCCATTCGGGATTTCCCAGGACGAATCAAGATAAATCGGCATGGACTAATGCACACGCACGACATTTAAGAATTTTTGCCGAGTAGCCGACGTCAGACGTCAGTTTCTACATAGTACTATTCACTTTATTGACCTAAATGCTGATAATCAAATTTAGTTTTTCCTGCCTCTATCGTATACACGACAAGTACCTGAAGCATTACCCATCATTTTTTTGCGTCTGCACTTTCGTCTTTATTGATGTGGATTGTGTAGACTGACCCATTGTTTCCTTTGTCGAGATATAGGCGTACATTGAGCCACCCATAGATACAACGACAATTCCGATAGCCTTTTGCATTGTGATCACATCGTGATTAATGAGAATAGACATGATGATCACAACGACTTGTTTCATGTTGCCACATACGGTTAACGTCACCGGAGACGTCACCTTGTTGGCCATAAAACTGGTAACATTAAGCATAAAGCTGATCATGCCGGTTAGAATAAACCAAAAGCTAGCCGATGGTACTATTTCCCAATTATCCATAAGCGTATTCGCTTCACCGGTGAGAAACATTGCGATAAAGCACCAAAAGGCAGACAGAGGCGCTTGATGCAATATCAAATCCACAGGGTGGAGCTTCAAGTCTCCTGTTAAAAACTAAACATACAATTAAACCATGCACAGTCAATTGCGGTCCGCCATCCTTACTTCATAAAATCGTTACGTACCTTGCTTGATAAAACAGCCTTCAAACCAGCAAATATAACAGCCACAACTGTAATAATGAAGCCTAGTAAAGTGCATGAATTATCTCCAGTACATGCCAAGTAAACGCCAATCGCAACTGGAATGAGCGATAGCTTTCGCCTCAGAGAGTACGTTTTACCAAGTATCAGCATGCTGAGCACGACAACAACCGCAGGAACCAGTGCTCGCATCACTTGATTGAAAGAGATTGATACGAGGCCTAGACTCCAGTTGCCCGTAATAATATTGCTCACAAAGATAACTGAGAAGTACACCATAAGCTGCTTCTGGTCAGACTTGAGTTGCTTGCGCTTAATGCCTTTATACACGTATATGTAAAGAAATGCACCCAGTGTGTTACATATCATGTGCACGAACGTGAGCGTGACAGGCAAGCGCAACGCTCCAAGCGCCTTCTTGTTCCAGAACGTCACTCCAATGTTTTGCATAAACCACATGCTCAGCCAAAAGACAACGACTGATGGCGCCACATACAGCGTCTTTGCCGTAGAGACAGCCTTCTCCTTTTGATCTGGCGTAAATTCTTCCGACTTCGTCAAGAGCGTCGATTGCGTCTCCATGGAATTCTCGCCGTCTTTGTTTAGCAGCGTCATCGTCTCGTTTGTAAAGTCCTCGTTGTCACCGTCACGACACACATCGAGAGAGACGTGAGCTCCCTTATTAGACCGAGAGATTTCGGAGCTCACCGATGGCGCTCGCGGCCGTGCGCTGAGCGCGTTTATAGCCATACTGTCAGCAGCTCAGTATCTCAACTTATGCTGTTTGGTGTCAATACAAGTGTGAAAAGCTTAACTGACGATGACAAATAGGACATGTGCTCGTGAAGAATTAAAAAGGAGAATTAAGACGCCGGCTTTATTTCCCAGCTTTTCATTATAATGCTATAATCCGAAACGTTTGTAACGATCAAGCGAATGCGATGATGTCGAGTGTCGATTTTGGACTCTTCCCCGCGACTTCCCAGGAATCTAAAGGCACGTTCGAGTTTTTCTATGTGACTTCGGCTTCAATTTCTATAACAATGACGTAGACACCTGTCGTCGCCCGCAATCGATTGACTGCGAGCTCCACCATACGCTTTAACCCCGCACCTGGTGTACATATAGCTATGTTTCAGGTTTCAACGTAGATTCTCAACTTTCCATAGCAATTCGCACCGGTCAAAGTGATCCCCGATGTCGTTTGGAAGCCTGAAAATAGGTCGCAAAGCGGCCCAACCACAACCAGTTGAAACTTTGCTTCATCGGGTCCCTATCAGATCGGATATATAGCCAAATCACTTTTAACTCTTAAGCAGCAAAGCATGTACCTTCCAAGCTTGTTGCACGTATTCTAATTCGCACTGCAGCTCATCGATTCTTTTGCATTGGTGAAAATGCACTCGATGAAGACTTTCTGCAGCTAATTCGATTGCCATCGCTGCGTTGAACCTTGATACGGCTGCCGCTATATACTTGGTCACTTTCGTTGGATCTCGCACTAGAAATAAAGCTTGCTTTCCTTCTCTTGTAATTGATAAGGCAGCGTCTACACACGTCTATCAACATCGAATAGTGTTGCTGGTAGTCAGCGCATAGTCATGGCCAGCTACAATTTTGCAGACCTTCAGGTCACAATTCGTCAGATTCTCCATTTGAGTATCTAATGCAGACCTGTAAGACAAGATTACATAATATGTCAGACGTACAAGCATAATTGAGCAAAAATCCTATAGTCACATTTGCTTTGTAACAACCGGCTTCTTTGCCTTCGTGCTAGTGTTGACATGACATGTAGTGGAGCGCTACAAAGTGCAGCTGCCTGCTGTCGCTGTGACCTCATCTCTTGCATATCAATGTTCGACGCAAATAGCTGCTCAGCTGTTGAATTTGCAGGCACATTGCCTAGGTCTTCTACACGCAGCAATTTTCGCAGCAAAGGCATGTTTTTATCGTCAGAATGTTGGTTTTATGTCACTAATTTAGTGACCTTGCCGATGTCTTCGACAACGCCGCTGAGCTCGCAGGGGCGTTCGGACTCGTCGTCGGTCACGGTTTTATCTGCTAGTCCCATTGAAGAGCATATTTTTCCGCGTATGTCATTCTTGCGGCGCTTGACATCAGCACCGATGGCTAGTTGCGATGATCGAGCTAAGCGCAAAGAGCAAGAACGTAAAGAGCTACTGGAAATGATTCTTGAGTCTATCGCTAATGTACCTAAGGCTGTCGAGCGGATTTATACCAATGAAAAACTATGTCAGGCATTGCATGAAGAGATGGGGGAGGAAAACCTGCTGCTGCATCGTTTTTTTGACGTCAGACAGCAGCAGCAAGAGGTTACGCTTGGAGATTCTATTGTGGAGGACAATGCGCAGGCCTGGAAGCTTAGTCGGCGATCCTCAAGTGAGAGTAAAGAAAGTTCTATGCTTTCACGTCCAGCGGCAATACCTGGGCTCTATAATAATTATGAACACAGTCAAGAAGGTGATGAAAGTGACAGTAGTAGCAGTGATTATGGCTCTGGGTACGAATTGGACCTCGCCGAAGCCGTGACTCAGCTCTGTATGACCGACGAGACTTTCACCGCAATGGATAAATTGGTCTCAGACCCAATTAGGATCGCACAGGCGAGCTTGAAGGGTGGGAGTTCTGCTCGGGTCACAAACTCGCCTCAGTCGTCATTTGGAATGGGAGCTTCACCAGGAAATACGTCGATAGACGACGAACCTGTGTCGGCTCTTTGGCCACGACGACCTAGTCAATTTGCTTTTACTCAAGAGGAAGATAATACCTTGCGAGCAGATGACGAAGTTTACAGTGAAATGGTGAGTTCAGTCTGTGAGGATGAACCATTTCAAGATGAAGTAGAAAGAGACGGTGAAGAAGATGATGAAGAAGATGATGAAGAAGATGTTGAAGAAATTCTGAAAGACGAAACTGAGACAAAACTTTTCAGTATGGATGACGATGATGCCGACGATGATGCCGAAGATGATGACGATGATTTTGACAAAGCACAAGGTTCAGAAAACGAGAAAGAAGTAACAAACGATGGTGATACGCTTAATCCATTTAAAATTAGCTCTTCAGTGCGGGGCCGTAGAACTACGTTCCAACATGATCTCGATGGCCAGACCAAGCAAAAAGAAGATTCTGTTCACACAGTTGACATAAAAGACGGTGAACATGATTGCAAAAATGCAGATATGGAGGTATTTGATGGAAGCAATGAAGATGATGAACTTAAAGAGTACGAAGTGATGCAGCTTCGAGTCATTTGTGAAAAGAATCGCACAGGATTTGAGCCGAACCAGGATTGGCGACCACGTCCCGGAGCTTTAATTGGTGGTCGATATAGGGTTTGTGGCCACACATTCTTATCAATTGTAGAGCTTATTAATTGTGGGGTATGATTTGGTTTAATTTAGGTCGAATTGGCTATTGGTGAAGCAGTATTTAGTCGGACCTACAAATGCATTGATACAACGACTGATCAATCAGTATGTCTCAAAATCATCAAGAACAACAAAGAGTTTTTTGATCAGGGTCTTGACGAGATACGCGTACTGGAGTATATTGATCGCAATTGCAAGGTGGATGAGAGGCATCTTGTACGTCTCTTGGATGCACTATATTTTCGTGAGCATTTAATAATTGTGACAGAGGTGCGTAGGTTGACTTTCAATATTTCAATTGCTTTCAGTATGCTGAATTTTTTTTCACAGCTTCTTCGTGACAATTTGTACGAGTTCTCGCGCTTGCTGTTGCAACGCGGTGTCGTCAACTTTTTTAGCATTCCTCGCCTCAAAAAGATCACCATCGAAGTGCTTGAGGCACTCGATACACTGCACTCACTGGGACTTGTACATTGCGATCTCAAGCCCGAAAACATCCTTATACAAAACTTTAGCGCATGTACTGTCAAGGTGATCGATTTTGGGTCGGCTTGCTTCACTACTGATGAGCTCACGTCCTATGTGCAGTCCCGTTCGTATCGAGCCCCTGAGGTGTGTTCGTCGTACATTTACTTCATTTGTTTGACGATTGTCTGATCTATGTATTGATTGCAGGTAGTTTTGGGTCTTATGTATGGCACAAAGATCGATCTATGGTCGCTTGGGTGCGTCATTGCCGAATTATTTACTGGCGAGGTTCTGTTTCGTAATGACTCAGAACAGACTTTGCTAGCTCGTATCTTAGCAACAATAGGTACGTGTAAAGCACAAATTCACTTTGTTGTACAAGTTGCTCACACATGTGTGATATAATGCTTTAGGTCCTATTCCTGCTTCTCTTCTAGCAGGTCGCAACAATCTGCAGCGTCAATTGATAGACACTGGACTATTTACCTTGGACCACTTAGGCAACGGCGTGTTAGCTGCTAATTTGCTTCTTCCATCTATCGATCAAGTCTTACACACAAAAGATACTGAATTTGTAGAATTTCTACGCGGATTACTGCAGATTGATCCAGCACATCGTCCATCGGCAAGCGAGGCGCTGACACATCCATGGCTTCAATACAACGTTTTTGCCGAGAACTGTATCTGATTGGTCAATGTGTACCACGTAAAATTTCACGATTTTTGCAGAAAGAAGAGCGGGACGAATGGCACGATCGAACGACGGCGTATCGATGGTGCGTAGCGTGTTGTATGCTGCAATATGTGCCAAGCAATGGGGTTTATTAGTACAGCATGAATGAGGGCTCTCTCGCTGCAATATGTTATTAGCGACTGGATATAATCGGCTGCTTTATATTTGTAGAGCCAGGAAATGCAGAGCCAAGTGGAGACTTTGAGTTTGACGCAATCACCGTTGAGGACGGAAACTCAGATTGAACGACAAGAAAGCATGGGGAAATCGCTTGCACTCAGCAGTGAGCAGATAAGTTCAGGAATACACCGCCCACAGCTAAGTCGGGACATTACGAGTGCTGGAGTGAGATTCTGCACCAGTAATAAATGGAGCGAGTTCTATCCCGACCGGGAAATTGTTGTGGTTTCAAACATCGGAGATCCACCACTTCCTCCGGAAGGTTGAAAAGTAATTCTGTATGCTGAAAAGATTTGATGGTGAGTGACAGGTATCTGTACGCAGGTTATGTGCCACTGCGTCGTGGGCACTGCCGTGCTTATAATACTCCAGAGACCGCTCTGACTTTTAAAGAAAACGGGCCAAACGGGTCCGTTGGTAGTATTTTTATTGTATATCTGGCTTTCTAATATTGTGTCGCATTGTGGATTTGACTCTGGTACAGCTTCTCGCTTGACACATTGTTATGGGACGACTCATTGCTAGAGCAGCGTATAATGCAGCTGACTGCTTGGACTCGGCGTCCTCCCATGCCGCGTCGCCAGAAGCTCGATTGTATTAACCGCATGGTTAATCGATGTACTTATAACACTTAAATCTCAAGATATATAAATAAATAAAATATATGTCATCGAGAAAGTTTGCGCTGAAAACTTTCCAATGAGTATTTCTGGGCAAGCCGTCGGTTAGAATTCAGCTAATAGCTCATTTATTCCGGTGGTCATGACTGCCTTGCTACTGCAATGGCTGAATGATGAGCTTAAACTGCACAAAAGGGTAGATGTGATCGAAAAAGATGCTAGCAATGGATATCTCATTGCAGAAGTGCTACATCTCCACGGCTTGGAGCCCCAGCTTAAAAAATATAGGAATTTTTCAACTACGGCAGCCAAAAATCACAACATGGAACTTCTGGGTGAGAATCTTGACGCCCACGATTTTCCGTTTCCCATAGACACTCAACGCGCCATCATGATGGAAGATCGATCTGCTGTGCTGCAATTTTTTTTGCGTTTGAAGAAGTTTATTAATCAAAGATCAGCATGCAGTCCAATCAATCAAAAAGTCAAAGTGAAGGCATTAAGGCCGTCGACTGGAGATACACAGAAAGCAACAAACGAAGATTTTTCACTGCGTGATTTGGATGAGCGTTTCTTAAAGGAGACGGCTAACAAATATCACCCAACAAAGATTTGCTTTTACAAAGGCGTTGACATGGCTATTCATCTGCGCAAATTTCAAAAAACTCAATGGCGAGCCGAAAATGAATGGCATAATGTAAGAACGAACTGATCAGTGGTTGAGATCCGTTTGATTTCAAATTGTGTCTTGTGAAATCTTGTCGTAGTTGCAAGAAAAGACCAGAGTTGACAAGAGTGCGGCTCTTGCGGCAGAATATGCTGCAGCCCGTGTTCACATGCGAGAAGTAGCTGACTATAGGCGCGATTTGGATCGAGAGCATCAAGCAAAGTGGAAAGAATCACGGGTGAGTAATAGCACAGACTATATATCAATTGCAAATGTCCAATTAATCGTTTCTGATCAATGATTCGACCACCCCAGCATCATTTTCTAGCTGTAGAACGGGACAATTTGCGGCTTGAAATGACATTAGAAGCTCGAAGTCAGCTGTTGGAGAAAAAGAAGCTGATTGAGAGCGAGCAAGATTCAATTCAAGGGATTCTGGACTTTGAAAGGAACATGGATAGGCTTGGCATTTCTTTTGGCGGTACTGACGAAAGTCTTCGAGCGATCACCGTCAGTGATGCCGGGGCGGTTGCACACTTTCGAGGTCTTGAAAAAAGAGTTGAAAATCTTGATTTTCGTCCATCAAATAACTTGGAAATGATGAAAGAGCTACGTAAACGACGCAGAGAACAACTGGTAGCAGAAAAAGATCAGCGCATGCGGCAATCTAAAGCGTTGTTAGATAAGAAAAAGGTATCTGTTGCATTTCAAAAAATGATCACATCGGATCTTGATAAAACTTGTTATGTTTCAGTTGACTGGGATCGATTATTTCGAACAGCTGCTCTGTGAGACAAATTCGGATCAGGATAATGCAGACATACGATTCAAGTCTAAAATTGAGATTCCAGGTGCAGATAATCACATGATGAATCCACGGGAAAGATATCTTGAAGTGAAACGGGCAGAGCTAGAGGTTAACTATGTTCGGTTGCGAGAGTCTGGAAGTACAAAGCGAGAAGATGACATGAAGGTATTACTCGAGCTTCGTGATACGAAACGAAAGAAGGAGAGGCTTCGCGCCTGGAATGTATGCGCTGATGTAGTAGATGATTTAGTTTTACTGGCGATCGATATTGTATTACCCGGGTGAGTCTGTGAATATGAATTTTATGCTTCAATTAGCCCAGAAGATGACATGTGTTGAAAACAACAGTGAAACATTTGCGATTGACAACTTGAAAAAAGAGCAGAAATATTTGAGAACCTCTTCAACACCTTTTGATCAGGGTGGAGTAGAAATGCTTTACGATCTAGAAGAGGCGATACGAAGCTTTTTGTCATGTTCAGGAGTATGGACTCCGCTTCTGCTCGAGTCCAAACTTAGCACATACGACATAGACTCTGACGTTCAATCGGTTATTGAGATCTGGCCTAGCCCGATGACAGATTTGAACACATCGTGGCATTGTCCTCTGTCCTTCATTTTGCTAAGCATTTTTACTGAGGATGATAGTGGTTTTGAACTAGCAAAACGTATTTCGATGGAACACCACGTGTTTTTTTTGCAATTTGAATCTCTTGTTGACGAATGCGTGAAGTCAAGTTATGACCCTCAGAAGTTTGGAGATCAAATTTCATCTTTGGGTGAACGCGAGGTACGATATGCTAATTGAAGTATCAAGATATTGCTACTTTAACATGTTATATAAATGTATGTAGCGGGAGCTTGGCGCATTTGGTCCGAAAATTTTAGCTTTTCAACAAAAGAACACACCCCTTCCCGACACTTTGGCTGTAGAAATTATGGCTAAAGCTGTGTCGTTGTGTCGCCAACAAGCTTCATTACAAGATACATCAAAGTTACAACAGAATGGATGCATGCTTCACAATTTTCCGAGGTAAAGAATTTTGTCGCTTAAAAGGTTTGCGAGTGATTGACTCGCTTTTGTTACAGAACTCTGGTCGAAGCTAAGCTTCTGGAAAAAGCGCTGCTAGCAATTTTGCTCACAAATGAGGGTGATCTTACAAACGCTGCAGTTCTTAAAACACTGACTCCAGGCTCAAACCTTTCAGATGACACCACCATTCCTGCCAGTGTTTCTCCGTGGAACTGCGTAATCTCAATATCTCCTGATCCCGTCCCAGTAGTTGAGCCTGCTGATGATGATATCACGGTGGAGGGTTCAGCTTCTTTATCAGGCTTAGTAGATAAATCAACATCATCGTCTATCACTTCTATTGAAACTCAGCGGAAACTCGCTCTTGATGAGGAGAATCGGATTCGCTTTCAAGAGCAACAAGCAAAACTTGAATTATTTTGGAGTGAAACAACTCGGCACATCCAGATTCGGCGAGTTGAGCTGCATCGCGACGTCGTCGCCGAGCTGATTCATTTGTGTATCGACATATACGCGCAAGCATCACATTTACCGACTTCAGAAAGAATCGTGTGTGCGGTTGATTTCTTACCCCAGCTAGTGAAGGAGGCACGTCTAAAGAGACGCGAGTCAATGGATCTGATAGACCGACTCGTGTGGTCAAAAGCCTCGAAAGAGATTGAAATTGATAGTGATGCCTTCTTGTATCTTTCTGAGGGGCTACAGAAGGTAAGAGCTTCAGACGAATGAGGACTGGTACTGATAATTATATTTGATCAACAGTTAAAAGAGAGTCTATATAAAAAACTTCGTGAGCCGATGGCAACGATACAATCAGCTATCGAAAATATTTCGAGACAGGTTGTCAGTACAACCCAAACACTAGAAAAAAAAATATCTAATGAAACTAGATCCTATCAAAATCTAGTAGACAAAGCCTCGAAAGACTTAAAGGCTTGCACCGGTTTGTCCAAGCAAAAGATTCGAGAGGTATGTCAAGCGAAAGTTTTATGCGCTCTCAGTATCTGACAGAATTCATTAGCAAATTTTGACAAAGCTCGAAGTTGCTCTGGGGGACATTGCAGACGTCAGCCGTGTGATTGGCAACGAGTTCGTCCATACTTTTGCTCAAGATCCGTCTCCGGATATCTTTCGAGCTGTAGATATCGTGTATCACAGCTTGCCATTAATCTGCCATTTGTTAAAAGACTTCTTCCAGCAAATAATGCAGATACTTCGCACGCAGCTGTACGACCGTATACCGTTTCTCGGTGCTAGTCCGGATAAGTCTGGCCATTTTGTAGTGTTAGCAGAAAAGGTTATGCAAGACGCGATGGCTGCTGCCATCAATTTAGGTGGAAAGAACGCCGATTGCGATGAGGTCGGAAAGAAAGTAATGACGTTCCTTACTGAAGTGGCGTCAGAGGTCCATTTGGTTAATGAAACTACTGCTTCGCAATACACATTGAGCGAAGCTAATGTGGCAACGCAGGAGATAACGAAAATGCTTCAACATGTAACGCTGCTATTTCGATTCGCTGAATATTTAAATCAAAGAGTTCAGCAGCTATATGCGGTTCATGTCCAATGTTTACAGCAAGTTGTTGAATTGGATATTCACACGAAGGACGAGGCAATCGCCGAGGCAATGGCAAGCATGAGAATGCATGGACATGCCGTCTGGAACATCCAAAGCTCTAACTTTTTGTCATCACCTGGCATCGCGAGTTGCTTGCCACACGCTCAAGTGAGAAATTTTATCACATTGGCTCAGCTTCATGCTTTAGCGAGCGCTTGTATTGAATGGGAGCATTCAAATGCAATTGTATCGCAATTTTTTATTGGATCAAACATCGCAAATGACGAATTCATTAAATTAGTTCTTGAAGTTGCGAAAAAGGAAGCTTTTCCGATGCGTTGGAGAGACGTGGATATTATTGCAGCAACAGCAGTCACAGTTCAGCAGTCTACCACTCACAAAGCTGTACCATGGAGAAAATTTGTGTGGTCATTATTGTGCATCCAATTCACAAATTTGCCTTCAACAGAAGACATTTTGACATATCTCAAGCGAGCACTGGATCTTCCAGCAGTAATACACCAACATCGAGTCGACGCTGATTCGATAAAACCTTGCAGCATCCTTATCTCCCGTGCCGACTTTGGGCAGATTCCATTATGGTTCGAAGACTCTGTCAATTCAGATGACGTAGCAAGGCTGAAAGAGCTAGTGTTTCACATGTTTTCGTCTGTCTCCTGTAAGGATGACACAGACACCGCAGACAACGTCGCTTTATTACCCATGCTCCTTTTTTGGTGCAATTATCCATCTTGCTCCTTCAGCGTCTCTTACGAACTCGAAGTGTTTGTTCCACATTACCCTCGAGGTTTATTTCGTGTTTTTCACGTGCTCCAGCAATTCTCTTCCACGTCGCAAAGCACTTCGTTACTGTCTGACGTCTTTGGAGCGCTCAAGTCACCACCATCACTCGAATCCTTCACCACATTTCTTCACGACTGCCCTACCGACTGGCATAGTCTCTACCTGCTTCAAAACCCTTTTACAGCTCTTTTACAGCTCTAGTCGCTACAAATCAGGCTCCACAAAACCCAAAAATGTCCGATTTAAAGCCAGAACGATTGACAGGAACGTTTTTCGTTAGCTGCTGATTGTTACCGCGTTTTCTTCCTGCTCAACTTTCCTCTTGTCAATTCGACGATGTTTCTTGCGTAAAACATCCGCGTAAAGCGAGTGTGTAAATAGACCCGACAGCAGCCCAAGGACGCAGGCTGAGCGCAAGCTGCCGGCATAGCGAATGGCCAGCACTGCCGCTACGACTCCTCCTGAAAATTTCATACCTTTTTCCATACTTGGAGCATATGCCACGACGCTGTTGGTGACAGACGAACCAAGTGATGAGATCATTGAGGACACCGATTGACGACCTAGCTGCTTGTTCTGCTTCGTGATTGACGATATTTTGTAGTATTTAAAACGAAAATTAAGTTTTTTCCATCATAATATTCCGCTAAATTAAAGACAATCATTCTTCATCATGGCAACATTTTCGTCAAGTGAAAGGAAATGTCCGCATTATGGACGGCGCTGTTATGTGCTTGCTGAGTGCTGCAAGAAGTGGGTGGGCTGCCGGCTATGCCACGACACGATGGTGGGTGACGACCATGTGATTGATCGCTTTGCTATAAAGAGGATGCGCTGCAACTTATGTCAAACTGAACAGCCCGTACGGTCAGCATGTCCCTTACTTGCTTGACCTATTGATTGACCTCATGACGGTTGCCGATTCATATTGCCTAGTGTGCTCAAAAATGCATCCGTTGTCATGAAACGATGGCTGTATACTTTTGTTCCATCTGCAATCTGTTTGACGACAAAGGATGGGAGAAAAAGGTTTTTCATTGTGCTCAATGTGGCATCTGCAGGTGCGTGTGTAGCTTAATCTTGAGTGCTATAAAGATGTAGGTAACAGTGTTATGGGCAGAGTTGGTGGTCGTGAGAACTACTATCATTGTACAAAGTGTTGCGGATGTTATCCCCATTCACTCGAGGCCAAGCACAGGTGTCTCGAAGGCTCCATGCATCGCGGGTGTCCTATCTGTCTGGATGTACGGTATTCTATGTTGATGTGATGCATAAGTGGATAATTTGCTAAGCAGTTCTGACTGAAGGCAACTTTTGACTCACTTGAACATGTCAATGTGCTACCATGTGGTCATGTCATGCATTCGAGCTGCTATAAAATCTTCTTGAGGCATTCGTACGTAAGATGAGGGTAGCATAGATTTTGTGCAATTTGTATAAACTTTGTGGTGCTCGTGTTACAGCAACACCTTATGTCCACTTTGTCGGACGTCAATATCTGGAAAAAATTGAAAGGAGATTGGAGCAACAAGGCTAGTGACGAAGAAGATGACGGTGATAGTTCTGTAGTGAAAACGAGGTTGAAAGTGGTGCCAGTGCTTGAAATGACTTACATGACTAGTATCGACGATGACAGCGACTTGGATGACGACGAAGCAATCAACGCAGAGCATAATGTCTGGCCGATTGGCCATCAGCCATAGATTAGCAAATAGATTTTGAGGTAGGAAAGAACAAAACAAAGGAAAGTGCAGTAGCTGCTATAGCTTCATTTGCTTGTGGTGTAGACACCGCACAGACAACATACGACTACAATGACTACAGTACATAGACTCATTCTGCTGCTTCCATCGTGCATGCTCTGTAACTTGCAAGTTTATAAAGTGATTCTTGCTAGTTAAAATCTCTCTCTTTGTTTATGCGTTGCGATAGCGTCCGGAAAATAAACGTGCCGATTGACTGTACCGTGCTGCCGACTTGCAGTCGAGCGAACAAAAGCCCGTATAGCGACTGGTTCCAGCCACAAAGCTGCGTGTACACATGCCACATTGCTGCCAATCCGCACTGTGTTCGCTAAAAGCCTTTCGTCGGCCTTCGAGCTCTTCGCGGCTCACGACTGTTGAGGCAAAAGAGCTGCAAAGTTCTGAACGGGTGGTCGAGCGCTTACTAGCGCCTGCAAGTGCTACGGGCTGCAGCTGCTCAACTTCTTCCTGCTTCCTGTCGCGCATGGTGAGCTTACGCAGAAGCTTTCGGGTTGAATCGCGTAGTCCCATTATATCGCTTGTGTCTGGTTGATTCAAAAGTGCTAGACGATAGGTGCAGGTCTTACAATAAAGTCGGGTATGTCTTGTCTTTCTGGCGGTACCTTAATGGCCCAAAAAGAAGGAAAGGAGCGACCGAGGCTTTCCAACTGGTCGATTGCTCGTGCAGTCTGTTGGGATCAGTCAAAACTTGGTCCACGCGAAAACTAAAGCAACAACTTGTACTTTTGTGTTCACCGTCTGGAAGCAAAGAAATGGCAGTAAGTCAGATGGATTTTCTGTTTATGAACAGATTTCTGTCATGTTGGATCAGTCGTACCCACCACTTCAACTACAAATTTCTTGCTGGATGATCTACCAAACATTACCAATAGCGAGAAAAAGAGGTCTTTACTGACAAGTTGTAACTATAATTTCACTACGTCAGAAGTAGTCCTGCTATGAAAAGCTTTTGATCACGTCAAGGGGCCAGCTACAGGATTAGGTTATATGTAGTCAGAATCTATGATCTGGGGTCTTGTAGCAGATTACGTCTTGTGAACGAGACGGTATTTTACGCTGGTCATCAATTCAAAGCTAGATTCAATATTGTCATCCTTGATACGTTGGGTAATAGACGACATTGTTGTTAGAAAACTTTGCTTCTCAATGCACCAAAGAGTGGCAAGCTCGATCGACGAATTACAGACACGCTTAATGATGGCTATTTAACACATGCAAGCTATTGAAAACCTACATTACTTATTACTGAGCTATCTAAAGCAAATTATATAGCGTATATATAGTCACCATTGTTTGACAGACATAACAAATGAAGCGAGTCTCTACAATCAAATATGAGATATGTATACGTCACGCAATAAGTGTGCAATTAGTTTGATATAGATGTTATTGTTTATCAAGCAAAATCCAAATAATGAAATCTTACAATCATTGTCTGTACATTCACGTGTACTCTCTTTATTAAAAGACAAGCTCTATCAGTCGAAAAAGTAGTTGAGTGCAAAGTAGACGCCAAGTCCCCAGACCCATCGAGGAATACCAAAACCGCCGCTTTCCTCCTGCACTTCGGACTTTGGAATCGAGAGTTCTAGTAGTTTTTTTGCAGTATCTGCATCTTCAATAAGATGATCGACTGAAGCCGGATGTTTCTCCATTTTTAAACGCTTCTTTGCAGCAGCAGGAACTGTATCACCCTTAACGACTTCTGGACGACGTCTAGACAGTGACGCCACTTCTCCATGAAGCTGGCGCATGTTCAATAAAATTGCCTGTTGTATTGCAACAATTAATGTGGTTAAAATCTACCATAAGCATGTCAAACAATGCATTCGTCTACGCACTTGGTTGCTCTTCAGTAACTCAAGGCCAAGCTCAAAGTTCTTTTGAGCCAAATCGGTATGAAAGTACTCGCCAATTGCACGGCATCCGTTAAGAAATGGTGGAAAAAGTGAGTGCATCATGGCTATGAAGTCATGTACCGTCATCATTGGGAATAAAGATGGGGTCAAACGCCCACCACCGTAGTAAAAATTAAGCTCCATGATAAAACAGACTACACACGCAGCCAACGACCACGAACGCGCTAATCGAGCCTTGTCACTTAGTGTCGTTATGAACGTGATCACAGCCCAAAGAGCGTAATATGTCAGCGAACCTGCAAGAGTCTCAATCTGGAGTGACCAAAGGTCCTTCTCCACAGCATTTTCACCGAATAAATCGTACAATGGGCGTTTATGGGCATCTCCTAAAATCTGCATACCATAAAACATCAGCCTTAATCATCAATTGCACATTATGATTGAATTTACGTCAAACGCTAATCGAAGACGATTAAATTCTTCGACGGCAGAGGGTGATGGATTTTTATCCGGATGAAGTTCCACGGAACGCTGACGGAAGGCACGTTTAATGTCCGCATAGGAGGCATCACGATTAACGCCTACAACGTGATACAAATTTCCTTCTTGCTCATATAGATCCATACCCTACAAATATGTCAGCAGACGATTAGTAACAGTTGAAAGTCTTCAAGTGGTCGAACGCACCACAGTGGCGACAGCGATGGCAACGAGGAAGGCGACGGCGTAAAAGAAACCTCGACGCTTTGAAAAACGTCCTGGCTTTAATATCCACGAGATCACAGGAGAAATGATGAGCATCTGCACGAAGAGGCCTTGAGATGAGTCAGTCGCGCCCATACTGCCAATATGCTTGGACCGAATTGATATATATACGCGTCAGTAGATGTAGTGGTAATGGCTGAAAGTTACTAAATGCTAATTTGGTAAACATATAATACTATTTGCAAGATCAGAAAATAATGGTCACATAAGAATATACGTAATTATTTATATACAGATTGATTAGCTAGCCCAATTTTAGCTTATATACATGCAGTAGTAATTGCAATATGGTATTGCTTTTCAGTTAATTTTGCCGCACGAATTGCCACACGTACTAATCCAGTACTATCCGGTTCTCGTTGCACACAAGTGTTAGTAAGTTAAGGGCTACTATGGCACTGAACTGTTGCGATCGCCAATCTGGTGTCTGACCTGTCTGCAAGTATCAGACACTGTCAACATAATCAGACATGATTGGATGCAAATTTGACTACCGAATCTCAAAATCTAAACTGCATTTAAATGTTTTGATACATTTAAAATGAGTACTCCAAATAATATTCTAAAAAATGAAAAATATGTCAACCTTTTAAAATCCTTGAACCTAATTCTTATAAAAATGGGTCTAAACACCGTTTTTGTTTCTATCCAGTGACGTCGTCACACAGTCTTGTGACGTTTGTAGAGGACGAGAATCAACGTCACTCTTTAATTCACTTCCTCCCACTCAAACGTCATGGATTCCACGTATCGTGACGAGACTCCTGAGTTCTTTCAACCTACTCGTAACATTCCACGTGTACATGAACAAAATGTCTTTCAAACTATGTGGATTGGTGCAACAGCAGGAATGGGTGGAATTATTGCGGTGTATCCAATTGATGTGATTAAGACACGAATGCAAAATACTGTCAAGACAACAAGTGCAATGAATACACTTACAACGATCTTACGGAATGAAGGATTTCGCTCGTTTTATAAAGGATTAGGTCCTCAACTTTGTGGAACAATTCCAGATAAAGCTGTTTCTCTTGCTACTCGTGACTTTGTAAAGAGTTTTTTTGACAAACCTCATGAATTTCAAGCATCTTTGATCTCTGCTGCTACATCTGGTATCATGCAATCGATTGTGATGAATCCAGTGGAAGTAATTAAAGTACGTTTACAACTTGAGAGTACGTTAAAACCTTTTCAAGTGATTCAAGAACTTGGAATTCAAGGTCTTTATAAAGGATATACAGCTTGTCTTGCTCGTGATGTTATGTTTGCGTCAACTTATTTTACACTCTACGATATGGCTAAGACAAAAATGGGTGTACATGATAATTCGTCACTTGTTTCGTCAATGATTGCTGCTTCAACTGCAGGAATTCCTGCAGCTTTCTTCTCGACACCACTTGATCTTATAAAGACACGCATGCAATCCCGAAATGCACCAATTCAAGGCTTTCGAAATACGTTACAACACGTTTTAGCTCAAGGTGGTGTTCGTGCTTTATTTGCAGGATGGGGACCACGTGTGAGTCGCATCGCTCCACAATTTGGAATTGTGTTGGTTTCATTTGATTGGCTTTCGCATCGTTTCAATCCAAATGTAAACGTGCCTGAACCTGCAGACACTGATGCATATGCTGATTATTAAACATGCAGTGATATACTTGACATTAAACGTTATCGAGTTAAGAAATGATCAATCAATTTTCAAGAAAAAACAATCTACTGTTTGTTGTTATTCGTAGACTATGAAATCGTTTCATACGACAAATTCTGGCTTCTACAATGCTTTAGCTAATGCCATTGCATCTAGAAACACGTCCACATTACCTTGTAATGTTGTCTCTCCTTTTACCGTTCGTACAGTAAGCGAACCATCAATCGACTCCAACGCAGCTTGAACATCTTGAAATCTCATCGAACTCACGTAAGCTTTCAATTCTTCAATTGAGATGATCGATTCATGCTTTGCTAATACATCCGTTGAAGCAAAAAAGACAGCAGGACGAGCGACGACAAACATAATGCTAGAATCTGCAAATTGTGCTTCTTCCGATACAATTGTCACACTGTATGGAGGCTGAAGCGATAGTGGAACAGGTGTCGTTCCTAATGCTGATGCAATCATAGTTTGAAACGTTTGAATTGCTGTGGTAATCGGGCCCTTTTCACTTCCTTGTTCTTGATAAAATACATGAATCTTGTCCTGAACAACAAGACCTGCTTTCTTACGTAATTTCTGAACGCGTGTAATAACTTCCCGTGCACATCCTTGCATCTTCAGCTCTTCATCTTCTCGTGTATCAATAATCACCATAAGATTTCCTTCCGATGATACATTGGCTTCAAAGATTGTCGAATCACCTTGAAAATCTCTTTTAACTATCAAATCTTCACCCTTTAACACATGTCCATCAATTGTAACACATCTACTCGACAAATACGCAGCAACGTCATCGTGTGTCATTTGAGCAACTTGTGTCTTCACACTTGCTAAAGCTTTACCCAATCGTCGACCAAGAACACGACTATTTGTTTCTGCTTTAAGTACACACCATTTCTTTTCATCAGTCGAGAATTCAAGATCTCGCATATTTAACTCATCATGAAGGTACGTTTGAAGACGAGAGAGACCGTCGAGTGTTTCTTGTTGATTCGAAACGACAATAACTTTCTTCACAGGATTTTTTAATGAAATCATACGACGCTCACGTACAATTCGACCCATTTCAATCACACATTGCAAATTCTTCATCAATACTTCAACATCATTATCCACACGACGTGCATCAAAGTCAGGAAGCATAAGAAAATGAATACTTAACGATACTCCATCGACATCTTCTGCGAAATCTTGACCACTTGATGTCACAACATTGGGATGGAATTGACGAAGAAATTGATACATATACTCTGTAAAGAATGGAGTGAAAGGTGCCATAAGCTTTGCAAGATTGTACTCAACTTCATATAATGTCGAAAGAGCAATTGCAGCTTCAGTACTACCAGCACTTCCTTTTAAACGAGGACGATTCAAACGCACATACCAATTTGTGAGTTGTTCAATAAAGTTCACAAGACGTGGTACGACCGTATAAAGACGATAAGCTTTCATTTCTTCATGTACAAATTTAATGAGATTATGAAGAGCAGCAAGAATCCAGGAATCCATTACATTTGTTGATGCTAAAGCAGATTCTCGATCAGGCACGAACGATATTCCAGTCTCTAGTTGTAAACGTGTAGCTTGTTGAGCAAAGAACCGTGCAGAATTAAACCAAGGTAAGAAAATCTCTCGAATGACACCAAAAACACCCAAAGGTTGAAACTTTAAAGGTTCAGCCCGTACAACTGGTGAATTAATCAAATACAAACGAAGTGCATCAGCTCCATATTGTTGTAAAATTTCTTCTGGATCTGTAAAGTTTTTTAAACTTTTACTCATCTTTCGACCATCTTCAGCAAGTACAAGACCATTGACAATAAGATTTTGAAATGCTGGTTTATCAAAAAGTGCAGTAGATAAAACCATTAAAGTATAAAACCATCCACGTGTTTGATCAAGTCCTTCTGCTACAAAATCAGCTGGAAAGGTCTTTTCAAATTTCAATTGATTTTCAAACGGATAATGTTGTTGTGCATATGGCATTGAACCACTTTCAAACCAACAATCAAAAACTTCTGGAACTCGATGTAATATTCCTTTTCCTTTTTTTGATGGAATTGTTAAATGATCAATAAACTCACGATGTAAATCTGTTACTTTTTCACCTGTAAGTGTTTCAAGTTCTGCTATCGATCCCACACAAACAACTTCTTCATAATCATCACTTACCCATAATGGAAGAGGAGTACCCCAAAAACGACCACGAGAAATATTCCAATCTTTGCCATCAACTAACCAATTATGAAAGCGTTTCTCTTGTACAAAACTTGGTACCCAATATGTCAATTTATTATTCGCGACAATCCGATCACGAATACGTTCAACATTAACAAACCATCCAGGAATAGCACGGTAGATCAATGGTGTACCTGATCGATAGCAAAATGGATAACTATGTACCTCAGTTCCTTTTGAAACAAGACGACCACGTGCTTTAAGATCCTGACAAATCACATCATCAGCTTTTTTCACATAAAGTCCTTGAACAAGTGGAACAATCTCAGTAAAAATGCCATTGTCATCAAGTGGATCTGGTAATGTAAATTTATCAGTTACACCTTCACGAACACAAACTCGATAATCATCTTCACCAAAAGTAGGAGCTTGATGAACAATTCCAGTTCCATTTGAATCCGAGACGTAATTATCACCAAGAACACGAAATGCATTAGGCCAATCTTGATAACATTCAAATAATGGCACATACTTCTTTCCCACAAGAGTCGATCCTTTCATTTTGTCTAAAATTTCAAAGTCTCCACCTTTGTAACCCTTTTTCGTCATCTTGGGGTACACTTGACATAATCGCGTTTCACCTAATACGTACATTTTGTTTGTTTTCAAATCCTTAATTTTGACATAATCTAATGATTCATTCACACATAATGCTAAATTTGATGGTAATGTCCATGGAGTCGTAGTCCAAGCTAATAAAGCAACGTCTGGTTCATCAAGTAATGGAAAAGTCACAACTACAGATGGATCCGGGGTATCACGATAATCTAAATTCGCTTCAAAGTTCGAAAGTGATGTAGTACAAGCTGTCGAGTAAGGTAGAATTTTGTACCCTCGATAAATTAGATCCTTATCAAAAATAGTACGAAAGACATTCCAAACTGATTCCATGTACCATGGTTCCATCGTCTTATAATCATTCTCACAATCAATCCAACGACCAATACGCTTAACAACACGTTCCCATTCATTTGTATACCGCTGTACAATGCTACGACACTCCGCATTGTACTTGTCAATGCCCATTTCAAACACTTGTTCCTTTGTACTTACACCCAATTTTTTATTAATTTCATTTTCAACCGGAAGTCCATGACAATCCCATCCAAAGCGACGTTCTACATAATGACCCGTTTGATGAGCATAACGAGTGACTGTGTCTTTAATCGTGCCAGCTAAAATATGTCCATGATGTGGCAAACCCGTAGCAAAAGGTGGACCATCGTAAAATGTAAATGGTTTACGGTCTTTCGATAGTTCAAGGGATTTATGAAAAGCATTAATACTTTCCCAAAGATTTAAAATCTTTAATTCTTCATCAGGAAACGAGATACGTTCAGGCAACGAACGCATTGCAGCCAAGTCTTGAGCCATTTCTGTCCGAACAAAATGGTGAGGGGTGGAATTCTGAACGATTGGCTGTCGAAACAGTGTACCAGAACACTGGTACACTGCACAATCATACTGAATATTATTGTGTACATACACCAATTGTACGAGATTTATGTAAATGTGAATTTGTAAGATGGGACTTCTTTCTATGGAATACGTGGGCTGTAAGCTTCACGTTAAGCGATATCATACGTTACAATATGATAAATTTTAAATTAATGTCACTTTTGTAACAGAGCAGTTACTCTACAGGCTCTTGGGTCCGCTCCTGAGTGAAGTGTACGAACACAGCCACTATGTGGCTTATACGCGAGCTGTTTGCGTTGGCACTTCCTTTGTGCATAGTATACGTATCCTCGTTGCAAACACTTCATCAATAGTCATGGGTCTGATCTTCTTTCGCTTTGGCGACTCAACATATGACACACAGATTCTGCAATGTGTAGTGGGTGGTGGCCGAAGTAAAGTGCGCATTTTGCATTCGTAAAGTCTAAGATGAAAGTCCAACTTTTGTTGGTGTAGCTGCGTAGGAGTTGACCAAATAAGTCTAGAAATAATACAACTCACATTTTTTGAATAATGCGCTCGCACATTATACCATATATGCTATCGATACACAAGTGAAGCGAATTAATTGCACAAACTTAGAGCGCCGTTATGAAGTATCGTTGCTCACTACTGATGTGGATAAGACTGACAGGGTTCCGTAAGAAAGAGGTCCGCGAGATAAATGGATCGTTAGCCTTCTTACCAGTCTACGTACGTAAAGTTGAGCCCACACTGCGATGTGGACCGCGATGAGGCTCATACTTCTTTTGTTGTTGTCAGACATTGCGCAAACTTGAGCTCTGTGAGCACCCACTGCGCTTGGAGTTATACTGCAATACTTGCAGATCTGTTATTCGGAATAAACAAGCTTCAGAAGCCCATTCCCTCATGGTTAGCAAAAGGCGCGTCAAGCTTCTGAGAAATGTGCGATATTCTTGGCCGAAGGTCAAGAGCCATACTACGTGAAAAGATAGGTAATCTAAAATAAGAATGATTAAAATGTCTCTGAAATACGGCTCTGCCCTCACATAAAAAAACATGGCAGATCCACTCACTTAGAAATGTTGTCTTTTAGGCTCCGTTTTTCTACTTAATACTCCGTGCTTGATGGCTTCGAGAAAATATCCAGCCGCGGCACTCACGACGACTTCCAACTGGTCACCAACGGGGTACGCCTTGTTTAGAGAAGCCACCTTGCCCGTTGACAATCGATAGAGTCGCAACGACATTTGAGAACTCTATCACGTCTTGATGATGGAATTGTACCATCGTATTTTGATCAAACACCGCGTCGAAGTCTTCATACACTATGCGGGCGGGCCTTCCTATGAAACAGAGGGCAAAACGAGCGCTCAAAAGTTTATCTGTGAACGCTTTTCGACCTCGCACGTCATATCTACTCCGGAGTGCCGTCTGCGCTTGGAACAGCATTCGAAAATTTCAATAGTGTCGGTCTTTACTCGCTAAAAGGGGGTGACGCGAGCTAAGCGACCCTTTTTTCTTCCCTCCTGATAAGATTTAGACCGAGAATGATTCCTTTGTAAGCTAAAATCGCGACACGGCAGTCATGCTGAAGAGCGATCTCAAATTGGCATGATTTCTTGAGCTAGAGTCTACTTTTATATCGCCTGATACTAAATCGTCCGGGTAAGCCCGCCGATTACTAACTTTTCCACGTGGAGAAGCATCACTCTTAATTATCGAGCATGTCGGCGGAGGAGACCCACATGGTCGGCTCTTGCAAGCCATCTTTGTTTTGGTGGCACGTCGACTCGCTTCAAGTGACTCGGTGTGCTGTCGATACTGCAATTGGCCAGATTCTGAATGCACTCTCTGAGTTGCGCCAGTGAACACCTGGCTTGAGGTACTCTCAACGTCTTATAATAAAGCTGTCGCTTTAAAGAAAAGGGTAAACTTTGATAGCTCAGCTGTAGGGGATGCATGATACGTTATAATGGGGTTAAACGTACCCTTATATGAAAGGGTGGGTCACACCAGATGGTGTTACCGTACATAGGTGGGTATTACACAAGTTAGTGTAGCCATACAGTGGTGTGCTACACCGTAACAAGAGGGCTGCCGTAGCTCTTTGCTTAGAGGAAGCTAAGCTAAGGTTACCGACCTTACGTTCTTTCCAAGAACCAGTACGAGTGTGGCGGATTGCGATTCGCTACCTCCAAGTACTAAAACCTTAACCAAGGCAAGCGAACATCTCTGTTCTAAATCGAAACTGTATTTAATTGTTTTAGTTGCAGAAGAGCCGCCAATATCTAAAACCGTGTTCCAAATTAAGTAATACCTCTTTAGTATAGCAAAACCTTATTAATATAGTAATATGCATTACCACTGGCATTCCTGCCATGTGGTGGCTTCTTGTTATGGTGTGGCCACACCACGGTGTGGTTACAATAACTTGTGTAATACACACCTATGTACGGCGGCACCATCTTGTGTGACCCGCCCTTTCATACAAAGGTACGTGTAACCCCGTTACACTCTCCCCCATTAAAATTGGGATATTCCAATTTTCCATTTCACATTTAACGGTCACTTCATACGAGGCTCGCGTGTCTAAGATACCTTAACGTTATTTAAGAGCAACTTTGAACCTTCTCCGCTTTATGAGCCCTGTGTCTACGACACGCAAAACACCCAGCCTAGCAGGTAGCGATGGAGCCCGCGAGCAAAGTCGTACTTCTTCTTCTGTACAGGGTGCATCTACGGACAGTACGTCCGCGGCTTCACGGGAAGCACATCCCAAGCCCTCGACAACTGAGCGCAACACAACGCGCCCGCCCTGGGCGCGGATTTCCTCGTCGAGGAGTTGGAGAAAGTCGAATACGAGTCAGACACTCATTTTCCAGCATGAGATAACGAGGAGGATGAAGTGTGCCAACGGCGCGACATGGGCCGAGCTCAACCCTTGCGGGCACCATGTCCGTTCCCCGACAAGCCTTTCGGCTTCCGGGGAAAGTGATATATTTGCCAATCGCCTCGAAGAGGCACAAGAGCAGCAATTAGAGGCTGCTCACAGGGCGGTACTCCTGCGCTCGTATCCACGTTCAGTCTTAGACCCTTGTGTGGAATACGGCTTCCACTCGGCGAATCCCGCTACTAAGGCGAAAGATGCGATCACTCGATCGTAAGGAGTCTGCGTAGTCTAGTCCCCGGCCACTACACAAGTTTAGCTTGACCAACGAAAAGCTCTCCGAGCTCGCTTTTTGATACCCCAACAGATTCCTATGGATTGGTATCGCGCTCGACTTCGAGCTCAAAAAGGAGGTGCTCCGTTTCCTGCAATGCGGGCCAGCCTTGTGGCGCTGGTCCCAGGCGAAACCGCTGCAGATGACGAAGAGCTCTTTGAGCGATGTGTGCAGCGGCACCGAAAACATCTTTGCTGTCTACCTTATAGCGAAGCCACAAGGAATTGGACGTGCGCGTTGAGCACCATCTTAGATTTGAGTTTGCCAAACACAAGGCGTAACGCCAACTTATTGTCGCCCTGCGACATATGGAACAATTCATAATGCTCCCGCGAGCTATGTGGTTTACTCACATGGGTGAGTCTACGGCCACCCAGCTCAGGGCCATAGCTTAGCTCAGCTCATGGTCCTCCGACTTCCCTGGCTACTGCCGAGAAGCGCGGTGCGCACGTCGACGCGAAGCGTCATGATCCCTCTGACATAAGCGTATACGACGTCTGGGCAGTCTTGCTTAAGTGGCACCTCAAACTCCATGAGTTCTCGGAGTTTGGATATCCCCGCCACTTCACATGATGTTGGGTTAAACCCCGATGACGTCGTCGACCCACAAGGCGTTCCATGTGGTAGAGGATGCCAACATTCTCAACGAGAAGAGTCAGCGGGCAATGACGACTTGGTCGATCGCCGTCTGGTGACTCGCGATGCTCTTTGAACGCTGGAGGTTAGGTCCGTCGTTACGGTACTTTGTCGAGCATCTGTCCGAGGTCATATACCGCTGTGCAGAAGACCTCAAAAGTCTGGGGCACTTTGTGCACCGACTTCCTCACGTTGAAAATTATCGTGCTCTGTTGGAGCGGCTCCTATCCGTCGAGCAGGCGAATACATCACTTCGTACGACGGTGGAGCGCCTTGCGCCGTTAAAAACGGAAGTTGGTTGCACTCCACGCTCAGAACCAGTTGATGGCTTACGTATGGGTGGCCGAGCGCCTTTGGGCGCTGCCCCGGCTCCAACGCTTCCGCGTTCACTTGCGCCGGATCCCGGTTTGGCTTAGGAAAGCCCACAACGAACATTGGGTGCGTGCGCATCCTTCTCGGAAAGTTCAGCGAATACGCTAGGCCACGCATGGCCACAATCTTAAAAGGTCCAATAAACCGTTGAGGGAGCTTCGTCTTAAAGACAGCACAAACTGCATGTGTACGAAGGTTTTTTGCATTTAATAAAACCAGGTCTCGACCTCAATGTTTGTTTTCACCGTTTTTCTTCCTCTTTTGTCTTCATATTCCATCTGCGTGTCTTGGCTTTCAGCAATCGCATCGCGAACGTGTCGTAAGACACTCAGTCTGATAGACAGGAAGTCTCCGACTTCTTGACGCGCGGTGAGGGGGCTGACATCAGCTAGCCGCTCGACTATTCCTCTCCCGCCAAGCTCTGAGCCATGGAATGGCGGCGTCAGCGGGACGCGAGGACTAACGAGCAAGTTCACGGAGAACGGCGTGTAGCCGGTAGATGAATGCACTGCATTGTTCGAAACAAACTCTACGAGTGGCAACATATCGCTTCAGCGCTTCGGCGTCTCAGCGCAGACGCTGCGAAGAACATCTTTAACGACGCGATTCACGCGCTCAGTCTGATCATCGGTCTGCGGAGTGGACATAGTCAACTTGATGTCCAGCACTATGAAGATTGTAGATCAACCCAATGAAGCGATTGACTTCGAATGTCGAAAGACACGATCGACAAACAGCGTCGCTACACCGTCGATGGTGTCCGGCACTGCCGCAAGATGAGTCATCTTGCTCAAACGGTTCACGAAAACCACCACCACCGTTTTACCCGCCGAGTCCTTCGGCAGGTCAAACACAAAGTCCATGCTCATGAACTGCCAACACCGGTAAATTGGCCAACGACGCCACCGCATTCGGAGAGGGTCTCACGCTTTGGCATGTCTCACACGTGCGTACATATGTGCTCGTCCATTTGTACAGCTTGAGACACCGGTAGTGGCAACTCACAGAGTTGTGCGTCTTCTCACGACCGAGATGACCATTGAGTGTGGTGTCGTGGGCCTCATAGAGAATATGGTACTTCAAATCTCATCACGAGGAACCACAATTCGTGGTGTATCTGTTGAATCGGTGCTATAATACAGCAACTCGTTATTCAAGAATATAGATGTAACCGTGCGCGCAAACACGTCGACAATTTCTTGTCCGAGTTCCCAAACTCCTTGCTCCTGAGAGCCTGTAGCAGAGCTACACACATACCATTACCGGCACGGATTGATCCGTTACGGACGAAGTTACCGTCGTGACACGAGCCAGCTCATAATTCGGTTTGCGTGACAACGCATCAGCTAAAGCGTTCCGCTTTTTTTACTTATACTTCATCTAGAAGAAATATTCAGAGAAGATGAGAGCCATCTGATCATCCTCTGCGAGAGCTGTGGCAACTGGGTCGCAGTGCGTTATGATGCATGATCTGTGTAGATCACAAACAGCTTTGAGCCAAGCAGGTGCACCCTGAACTTGACAAGAGCATACTTCATCGCAAGTAATTCGATGTCGTGAACTGAATAGTTTCTTTCCGGAGCATTAAGCTGGCAAAATTCGAACGCGATCACCCGATCTCACCCCTCGGCGTCTGCTTGCAGCAGTGCACAGCCGATGGCAAAGTCCGAAGCGTCACCGACGACTCTAAAAGGACGATCGGGGTCTGGTCTGGCAACGCCAGTATTGGTGCATGAAAACGACTGTCTTTGACGCTGTCAAAAGCCCCTCAATGCTCGGTGTCCCAACACCATTTCTATCCTTCTGAAGGAGACCTGACAATGGCCGAGCCATTTCCGCATGATTTGCGCCATACTTGTGCAAGTAATTGGTGAGGCCAAGCTACTTGCGCAAGTCCTTTTGGCTTCTTGAAACCGACCAGTCCACAATGGCCTTGACCTTGGCGGGATCCGCTCGAAGGCCACGCTTCCAAATGAAGCACCCTAAATAAAAGGCATTTCTTCAGCGCCGAAGATGCACTTGCATACAGCTTATTCGTAGCATGCACTTGAGCACCGCTCTCAAATGGACGATGTGGTTTTCACATCTGTCCTCCCGTGCCCCGCACGAATGTGGCCGAAAAATTTGTTGAAATTTTGTCTACGCATACACCCGATGGGGCCTAAAAATGAGTTACAAGACGACTTAATATTGTTAATGCATTTGAAAGCCCTTGGAGCATCACTAGCCACTCCCAGAGCATCCCGCTAGGGGTACTCACTGCTGTCAGCGATATATCGCTCGCTCTCATGAGTAATTGGTGATAATCATCGGCCAAGCCGAGTGCGCTGTACTTTGTACAACCAACCATATTGCTCTGGAAAATTTTTAGGAATCGGCGTCTGTGCCGGAATGGTGGCAGCGTTTGACTTATTGTAAGCGTAAACGATACGCCACTTGCCGTACGGCTTCCGGACACAAAAAGTAGGTGTCGAATGGGGATACTTACTCATTCCTGCGACGTCCTTTGCACGAAAAGGCGTCAAATACGTCACACCGCTCCTTGGTCAGGGGCCATTGGCGTGTTTCGCAGTATTCGGTTCCCGGAAACAGGTCAATCTCATGACGCACACTTCGGTTCGGAGGTAGGAACGACGGCAAGTCTTTGGAGACGACGCCTTGAAATTTCTTCACCAGAGAATAGTACGGACCCGAGGGGTCCTTCAAGATTGACGAATCACATTGAGCGTTCAGCACCCTCCTAGTGTCCCCCAGGATAGCTTCTTCCAGAAGTGACGACGAGTTAGTCTCCTCGTTCGGTCTTATAATGACCACCTTGGCTTAATTGCCAGCCTTCAATATACCGCTAAACTCGTCGAAGGACATCCCGTCCAGCTCAAGAAGAGCGTCCATCGAAAATTCTCGAGGGTGATGTCGCCGTCTTCCTTTCCTGTCATACCATTAACAAGGATGTACAGCTGTGCGCTGTCGTCTACGATAGGCACACCCTGGCTCAAAGTCGACGCCCTGCGTCTTGCAAATATCATACGGCTTCGCCGTCTCCTCTCTATAGAGGTTTACGTCTCGTCGAGACTAGTGGGAACACGCACTTGGCGTCGTCCAGTGTCCCCACTACCTGCTCCACCGGAGCCTTGATGTTATTAACTACATCCGACAAAGAGCTGCTATTTCCGCAGTATAGCGTGCCAATTCACGCACATCAGAAGGGCCTTGCCCAGGATGCCTCGGACCTCGTCCGACCATGCCGCTCTTGGCATGCAGCGACTGCTTCACAACGTGAGCAGTGCTCAGTGGGTTACGTGCCACTCCACGTTCAGCCCACGAGCCATGCTTGGGACTCTTGTCCAATACACGATCGGTTTTTGACAAATCGCATACTTCGATATCATGCACATTGACCGATACAGTCCAGTGTCCGCGCCTATGGCGCTTCTGCTTCCTAGCAGAGGTGGATTCACGACTCACCAAAGCTCCGCTAGGAGACGTGCGCGTAGCAACCAAGGTCTTTGACCTCCAATCTATTCATAGCTTATGGTGTTCCAACCATTCCATACCCATATCCTGCATGCAACAGTGTTTCACGCTATCTAGTCAAGAAACTTGACACCGAGGTCCACAGGGACCCTCGGTACAGTGACACAAGTCTCCGTCGCTAAGCGAACAGCAAAGGTGTCACTGAATCGCGCATCCAGCGCCTCAGCATACAGCTGACGCCCTTCGATCGAGGAGCGTCGAGAATAATTGCCCGACACACCAGAATCGATTAGGGTTTTCTATGGCTTCTCAAACCCTTCACGGTCGCTTTTTCGACCAGCAAGCCCGGCTTGCACACACGTTCCGTGTTCAAAAGCACACAGCTCTTCGGGGCTGG
>NW_020187532.1:704939-705197 GCF_900000015.1 Plasmopara halstedii | reverse complement strand
CTGCCAAGTCTCATATAGCAAGGCAACTACTTTCAAAAACGTTTCGCTATTGCTAAATGCCACGCTGCTTATCTGGGATGGTGGTAGAGCATCCTGCGAAGTCTCATTTAGCAAGGCTAAGCCTTTCTTGATGGAAGAGCGTGTTGTTCTGGGTAGATTGAATGGGTTATCAGAGAGAATAACTCTTCTACCTTTCTCGATACCGTTTACATCTCTGAAGAACTTGAAAAGTTATTATGTAAGAGGAAGACCCCGTAT
>NW_020187532.1:704678-704929 GCF_900000015.1 Plasmopara halstedii | reverse complement strand
CCAACGCTTCCGCGTTCACTTGCGCCGGATCCCGGTACGGCTTGAGCAAGCCCACATTAAACACCGGGTGGGTGCGCATCCGTTTCGGAAGGTTCAGCGTTTACGCCAGGCCCCGTTTGGCCACAACCTTAAACGGCCGATAAACCGTGGACGAAGCTTCGTCCGGAAGATAGCAGAGGCTGCATGTGTAGGCAAATCTTTCATAATTCGATAAAACCAGGTCTCCGACGTTAAAGCCTCTTCCTTTTTCC
>NW_020187532.1:704466-704668 GCF_900000015.1 Plasmopara halstedii | reverse complement strand
GTACCATGAGCAAAGCTTTGGGATCAATGGGCGGCTTTATTCTTGGCTCGCAGTCGCTTATTAAATACCTAAAGCACTGTGCTGGAGGCTTTGTGTTTTCAGTCGGCTTGGCCCCTGCTTGTGGTTCAGCAGCTCTTAAATCACTGCAGCTAATGACAGAAAACTCGTCAAGAACGGAGATATTACAGCAGCGCAGTAAATT
>NW_020187532.1:703001-704169 GCF_900000015.1 Plasmopara halstedii | reverse complement strand
ACTTTGTCCAATAGATGCGAACTCTCATTGCCGAGATGGCAGCGGATCCCCTCCCGGAGGCGGTCACAGTGACCGCATTTATGGAAGGCCTCCGCACTAAAATGGCCAGCATGGAAGTCTTCCGTGTGCTCCGTCCTCGCTTGGAGAAGCATTGAATGTGGCATTGAATGTCGGACTCAAATTCAAGTCGGCACGACTTGGTTGGAATGCACACACCAACAGCTCGTCGAGCGGGCCTATGCCCATGGATCTCAGCTATGCTGAGGACGAGGGAGCAGAGCTTCGAGCTGCCGGGCAGCATACACACATTCGTCGGTGTTTTGTCTGTGGAGACACCCGTCACCTGCGGAACGAATGCCACCTGCGCAAGGCGCGTCAAGGTTCTTCGAACCATCGCCCCGACGCCTACCTGTCTGGTTCGTCGCGGGGAAATGACACCACTCAGGCGCGGGGCGACATACTGGGGGAGAACTGAGTTCTGTTGAGTCTCAGGGTGGCATAGGTCAACAGGGCCCAGCCCCGAAAAGCTCCGTGCTCTTAAACACGGAACGTGTGTGCAAGCCGGACTTCTTGGTCATGCAGGCGACCGTAAAGGGCTTCGAGAAGCCATGGAAGACCCTCATCGATTCTGGGGCGTCGGGAAAGTATGCTCGACGCTCCACAATGGAGGGAAGTCAGTTGTATACTGAGGCGCTTAAAGCGCGTTTGGGTTTCATCGTCACTGTTCGCCTAGCGATGGTGACACGTGTCACGGTCCCGAAGGTCCCTGTAATCTCGGTTTTACGTGAACGGGCTAATTCACCCTCGCGTCCCGCTGACGCCGCAATCCCATGGCTCAGGGCTTGAAGGGGGAGGGATAGCCGAACGGCTAGCTGATGTCAGCCCCCTCACCATCCTTAAAGAAGTCGATGATTTCCTGTCTACCAGACTGAGTGGCCTACAACACGTTCGCGATGCGATGGCTGAGAGCCAAGACCCGCAGAAAGAATATGCAGATGAAAAAAGAAGAGGCGAAATTGAAAGCTTTAAGGTCGGAGACCTAATTTTATTAGACTCTAAAACCTGCCTACACATGCAGCCTCTGCTATCTTCCGGACGAAGCTTCGTCCACGGTTTATCGGACCGTTTAAGGTTGTGTCCCAATGGGGCCTTGCGTACACGCCGAACC
>NW_020187532.1:702782-702991 GCF_900000015.1 Plasmopara halstedii | reverse complement strand
GGTGTGTCTACCGTAGACGATGGTGCACAGTTATACACCCTCGTCAACGGTATGACGGCGGAGGAAGATGGCGACGTTCGCTTCGAGGCTATGCTTGCAGTAGATGCTCTTCTTGAGCTGGACGAAATGTCCCTTGAAGAGTTCGGCAGTGCTTTGAAGGCAGGCGATTTGGCCGAATTGGTCATTGTACGACCGGACGAGGACATAAA
>NW_020187532.1:701645-702772 GCF_900000015.1 Plasmopara halstedii | reverse complement strand
TTGCTCAACCGGTCGACGAATACCACGACACCCGTGTTGTCCGCCGAATCTTTCGGCACATCAAACACAAAGTCCAAACTCATAGACTGCCAGCACCCAGTGGGTACCGGTAGGCTGGCCAGTGGCGCAGCCGCATTTGGAAAGGGTTTCACCCGTTGACACGTCTCACACGTGCGCACATAGGCGCTCGTTCATTTGTTCAACTTGGGCCACCAATAGTGGTGACTCACAGAGTTGTACGTTTTCTCACGACCGAGATGACAACTGAGTGGCGTGTCGTGAGCCTCATAGAAGATGCGATATTTCAAATCCTCATCATGAGGAACCACAATTCGTGGTGTATCCGTTGAATCGTGCTATAATATAGCAAGCCGTTATTCGACGAATATCGGTGCAACTGTGCACGCAGTCTTGGTGACAAGTTCTTGTCTGAGTCTCCAAACGCTTTGCTCCTTAGAGCCCGTAGCAACGCTACACACATCCCATCACCCGCATACGCGGTGCGGATCAAATCCGTCACAGACGACGTCACAGTTGTAACATGAGCAAGCACATAGTCTGGTCTGCGTGACAACGCATCAGCAAAAGCATATTGCTTTCCCGGCTTATACTCCACCTCGAATTTATATTCCATAAAGCAGGATAGACATCTAGCAATCCTCTGCAAGAGTTGGGGCGACTGAGTCGCAGCGCGTAGTGACTCATGATCTGTATAGATCACAAACTACTTAAAATCGAGCAGGTGGACCCTGATCCTGACAAGTGCATACTTCATCGCAAGTAGCTCCTTGTCATGAACCTGGTAGTTCTTCTCTGCAGATTTGAGCTGTCGAGATTTGAGCGCGATCACCCGATCTCGCCCCTCGGTGTCTGCTTGCAGCAGTGCACAGCCGACGGCAAAGTCCAAAGCGTCAAAGACGACGCTAAAAAGATGATCAGGGTCTGGCAGCGCCAGTATTGGTGCATGCAGGAGGCTGTCTTCGACCCCGTCAAAAGCCTCCTGATCTTCGGTGTTACAACACCATTCCGCATCTTTTTTAAGGAGATTGGATATTGGTCGGGCCATTTCTGCGTAGTTTACGGTGTATTCGTGCAAGTAGTTGGAGAGAATAAGCCACTTACGCAAA
>NW_020187532.1:700618-701635 GCF_900000015.1 Plasmopara halstedii | reverse complement strand
GTGGTCACTTTGGCGCAGTGTAAACCATAAAATGGTCTTCTTATCAGTGGAGGAGGGTGTAGTGGGGCAAGTACTGGAAATCGCGTACTAAACTCTTGCACCGTATCGAAATGTACACTACGATACGGTACAATTGTAAGAAATCTAAGTTTTATTTGAAGATATTCTTAACATCTATATGCAGGCCTCTGTATATAAAGCAGATACGCAATTACCGTATTATATCTATATACGGTATGCTCTCGAGTCAACAAATGGCATAGATGGCAACATACTTGTGATCAACGAAATAAGGTAGTTTATTTGGATTTGGCGAGGCAGTATTTTGAAATACTGCCTGGAAGCCAGTGCGATGAACGGCTGCAAAAGATTTAGACCAAATCCGAAAAATCACGTGGGTGTAACAGCATCATAATGTCTGGAAAAATCCTTCGACGGCATCAGCATTGGTGCAATTCTGAAAGGCTGCCCCAGAGGACAGCCCACGCAAACTGTCGAGCTGGAAGCAACAGAGCAAAGCACCAGCTCTTTCCGCTCTTTCTCTAATTGCTGCCAGAGAGTTTAATCGCAAATATTTAGTGGTCTTGCACAATCCCGATGATCGCTTCCTTTCCAACAGTCCAAATTTCAACAACAGCGTATCGGTTGGGATATAAGGACAGCGCGTCGTCTTTCTCAATTGATTCTCGAGATAAGCCAGTTTCTTAAGGCTCACAATTAGCTAATTTATTTCAGCCGCCTGCACGATGATATGATATCGCTCAACAGACTTTAGAACCACAACTTTACAGGCAACTGACCTTCCGAGATCAGCGAATAAACCCAAAAGCATTTGCTAATCTTTTTTCAATGGAAATCTATAGTAGGTACTTTTCGTGCTATTTTCTTGTTTTAGCAAGCATATTATTCTCGACGCATTCAGAACGAAGCCAAGGAATAGAAGTCTGTGGAGGAGTCATTACGAAAGTCTAATTGATTACAAGGCAAGATTGTGGTTGACTTAAACACAGAAGGCTA
>NW_020187532.1:699710-700608 GCF_900000015.1 Plasmopara halstedii | reverse complement strand
AGTACTCAACTTATCGACTTCCAGTTGACCCATAGCTCGTGGCGTTCCAGCCACGACATACTCAGAGAAAGATGTATCCCGATCCAGAATGAGACAAGACAATGTTTCATGCTGTCAAAATTCGCGAACTTCATGTGAAGCTTTAATATTGGTTTAAGGGGTTTTAAAACAATTGCCACTGATGGGAAAGTGCACAACTCCAAGATTCGCTTTGCGGGGAGATTAATTCATAAGTATCAAAGTCTTAGTATTTATGAAGATGATGGAACTCTGAAACTAAGGTGTGCGCGTTTCACGTCGGCTGGTAGCTGCACACACGACATTAATAAACATTAAATTTAGTATCAGTTTAAACTGTATAAATTCTATATATATGGGCTCTCTTGAAGCTAACTACACACCTAATTAAAATTTAGGCTTTTGAGTCGCTCCTGGCATGATCAAACCTTTGCGCGTTCGTGAGCGCGGACTCTGAAGTTTAAAATTTTCTCAGTGCAACGGCAATGTTACATAAACCTATGTTCGTCGAGAACATAGTGGCAGCAACATATCATTATCTATCACGTTAAAGAATCAAGTTGTATTGATACGGCACTTTTCACATGAACTCAGTATGCTGCCTTTCATAGATCAAATGTATAAGCTGTTGGGAAGCAATCAGAACGCTCGCAAATCAAATAATCCTGCATAAAGGTGGCACAAGAAGTGAAATACGACAAGTACATAATTGCGGGTCGAATTTGACTAAATCGCACATAAAATTTATGTTTCTGCCGGATGGGCTCCTTATCTTTCTGTGTCAATTAGCGTCGACCTCCCTGATTTAAGTGCAAAGGATTCCGAATTACCACAAAAGTAAATCTGGTCCATTCGATATTGACGTACTACCTTGTGTCTC
>NW_020187532.1:699312-699700 GCF_900000015.1 Plasmopara halstedii | reverse complement strand
GCGTAACACGCCAATGGCCCCTGCCCAAGGAGCAGTGCGACGTAATTGACGCCTTTTTTCGTGTGAAGCACAACGCAGGTATGGTACGTGATAGCAAGTCTCCCCATTCGACACCCACGTTTGTGTTCAGAAGCCGAACGGCAAGTGGTGTATCGTTCATGCTTACAATAAGCTCAACGCTGTCACCATTCCGGCACAAACGCCAATTCCTAGAGATAATGTTCTTCAGAACAATATGGTGGGACGTACGAAGTATAGCGCACTCGACTTGGTCGATGGGTATTACCAATTGCTCACAAGAGCGAGTGCTATTCCACTAACAGCGGTGAGCAATCCGAGCGGCATGCTCTAAGAGTGGCTGGTGATGCTTCAAGGGCTGTCGAATGCA
>NW_020187532.1:697525-699302 GCF_900000015.1 Plasmopara halstedii | reverse complement strand
ACTCTCATTGCCGGGATGGCAGCAGATCCCCTTCCGGAGGCGGTCACAGTGACCGTCTCTATGGAAAGCCTTCGCACTGGCGTGGTCATAATAGAAGTCTTCAGTTTGCATCCGTCCTCATTTGATTTGGCGGTAAATGTGGCATTGAATGCCGAATTCAATGTCAAGTCGGCACGACTTGGTTGGAATGCACGCTCCAACAGCTCGTCGAGCGGGCCGATGTCCATGGATCTCAGCCATGTTGAGGACGAGGGAACAGAGCTCCGAGCTGCCGGGCAGCAGGCAAATAGACGAAGGTGTTTTGTCTATGAAGACATTCGTCACTTGCGGAACGGTCGCCACCTGCGCAAGGCGCGTCAAGGTTCTTCGAACCATCGCCCCAACACCTACCAGTCTGGTTTGTTGCGGGGAAACGACACCACATTGTAGGCGCGGAACGACCTACTGGGGAAGAACTGAGTTCTGTTGAGCCTCAGGGATGTAGAGGGAGAAGGGTCCAGCCCCGAAGAGCTCCGTGCTCTTGAACACGGAACGTGTATGCAAGCTGGGCGTGGTGGTCGTGGAGGCGACCGTAAAGGGCTTCGAGAAGCCATGGAAGATCCTCATCGATTCTGGAGCGTCGGGCCATTATGCTCGACACTCCACGATGGAAGGAAGTCAGCCGTATGCTGAGGCGCTAAAAGCGCAGTTGGGTGACATCGTCACTGTTCGCCTAGCGACGGGGACACATGCCACGATCCCGAAGGCCCCTGTTGACCTCGGAGTCAAGTTCTTGACTTGATAGCGTGAAACGCTGTCTAGTCTTAGACTTGGATGCAAGGTATGACCTCATCCTAGGAATGGCATGATTGGAACACCATGAGCCATGGTTGACTGGAGGTCAAAGACCTTAGGCGTCACGCGCACGTCTCCTGGTGGAGCTTTGGTGAGTCATAAACCCACCTCTGCTAGCAGACAAAAGCGTTATTGGCAAGAGAACTGGACCGAGACGGTCATCGTGTTAGACATTAAAATGTCCAAGGCGGTAGACAGCAACGGTGTATCGGACAGGAGTCCCGAGCGTGGCTCGCGGGTTGATCGTGGAGTGGAACGTAACCCACTGAGCGCTGCTCAAGTTTTGGAGCAGTCGCTGCATGTCATGCGTAACATGGTCGACCAAGGGCCGAGGCATCGAGGGCGAGGCCCTCGTGATGATCGTGATGTGGCACGTAAACCACTGAGCGCTGCTCGAGTATCGAAGTAGTCGCTGCATGTCATGCGTGATACGGTCGGCCAAGGGCCGAGGCATCGAGGGCGAGGTCCCCGTGATGCACGTTAAGTGGCACGTAACTGCTCATGTTGCGATGCAGTCGCTGCATGTCATTAATGGCGTCGTCGGACAGAGTCCGAGGCATCTTAGCGCGGCCCTTCAGATGCACGTGGAGTGGCACGTTATCCACTTGACAAAGACTGCGGGGTTAGCAGCTCTTCATTGGATGTTGTAGATAACATCAAAGCTTCAAAGGAGCGGACAGTGATGGTGACACCGGACGACGCGGAGTGCGTTTTCACCTGGTCCCACCGAAACAGAGAATCTCTGTACAGAGGCGACGGCGACGCCGTATGCTGCCATCAAGACGCCGGTCGTCGACCCTGATCCAGGGTGTGTCTACCGTAGACGACGGTGATAGTTATACACCCTCGTCAACGGTATGACAGGGGAGGAAGATGGCGACGCCCGCCTCGAGGCTATGCCTGCAGCAGATGCTCTTCGGGAGCTGGACAAGATGTCCCTAGC
>NW_020187532.1:696733-697515 GCF_900000015.1 Plasmopara halstedii | reverse complement strand
GTGTCGTGGTATTCGTCGACCGGTTGAGCAAGATGGCTCATTTGGCGGCGGTGCCAGATACCATCAACGAAGTAGGTACAGCAACACTGTATGCGGATCGTGTTTTCCGACAACGCGGACTCCCAGAATCGATTGTCTTTGATAGAGACCCCATTTTCACGGGAAAAGTTTGGTCGACTATCTTCAAGGTGCTAGGGCACCAAGTTAGATATGTCTACAGCGGATCATCCGCAGACGACCAAACCGAAAGGGTGAATCGCGTGATCGAAGACGTATTTTGCAGCGTCTGCGCTGAGACGCCGGGGTGCTGGAGCGCCATGTTGCCACTCGTAGAGTTTGCGCTGAACAATGCATTGTATTCGTCTACCGGCTACACGCCGTTCTACGTGAACGGGCTGTTTCACCCTCGCGTCCCGCTGACGCCGCCATCCCATGGCTCAGGGCTTTTTTGGGGAGGAATAGACAAATGGCTAGCTGATGTCAGCCCCCTCACCATCCGCAAGGAAGTCGATTGCTTCCTGTCTACTAGACTGAGTGTCCTACGACACGTTCGCGATGCGATATCTGAAATCCAAGACCTGCAGAAAGAATATGCAGATGAAAAAGGAAGAGGCAAAGTAGACGGCTTTCAGGTCGGGGACATGGTAGAATTAAATTCCAAAAACCTGCCTACACATGCCGCCTCTGCTGTCATCAGGACGAAGCTTCGTCCACGGGTAATCGGACCGTATAAGGTTGTGGCCAAACAGGACCTGGCGTATATGCTAAACCTTTCCAAACGT
>NW_020187532.1:695852-696723 GCF_900000015.1 Plasmopara halstedii | reverse complement strand
GTCTGGCACCGCCGCAAAATGAGCCATCTTGCTCAACCGGTCGACGAATACCACGACATCCGTGTTGCCCGCCGAATCTCTCGGCAGGCCAAACACAACGTCCAAACTCATGGACCGCCAGCACCCTGTGGGTACCGGTAAGCTGGCCAGCGGCGTAGCCGCATTTTCTGGAGAGGGTTTCACCCGTTGACACGTCTCACACGTGCGCACATAGGTGGTCGTCCATTTGTACAACTTGGGCAAGCAATAGTGTTGAATCACAGAGTTGTACGTTTTCTCAAGACCAAGATGACTACTGGTTGGCGTGTCGTGAGTCTCATTGAGGATGTGGAATTTCAAATCCTGATCATGAGGAACCACAATTCGTGGTGTATCCATTGAATCGGTGCTACAATATAGCAACCCGTTATTCAACGAATATCGGTGCATTCGTGCACGCAATCTTAATGACAATTTCTTGTCCGAGTTTCCAAACGCCTTGCCCCCTAGAGCCCGGAACAACGCTATACACATCTCATCACTCGCATACGCGGTGCGGATCAAATCTGTCACAGAGGACGTTACAGTTGTAACATAAACAAGCTCATAGTCTGGTCTGCGTGACAACGCATCAGCCAAAGCATTCTGCTTTCCCGGCTCATACTTCAACGCAAGGTTATATTCCGCAAAGATGGATAGCCATTTAGTCATCCTCTGCGAAAGGTGGGGCGACTGAGTCGCAGTGCGTAGTGACGCATGATCTGTATAGGTCACAAACGGCTTGGAACCGAGCAGGTGGACCCTGAACTTGATAAGTGCATACTTCATCACAAGTAGCTCCTTGTCGCGAACTGGGTAGCTCTTCTCTGCAGCTTTGAGCTGTCGAAATTCA
>NW_020187532.1:695756-695842 GCF_900000015.1 Plasmopara halstedii | reverse complement strand
CGAGACCACACTGCTGATGCAAGTATGATCTTAAGATCCGAAAGCGGGGAGTGATGTGTAAGGAAAGAGGTGCATAGCTTTTACTC
>NW_020187532.1:695593-695746 GCF_900000015.1 Plasmopara halstedii | reverse complement strand
ACCGAGCAACAGCGCGTGGCGCTAGCCATTTCCAAGCTCGGTGGTCGAGCGCGAGAATAGACACTGACGTGCGGCACTTCGGTCGAAGCAGCGTTTCCCACCTGGGCGGAGCTAAAATTGCAGCTCTCCCGAGTGTTCTCGCGGCCGAATCAA
>NW_020187532.1:691183-695583 GCF_900000015.1 Plasmopara halstedii | reverse complement strand
CCGATTGTGTAGACTCTGCTTTTTTAAAGAATGTGCGTAGAATCTCCCATTCTTTCAAGTTTTATGTGGGAATTAAATGCCCGCTTGTCGCTACCATGAAGCCAGAAGATGCCCAGTCAAGTGAATGAAAAGTTGCTTATATAAAAGCGCTGGATGTGGTGACACGAATGCTGAGCCCATCGTATTAGTCAATGATTTGGAGCTTAGGTTCTACTGGTTAAGGGTAAACCTGCTTCTTGGGCAAATATTGGAAACAGCCCAAGTGTACACGCCAGTTCGCCAAATCCTACGAAGCGTCACAGCGTGCATTCGCGGCTTTTAAAGATGAATCAGATCTCTGTTTTGCTGTCTGAAATTCGCCATCGCGCTACTAGGCTTGATGCAAACCCCAGCGTTTAAAATCCGGGTCGCTGCTTTAGAGCAAAGAGCACTTCAGCTGCAGGGGGGGGTAGGGACATTTATCTGTCTGCACAAAAAGTTTGTTTCAAGTCCGGTCGATTCGCACAAGTGCGATCATTATATGGCTGCAGTAAATCCTGCTTAGAACACTTAGTGTAATCGCATTCTTGTCAAGATATTGAAAGTAGAACTCAATCTCTTCTTAGCTACGACCGTGAGCGATTCGATGCAGCGCAGGGGCAATTTATGTATTCATCGACTGCAAATAGTGCATGTGTGGAAAGATAATTGCAATCAACATAAAATTTTGATCCTTAATACATTCGTATGGTTTAAGACTGCCTTTAATCTCAGCATGCTGCTGTATGTCAAGACATTTCTTCGATCGCGTCGCGAACCCTGCGCACGACGCTCAATCGCATCGAGATAAAATCATCTATCTCGCTATAAAGTGCAGCCACTTATAAGTCATTAATGTAGAATCGTGTAAAGGCATGTACTGCGATATTTAGCGCAAACTCACTGAATGAAAGCAAAATTTACGGACACCGCAGTCTATCATTGTAAGTGCTTCGGCAAAGATCCGCCACAATGCATCTCACACGCTCCCTATGACCATATATTTGCGAATGGTCAGCGTTTGCAATATCCAATCTGATGTCAAGTACATCTAACAGTGCTTGCCAATACTTTTCTGTAAAGCGGGGATTTTTATTCATGACAATGGCTACCGGTAAGCCACGTGGGCATAATTTTTTTAATGAGCAACAGCATGGATGTATTCTCACCAGTCACGCTATTGCTGATAGCTCATCATGCTCAGACGGTCAGCAAAGTCCACTATTACAGGACTCGTCTGTTGGAAGACCAAAAATGAACTTTTTACTCTTGGAGTGCCATATTCTGTCAGAATCGGCAGGCGATCAAAAGAGATCACTGCATGCGGCGCGGGTGTAGTTCGTTGACTGGTGCATATATATTTCAGTGCTCACTGAGCAGCATTCTTCTCATCTAATGTTGCCACTGAAGGGGGTATCGTGTGCCTCGTACAGTATAATGTACATGAGGTCCTCATCCTGTGGCACCACACCACGTGAGTGTCACATGGGTCAGTGTCAGTGTCAAAACAACTTTCTGGATAAGGCATAGCGGCGCCGACGTGTAATCGCGCGTTTGACAAGCGAAACTTAATCTATCAGGCTCCTTGTTTACGAAAGCTTTCAGCAACCCAACACATATTGTGTCTGACCGGTACACTCTACGAAGCGCGTTACAATTGGTGGCGTCATCATTGGACATACGACATCTCATTGTTACGGCAACGCAAAATTGCATTTGTCACTACATAAAGCTGACCTAGTTTATACCGAATCTCATAGGTATCTACGGCAAAGAATACGGACCACATTACCGATCATTGATCGAGATACAGTAATGGCGTCGCTGTGCGTAATGACGCATGATCTGTGTTGCTCAGAGTCAAACAAGTGCGTCCTAAACTTGACCAGGAAATGTTTCATTGCAAGTATCCCTTTGTCATATTTAGGGTAGCCATTCTCATAAGCGTTTTGCTGGCGAGACGCAAAAGGCGGTCATTCCCTCTGGCAGCTGCTTGAAGTGAAGCACAATATATGAAAAAGCTGAGACGTCACAGACGGCATAAAATGGCTGTTCTGTATCTCATGGAGATCGAATTGAGAAATACACGAGGCTCGCTTTTACAGCTATAAAATGCTGCCTGCTTTACCAAACCCAGCACCACTTGCGATGCGTAACAAGGAGAAAGATGAACGATGATGAAATATCAACATTTGTGAAAGTCGTTCGTTCGACCAAATCATTCTCTCAAATCTTTTTGGGGGGAAGCTTTGTCCAATCTACAATGGCCTATATACTCTCGCTTTCAACTCGCAAGTCTCACTACACAATCAAGCAACGCAGAAATGGGATCTGATTGGTGCCAAAGTCACATGTATATTGGCAAATAGCTTTTTCGAGCGCAAATACTCGAGCACTGTCCACAAGTTATACATGGTTCTTCAAGTCTGACTTTTCATGCTCTGAACGGCTAAAGTCAAATGTATCATCGACATAAGTTTTTTGTCATTTATACTTGATAGGAGGACTCTTCAAAAAAGGAGTGATGTCGCGATCTCTCTGAGTAGCTAAAAAGAATTATCAGACTGGTCAAGAGCGCTGAACAAGTGCAAACGATTTTGCCGTTCGCGAAATCGGAAATCGCGCCAAAACCTTTGATGCATTTGGCGTAATATAAACATACACGATTCGACATCATCCCTTAGTCTTTCTGATACAGAAAGTGTGAAAATTCACTGTCTCTCGCCAAACCTCACTTTGTGCTGTGCACGGGCGTAAGCATTCATGATGCCACACTGCTTCCTTGGTAGAAGCCATTGCCGTGTGTCGCAAAATTTCGTTTCGTCTATCAAGTCAACTCCAAGACGCACTTTATATCCAGGGAGCGAGAGGATTGGTGAATTACTGGTCGCCACGTCGTGATTTTTCTCCAGCTTAAAACAGAGGATTCGTAGGGTCCTTGAAGATAGCTGTCCTACTCTCTCCCCACACTCAGTGCTTTATAAGCTTTATAATTGTCCTCCATGACAGACTCAATTATGACGAATGGTAAGCTCAGCCTATACTCAGAAATCAGACGTACCATTTAAGTAGCCTCACCGTCTTCCAACTGTACATAACCCTATGAAAGAATTACATCAACTCTATAAGCTCTTCCGCGGGATGTAGTGAGTGAGAGAGACTGCAAACTTTGGACTGTCTCGAACGCTCCTTACACTAGTGAATGATTTTTCTCGCTACTTGCCCCTGAAACTTAACTATGAACCGACACGCGGTAGCAATAACTCAGCTGTACCGTCACTTCGTGACAAGAAAGGGCCATCGCTGTCATCGTCAGGATCTACTCAAAAACTAACGCAGCACTGAACTCGCGCCAAAAGCGCTTCTATTTTTTGATAGTCAAGGTTTAATTACTCACCACAGCTCGTCTAGGAGAAAAGCCTCGTAAGGTATATTTCTTACTTCGAGTCGACCACTGTGGCGTTCTTCCCACGTATATCCTGTCAACGTTCGCACTCTCGAATACCTTAGCCTGTACTTGAGTCCTTAAATCACTTTCGACAAATTTACCGGTGGCTTTGTCACAAGACGCCCTGATATTCATTTGCCAACTTCGGTTCTCTAACGTACTATCTACTGTTGGATAGTCGCCCGCCACTCTGGAATTTATCAAGCATTTCCACTGAGGCGCCGAAGTGGCGCCTCAACCTCCCACGAGATTTCGGAGTCGGGATATCCCCGCCACTTCACTAGATATTGGGTTTGGCCTGGTGACGACGTCGTCCAACAAGACGTTCCACGTGATAGTGGATGTCACCGTTCTCATCGAGAAAAGTCGGCGGCGGGCGTTGACGACCGGGCCGACCGCCGTCCGGTGACTCGTGATGCTCTTCGAGCCCTTGAGGACGAGGTCCTTCGTAATCGGAGCTCCGCTGAGCGTCATGCTGAAGTAGCATATTGCTGTGCGGATGCTCTTGACGATTTAAAGCACGTCGTGTGCCGGCTGCCTCGCCTTGAAGACTACCGCTCTCTGTCGTAGCGACTCCTAGCCGTGGAGCAGGTGAATGCACAGCTGTAGACAACGGTGGAGCGCTTGGCTCCATTGGAAATGAAGGTTGTTGTACTCCGTGCTCAAAATCAGTTGCTGGTTCAACTTCTGGGTGGCCAAGGACCCGTGGGATCCGCTCCGGTGCCAACGCTTCCGCATTCACTTGCGCCAGATCCCGGTACGGCTTGAGTAAGCCCACGTAAAACACCGGGTGGGTGCGCATCTTTTTTGGAAGGTTCAGCGTGTACGCCAGGCCCCGTTTGGCCACAACCTTAAACGGTCCAGTAAACCGTGGACGAAGCTTCGTCCGGAAGTTTGCAGAGGCTGCATCTGTAGGCAGGTTTTCTGGATTTAA
>NW_020187532.1:689377-691173 GCF_900000015.1 Plasmopara halstedii | reverse complement strand
GAGTACGCATCTCTTGGACAAAGTCCACCAATTCCTTGTTGCCCTGTCAGGCGGCAAGGAAATGCGCTCGCACGCGATATGCCTGGTTAGGCGGCGAGAACATTCGTGAGAGCTGCAATTTTAGCTCCGCCCAGGAGGGGAATGCAGCTTCGACCGAAGTGCCGCACGTCAGCGCCCATTCTCGCGCTCGACCACCGAGCTTCGAGATGGCTAGCGCTACGCGCTGTTGTCCGGTCTGGAGCATGTCGGATGCGAAGGCCATATCGACCTCTTTCACCCAGAGCAGGAGATTCTCTCCATCCTTCCCCTCAATACCTTAACGCTCACCATGAACGGCTTAGGACGGGAAATATCATCTGCCACTGGCGGTGGCGTCATAGACGCAAATGATGCAGACATCTTCTGCTACAGGTGCTCTAGCAGTGCGTTTTCGTATTTTGAAAACGCTTCTAGACGCGCACCGATTGCCTAGAGGCCTTGCGCCGCAAGGTGATGCACGCCCTCAGGGCCAAGCAAGGACATCAGCTTTTTAGGTCCGTCCTCCATGCCCTGGGGCAAAGACGAAAATTGTTCCATTCTCACAGAGGATCAAGCTAAACGACTCAGGTGTAGATTGACTACTTGTGCTACCTAGTGCAGCGGGGCTACCGTAGCTTTGCGCTTTGAGGAAGCGTAACTTAGGTCATCGACCTTTCGTCCTATACTTAGAACAAGTACGTGTTTAGCGGATCGCAATCCGCTTAGTCCAAGAGTAATTATTGCCTTAACCCAAGGCTAATTACTCTTCCGTTTAAAATCAAAACTTTTATTAATTTTTTTCTGCGGCAAAGCCGCCTAATTTTAACTGTATAGATTTTCCTAAATATATAAATACATGCATAACTACTGGCTACCCAGCCACATACCGTATTCTTGTTTGGGTGCGGCCACACCATGCCCATCTCGTGTGACACACACACCTGTTACCAGGGTTCGTGTAACCCCGTTACAAATTAGGTTCACCTATATTAATTAGGTATAACTATATTCATTAGTAAAACCTAAGGTTTGAGATATTGGCGGCTCCGCTGCAACTAAAACAGTTAAATACAGTTGCAATTTTGAACGGAAGAGCGTCTTTACCTTGGCTAAGGTTTTTAAGTACTCTGGAGGTAGCGGATTGCGATCCGCTACATTCGTACTTCTTCTTGTAAGGAAAGTTAGGTCGGTGATCTTTTTCTAGACAAATAGCTTTGGCAGCCCTGCCACACATTTATCATGGCCGATAGGCCTTAAACATTCCCCCAAGTAATAAGTGCCCCCAATTCTCTATATATAGTGACAACCACACAAGATGTGGTTTACACATATGTGTAATAGGACTGACCTGGCTTTTACTAAGCAGTACAGAGAACCTCCATCAAATTTTTTGTCTGGTTAGCGTTGCTATTTCAAGTGTCTATATACCAAGAATAAATGCTGCTAACTAATTCTGAATTGGTGTGCTCAACGTAGAAGTCCGTGATCCACGTGGACTGTTAGACTCACATCAAGAAACCTTTAAATATAATAAACATACAAATCTAGTATTAGCTTGAAAGAAAGTTATTTAAGATGGATGCCACTCTTAAAATGTATTTCTTTAAAGACTCTGGGTTCTGCGGTTTCCGAGTGAAAGTTTATTCTATGCAAGTTTGACGACAATTCCGTCACAGACTTCCTGTCACGTAGCGCAGGCGAGGAAACGTTGGCGGAGGAAGGCGAAGTCGGGAGTGCAAGGTGAGCGCTGGCGGAGGCTGTTGGTTAGGAGGCCCTGT
>NW_020187532.1:688426-689367 GCF_900000015.1 Plasmopara halstedii | reverse complement strand
CATGTCCGTTCCCTGACTTCTCGTCAACTGAGGGACGTGGTGTAATCACCAATGACCTCGACAGGTACAGGGCGGCAGCTGCAAGCTGCCCATAATGAGCGCGCCCATCCACAGTCGGTAGTTGACCCTCGTGTGGAATATGGCTTCCGCCCAGCGGCTTCCGCCGTGGAAGCGAAGGACGCGGTAACTCGATCGTTACGCGTCCACATCATCGGGCCCCCGGCCTGATGATGAACTTGCCACACGGAAAGCTCTCCCAGCTCGTTTCTTGGTTCCACAAGAAATTTCGTTAAACGATTATCGCACTCGTCTAAGTGCTCAACAAGGTGACTCTCTTGTACCCGCAATGCAGACGATACATGTAGTGCTCTTTGAGCGATGGACGCAACGGCACCAAAAACTTCCTCACTGCATAACCTGCCGTTGAGCCACAAGGAAGTGGACGTGCGCGTGGAGCGATGCCTCGCATTGAGTTTGCCAAGCTCAAGGCACGTCGTCAACTTCCTTTGTATTGTCGCCCTATGATTTATGGGTTGACAACCCTCTGATGCTCCCGCGAGCTCTATGTCTGCGACCGCAAGGGCTCAGCCACTGCGTGAACTCAGCGCATGGCCCGTCTTCTTCCCTGGTTATTACCAGGAAGCGCGGGGTGTCTGATGAAGCGGGACAGCCTGATCTTTCTAATCAGAAGCGTCCACGGCGACGGGGCAATCTTGCCGAAGTGGCGCCTCGAACCCCCACGGGCATTCGAGGTTTAGATATCCACGCCACTTCACCAGATATTGGGTTTGACCCAGGTGACGACGTCGTCCAACGAGACGTTCCACGTGACAGTGGACGTCACCGTTCTCATCGAGAAGAGTCGGTGGCGGGCGGTGACGACCGGGTCGACCGCCGCCCGGTGGCTCGTGATGCTCTCGAGCCCTTGAGGACAAGGTCCA
>NW_020187532.1:687631-688416 GCF_900000015.1 Plasmopara halstedii | reverse complement strand
AATATGAAAGGCAATGGAAGAAGTTTTGCACTCAATTTCAGCATCAGCCGAACGCTCTTGACTATCTATCGTCGACGTGGCTAATCTACAAAGAGCGGCTCATCAATGCGTGGACATCAAAACACATGCATTTTGGCAATACTATAACATCGCGCGTGGAGGGCTCCCACGCATACATTAAAAAGTTCCTGTAGACATCGACAGGGGATCTCCTAACAGTTGTGAGCAAAATCACTATTGCCCTTAAACACCAGCTGAAGGCAGAGGAGACTCAGCGCAGCCAGGAGCAATTGCACCGTTTAATTGCATTACCTTCGGTGTTAGCGGCAGTTTCTGGAAAAATCTCCGTGAAGATAGCGCTTAAAGAATTTGAGAAAGCCCAGGAAAAAGTAGGTGACTGCACTGATGCATTAACGGCGACGATGGGGATTCCCTGCTCCCATAAAATCCAGAAGATCATCAACTCGTCTGGCATCCTGGTCACAGATGACTTCGATAGGCAGTGGCACCTCGAATGACATGCAGCTGCCTTGGACGATCAGATGGATGACCAAGATACGACCACAGCTTGGGACGCTCTTGGCAAGCAACTTTTGCTTCTACCTGATGCAAGGCAAAAGGTAGTGTTAGCACAGGCTAGCAGACTGATCGCTGGCTATGGTACTGTTGTGGGGTTGCAACCTCCACAAAATAACAAAAGATGCCGAGGTCGACCGCCTGGAGCCAAAAATCTTCCGAAGAGCAGTACCAAGCGGAACCCATCATCTTTTGAAATCGTAGAAAAT
>NW_020187532.1:687403-687621 GCF_900000015.1 Plasmopara halstedii | reverse complement strand
AACCGGCCAATCTACAATGGCCTTGACCTTAGCGGGATCCGCTCGAAGGCCACGCTTCTCAATGAAGCACCCTAAAGACGGGAATCTGTTCTGCGCCAGAGATGCACTTGTCTGCATTGGCGTACAGTTTGTTAGTGCGCATGCACTCGAGCACCGCTCTTAGATGGACGATGTATTTCTCCTCATCCGTCCTCCCGTGCTCCGCACGACTGTGAACG
>NW_020187532.1:687199-687393 GCF_900000015.1 Plasmopara halstedii | reverse complement strand
GCACAGGCCCGCTCGACGAGCTGTTGGAGTGTGCATTCCAACCAAGTCGTGCCGACTTAAACTTGAATTCGGCATTCAATGCCACATTCACCGCCTCTTCAAATGAAGATGGATGTACACGGAAGACCTCCATTCTAACCACGCCAGTGCGGAGGGCTTCCATAAAGACGGTCACTGTGACCACCTCAGGAAGC
>NW_020187532.1:686855-687189 GCF_900000015.1 Plasmopara halstedii | reverse complement strand
GCACTGAAAGCGTGCGCGGAGTGCGACGTTTGTGCTCATCGAGCCTAGGATATACACCTCTCGGTGCTGCGGACGCACTGTCCAACGTTGCACCGAGTGCGGGAGATAAAGTTGGGCTCTGCCCATGCTCGCCGTCAGAACCGGCGAGACTTGGAGTTTTGGTGTCATTGACACAGGGCTCATTAAGCGAGGAAGTTGTTTGTTACAACAAATGGAGTTGCAGTGTCTAACGGACACGCGAGCTTTGGTGAGGCAATAATTGATTGGAACCGTAAATGTTCTCAATCTCAATGAGGGAGGGTGAACGGGGTTACACGAACCCTAATAACAGGGA
>NW_020187532.1:686460-686845 GCF_900000015.1 Plasmopara halstedii | reverse complement strand
TCAGTGGTTTACGTGCCACTTCACGTGCATCACGGGGGCCTCGCCCTCGATGCTTCGGTCCTTGGCCGACCATGTCACGCGTGACATGCAGCGACTTCTCCGAAACTTGAGCAGCGCTCAGTGGGCTACGTGCCACTCCACGATCAGCCCGCGAGCCACGCTCGGGACTCCTGTCCGATATACCGTTGGTATTTACCAACTCGAACATTCCAATGTCCAGCACGCTGAACGTCTCGGTCCAGTGCTCTTATCAATAGCGCATTTGTCTCCTAGCAGAGGTGAGTTCATGACTCGCCAAAGCTCCACCGGGAAACGTGCGCGTTGCGCCCAAGGGCTTTGACCTCCAATCAATCCATGGCTCATGGTGTTCCAACCATACCACTCT
>NW_020187532.1:685299-686450 GCF_900000015.1 Plasmopara halstedii | reverse complement strand
CATTTAAAATAGCCACACAGTCAACCTAGTTGTATACCGGTACGTACCTTCTCTAATCACAACAAAACAGGTAATTTCAGGATAATTGAGTTAGACTTAATTTAACGCAAGGGAATACTCCAAAGTTGAAAATTTGACCAGAACGTGAAAAAAATATTTAATTTATTATAATCTTAAAATTTAATGAAAAATCTGATTAATACAATTAGAAGGTATATACTACTTCGAGTATAGTTATGTATATATGTATACATGGATTCATATTTGCGATGTCAACAACCGTGTAAGAATACATCAAGTGCGCATAAAGAGAAAATCACAAATGAAAACATCGTTATATCTTGTGGATGTGAGAATGAGAGGATTTTCTCTTTGCTCCAGGGCATGCAGGACGTTCTAAAAAAGGAAATGTCCTTGCTGGTCCCTGAGGGCGTGCAACACCTTGTGGCGAAAGGCCCCGAGGCAATCGGTGCGCGTCTAGAGGCGTTTTAAAATTACGAAAACGCGCTGCTAGAGCACCCTGCAGCAGAAGATGTCTGATTCATCTGCGTCTATGACGCCACCGTCAGTGACGGATGATTTTTCCAGTGCTAAGCCGCTCATGGTGATCGTTAAGGTCTTTCAGGGGGAAGGATGGAGAGAGTCTCCTGTTCTGGGTAAGAGAGGTCGAGATGGCTATCGTATCCGCCATGCTCCAGACCGAGCAACAGCGCGTAGTGCTAGCCATATCAAAGCTCGGTGGACGAGAGCGAGATTGGGCACTAACGTGCGGCACTTCGGTCGAAGATGCGTTTCCCTCCTGAGTGGAGCTGAAAATGCAGCTCTCACGAGTGTTTTCGCCGCCTAATCAGGAATATCGCGTGCGATCGCGCTTCCTTTCCGCCCGACAGGGCAACAAGGAATTGGTGAGCTTTGTCCAAGAGATGCGCACTTTCATTGCCGGAATGGCAGCAGATCCCTTTCCGGAGGCGGTCACAGTGACCGTCTTTATGAAAGGCCTCTGCACTGGCGTGGCCAGAATGGAAGTCTTCCGTGTACGTCCATCTTCAATTGAAGAGGCGGTGAATGTGGCATTGAATGTCGATTTCAATTTCTAGTTGGCATGACTTGGTTGGAATGCACACATCAACAGCTGTCGAGCGGGCCTATGG
>NW_020187532.1:682989-683515 GCF_900000015.1 Plasmopara halstedii | reverse complement strand
AAATACCGTATCCTCTATGAGGCCCACGACACCCCACTCAGTGGTCATCTCGGTCGTGAGAAGGCGTAAAGCTCTGTGAGTTGCCACTACTAGTGACCTAAGCTTTTTAAATAGACGTGCACATATGTGCGCACGTGTGAGACGTGTCAAAGGTGAAACCCTCTCCGAATGCAGCGGCGCTGCTGCCTAGTTTTCCGGTACCCTCCGGGTATTGGTAGTCCATGATTATTAAGTTTGTGTTTGGCCTGCCGATGGATGCGGCGGGCAACATGGGTGTGGTGGGCTTTGTAGACCGTTTAAGCAAGGTGACTCATCTGGCGGCAGTGCCGTACACAATCGATGGTGTGGGTACAGCGACGCTGTTTGTCGATCGTGTCTATCTACAACATGGACTCCTGGAGTCAATTGTCTTTGATTGAGACCCGCGCTTCACTGAGAAATTTTGGTTTACAATCTCTAGGATACTAAGCACCAAGTTGACTATGGTAACAGCAGACAATCCGCAGATCAATGGTTAAACTGAGCG
>NW_020187532.1:654127-682979 GCF_900000015.1 Plasmopara halstedii | reverse complement strand
CGCATAGCGCAGTGGTAGCGCGTCCGCTTTGCAAGCGGAAGGCCCCGGGTTCAATCCCGGTGTGTCCATATATGTGCTCGACAGCGTCTACTAAGGCGCTGGCTGGATACTAAGCCACAACGCCATTTTATATATATTCAGGAAAATCTAAACATTTAAATGTAGGCAGCTTTGCCACAGATTAAAATAAATAAAAATCAGTTTTGAATTCTAATCGGAAGAGTAATTAGCCTTGGGTTAAGGCAATAATTACCCTTGGGTAAGCGGATTGCGATCTGCTAACTCGTACTTGTTCTATGTATAGTACAAAAAGTCGGTGACCTTCCTCTAAGCGCAACGCTGCGGCAGCCCCGCTGCAGCTACGACAGTCCCGCTGGACCTTTGGCTTGCAAAGCGGACGCGCTACCGTTATGTTCAAGACTTGTTTAGGACATAACAAGAAATAAACAAAAACGAACTGGGAAGATTACTGCATACGGTCTCGACCACGCACACATATGGCTTGGAAATCAATGTTCAGAAAATATACAATACTTAGGGATACCTCGTCTCAAGCGTCATCACCGCCACGAGGAACTTACGTGCAAAGTAAGCCGACAATCCGTGTAGCGTAGCAAACCAAAGCATTTGGCGGTGAGTGATCGGATATGCAAATTTGTAAGGATAATTGTAGCAGACGATACCTTAAAAACAAGTTTACCATCAGAACGCCCGACATCAAAAGGTGTGCAAATACAGTTGAGGTATGCGCTGTCACGATTGGCCATGATCCGCAAAACCGTTGTGTTCTACAACATTGTGACCCGTTCACAAGAAACATGTCGCGTTAATATCAGGATAGCACCGAGTGCACACGTTGGCATCCGTTTGATCAATAAAAATCATACATCACAATTCTCAATAATGTAAGAATCATTACACATTAAGTGATCTGCATACGCCTCTAAGACTCACAGTACAGCACCCGCGCTACGGACCTGGCGTTAAAACGAACTCACGTGAGGCTACATAAATATTTGTTCGGTAGAACCAGATGAATGATATAACTTTGATGCTATCTTTTTGTCATCATCAATTTTACTTGAAAATTTACATGATGAAATGACCCCAGAAGGTACGTCTCGTCATTTGATATTCGCGAGCTGACAATAATCCAACTTGTTGATATTAAACGACCTTGTAAAATTCTAACCTTGTTACAAATTGTTGAGAAGTCGATTTGCCGCGGCCTCGACATTGTTGTCTGTTTCTTGAAGTGCCTGAAGAGCGTGTTCTCTATCAAATCCTAAGGCCTAAAGTAAAGTTTTCTCAAGTCAGAAGTCTAGATATTGACAAAAAAACGTGCACAGTCGTACCATGAGTTGCTGAATAATGTCTTCTGACGGCGGTGCAGCAGCTAGATGAGGTGGCAACATACCACCAGCTGCCAGACCACCTCCCGGCATCATTCCACCAGCACCTGGCAATAACTGATCTCGAAATCCCTGTCCTGGACGGCCCCGATTGAATCGAGCGTTTACTCGTCTTTGTGCCTCAAGCGCACGACGCTGCCGCTGAAGTGCCAAAGTACTTGCTGGAACCACATCGAAAAGAGGATGCAATAGATTAAATATCGAGCACAGAAACGATGGCAGACGTAATTGTCCTAGTGGCGTGGAGTTGAATAGATATCCGCAAAAAGAGCCTGCGAAAAATGGAATCAATGCGTGGAAGTCGTGCGCGAGTAGCTGTAACGAGAAAAGTTATATCAATATCCTGCTTTAACCACGAATAGTATGTCCGTACCAGAAGCAGAAGAAAATATGTGCTTGATTTTTCGGAAAAATTTAATCCCCAAAAACTAAGTGATCTTGGATGGAGTTTGGGAATAAATTCTGCACAAGTGAATTAACAATAATTGTATCCACCGTTTTATTCAAGGCTACGTACTATTAAAGTAGACGACGAGAGCGCCAAGGAAGGAATAAGGTCCTCCTGGGATGATTTTGGCCAGCTCGGGATAGGATGTCAATGCTATGAGTTGTAACGCTCCAGAAAATGAGAGCACAAAGACAAGGATACTGCCAAATTTACGAGAGCCCAATTGTCTTTCGAGTACTCGAAATTGAAATACAGAGTAAAGTCCGAGAGACACCGCTAGTCCACTATACCAAGACAATAATTATGTAAACAAGACAAAAATACTGCAAGAAAAAAAAATACCTTACTGGTGAAAAGTTAATTGATTCGATAAGAGGCGCCAATATTGCAATCGATTTAGCACTGCGTCTCTGTCGAGCGAAAGGAGATGTCCACTGTCGAGCAAAAGACTGGCAGAACTAGCGGCACCCACTGCAAGAGAGAAAGCGTACGTCACGGGTGCACCATCTGATATGAAATTACGTGAGCAAAACGAAAGAAGAAGCAGAATAAGTCACGCACAGAAGCCGCGCAGGTCACCGTGCATTTTGAGATTATTGCGCCACGTAAAGAAGATGTTGTGTAATTTATTATTTTTTTAAATTCAGTAATATCACTTATTGCAGTTTTATTAGTTATACCTACGCTATAATCGGATTCGAAACGACGCAGCTTTCGTCAAAAGACGCGAACTTTCTTGTGAGAGACATCGAAATCTTGTGCTACGTACGATGCTTTCTCGACGGTCTCCTCCAACAACATCGACACGACCTCCAAGTTCGAAATCTCTTGGGAAGAGTGTCGAGAGTCCTAGTAATAATCAACAAAACAGCAACAATGCCACTAATTTAGAACGTTCTGCACATTTCGGACAGATCGATGCTAAACTTTTACAAGTTGGTACAAAGGTCTGGGTAGCCGATTCTATGGTTCTCTGGCGTATTGGTGAAGTTCAATCAATTGGTGAAGACCGGAAGACGGCACAAGTGTACCTTCCGGATGCTGCGGATGACCAAGTCCAGACTTTGAGAATGGATCAACTTTATACATTCGATGCATCACATATTGTGGACCACTCTGATGTGGCTTTAATGAATAATTTACACGAAGCGCCACTGCTTAATGTCTTGCGTCAACGTTTTGAACGGGATGAAATTTACACGTTTACGGCTGATATTTTACTTTCAATTAATCCGTACAAATCGATACCTTTGTTGTATGATGTCGTTGGCTTTATGACAAATCGGGAAGTTGCAATATCTTCTGGAGACGGTGAGAGTAGTGCACCACCACATTTGTTTGCAATTGCTGAAAAAGCATATACCGGTATGAAGGGTGTGGTACCTGGAACTGGATCTCCGCAATCGATTGTTATAAGTGGTGAGAGTGGTGCTGGCAAGACGGAGGCATCTAAGTACATTATGAAATATCTTGCGACTGCTAGTAAGCATGTGGCTAGTGGTAGCACTGGAAAGAATCTTACGGGTGTTCACGACCAGATTGAAGAGTGTGTTGTATTGTCAAATCTGATTCTAGAATCATTTGGGAATGCTAAAACATCTCGTAATGACAATTCTAGTCGATTTGGTAAATATATTCAGATTCATTACAATCATGAAGGACGCATGGCAGGAGTTTCAATTCGTCATTTTTTACTTGAAAAAACACGACTTGTTCGTCCTGAAACAAACGAACGCAATTATCACATTTTCTACCAATTACTTGCAGGAATCGACCAACTCCCCGATTTATCAATATCTGCTCGGCCATTATTACTTCAGCATAATGCATGGAATTATACATACCTTACACGTGGTGATTGTATTAAGATTGATGGAGTAAATGACGCAATTGAATTTGAGCAACTTCGACATTGTCTTGAGCAATTAGGAATGGACTATACCAGCTTCCAGCGTCCGATGTTTGAGCTTCTCGCCGCTATTCTGCACCTTGGTAATGTTACTTTTGAGAAAGTGGCTACAGAAGATGAAAGTGATCAGACTCAGATTGTATTTCCTGAAAGTGATATCGGTGTTCATTTAGAACATGTTTCTATGTTACTTGGGGTTGATGCCAAGGAATTTGCGACTAAAATGATTACGCAAACGACTGTCACTGGCCGAGGAAGTATACTTGAGCTTAAGTTGACGCCCGATCAAGCAAAAAATGCCATGGATGCATTTTGCAAATATCTCTTTGGGGAATTATTTGACTATGTCATTACACGTATTAATGCTTGTGCAAAGCAACAGACTTCTGATTCTGTTGCCAATCATGACAAAAAAGTACCAATTCGGCATGAAATGGTACCTACTCTCTCTGTGTCACCATTTATTGGGATTCTTGATATCTTTGGGTTTGAAGTCATGAAACGCAATAGCCTTGAGCAATTGTGTATTAATTTTACGAATGAAACCCTTCAACAACAGTTTAATAAGCACGTATTTGTACTTGAGCAAGAACGATACGCACGTGAAGGAATTGCTGTGTCTCCTGTTGAATTTCAAGATAATCAACGCTGTTTGGATTTAATTCAAAAGCCACCACTTGGATTATTGCCTCTATTAGAAGAACAAATGTTATTGAAACGCAAAACAACCGATAAACAGCTTTTGACGATATATCATAGCCACCATTTGGATAAACACTCTAGCTATGCTAAACCACGTTTTGAGTGTGACGAATTTATCATTCGACATTACGCTGGAGATGTCACGTACGACATTCATGATTTTATTGCTAAAAATACCGAGAACCTTCATGATGACTTACTTGATCTGCTCCGTCAGAGCTCACAACCACTTTTGCAAGCCATGCTTCGTACTCCAACTGCCTCTGCACTTAATGATGCAATCATTAAACGTGGTCCTTCAACGCCAACAAACAATAATCACAAACGGGCACAAAGTACATCCCTAACTGGAACTACAACAGTATCTAGTCGGTTTCGAACACAACTGGGAGATCTTATGGATGTATTATGGCACACGACTCCAAGCTACATTAAGTGTATCAAACCAAATAATCTTAAGTTTCCACGAGGTTTTAGCTGTGAACTCGTGCGTGATCAACTTGTCTATAGTGGCGTGTTGGAGGTTGTTCGTATTCGACAGGAAGGATTTCCAATTCGTAAGATCTTTAGTGTGTTTTTTGAACTTTTTTGGCCTCTGGCAATTGCAACTTTTCGAGTTGCAGATACTCGCAACAATGCCATTCGTACACGAGAGGCGTGTGAGACTATTGCACGTAATTGGTTGAAAGAAAAGGATGCTGAAAATGAAATGATGCAATGTAATGAATCGCCTGAGCTGAAAAAAGGTGCTGGTATATCAACACGACAGACTTTTGCAATGGGAAAGCACGAGATCTTTCTGCGATACGGTCAAATTGAGCGTCTTGAGGGCTCGTTAGCGACATTACGACATGACAGTCTTGTACTTATACAAGCAAAAGTTGTTCGGGCACGATTGGCGTATAAAAAGTTTCATAGATTGCGTCATGCAACTGTCAAATGGCAAGCGCAATTGCGGATGCATTTACAACGACGCAACTATTTGCAGCAACGCAAAGCAACAGTCATAATACAAGCACGATTTCGTGCATTTCACTTTTCGAGACTTTGGTATTTGAAAAAATGTGCAGCAATTCTTTTGACGCGAAAATGTCGACAATTTCTTGTACGATGCCAATTTTTGCGTCTCATCAAGTGGACACGAGCAGCGACAGAAGTGCAGCGACACATTCGCGGGTTTTTGCTTCGAACTGCGGCAGAACGTGAGCGAAAGTTGCGCGATCGTTCAACGTTGCAGTTGCAGTCTTGGCACCGCATGGTGAAACACCGTCGAAGGTTTTTACTTCAACGTTTCGCGGCTGTGCAAGTGCAAACGATAATTCGATCGCGAATCATCCGTCGTCGTTTCTTACGTGACAAAAATGCTGCAATTATTGTTGCAGCATTTGCACGTCAAGTGATACAATTGAGACGTTTCAAACGGTTAAAAGCAAATATTGTGAAAACCCAAGCATTGGCTCGCAAATATGCAAAACGACGGATGTTTGTGGCATTACGAAGTGCTGTCGTGAGTCTTCAGAGTGTACGTCGTCGCCATGCTGCTCGAAGAATGATGGATGTTCGTAAAGCAGCGGTCCAGTGTTTGCAACAGGCTATGGTTGGATGGATTGCAAGAAGGCGCTTTGTCAAGTTAAAGCGAAGCACGCGCAGAGTGCAGGCAAGTGTCACGACGTGGCTTTTATGTCGTCATTTTCGACTTATTCGAAAAGCGTCAAGACGCATACAAAAAATGTGGCGCACATACATTCAGCGAGTGGCTTGGCAACTTGAAGTAGCAAGAGTGTTTAAGGGTACAGAGAGTGATAAACACTTGACAACATCATGGACACAACACTCGCGTATGGAAGATTCGGATTATCGAATGGCAAAGTTGCGTCTTCAGCCGGAAATTTTTTTTATGCTGCAACCTCGAACTTTTGGGTACAATTCGCTTTTTCATAAAGCTGCTGCTTGTGGCGATTTCTATGTTGTAAAGTACATGCTTACTAAATGTGCAAGTAATCACTTGCTGACACTTAAAAATGGACGGGGGTTTACAGCATTTCACGAAGCGTGTGCGTTTGGGCAATATGCTATGGTAAAATATCTTGCCTTGCAATATATTGCGATTATTGATTTGCCTGAGCAACTGAAAACGGAGGATCCGGAAAAAGATGAAAACTCAACGACAGATGAAATGAATAATCAGGAAGAGCGTGAGCCTGAAGTCAAGCGAACTAATGTATACAGTGGATACCTTCGCAAGCGACGCGAGACATCGCGCTGGATGCGACGATACGTCGTACTTAGTGTGGAATCTGATACTTTCGATCGTCCTCAACTCGACTATTTTCCAAACGACCGGCAAGCTACACTGAGTAGCCAAAGTTCGCGTCAAATCGATTTGACAACTGCTCTATTGAAAACGAGTATAGACTTACCTTTTGCATTTGAACTTCATTCTCCACAATTGCTTGGTGGTCGCAATAAAGAGGGTCGACTGTACTTTGCGGCCTCAGATGCTTTGGAAATTCAATGCTGGCTCGCCCATTTGAGAAACATCATTCCTAGTAGTATCGAGTCAAGAGTGTTTGCAATGCATCGATCTGCTCAAGGGAATCAACTTGAGTTTATTGACTTTCAAGCGCGACAAAAAGTCTGCAATTTTCAAACTTTCTCTCCTCGACTTGAATCGCCTTTGCACTTGGTGGCTAGCTGCAGTAATTTTGATGTCTTGGCACCAATTAAAGACGAAGATTGTGATAATAATCAGAGTAGTTCAAGTGAAATTCAACTCGACGTTTCGATTCCAGATATTTATCGAAGTTTGAAATCCAAATGTCCTTTGAATGCTGAGCTTGAACTTGTGAAAACAACTCAGTGGCTTCTTGAAAACGGAGCAGACATTAATGCACTTACTGCACATCACGAATCACCACTTCAATTAGCATTGCAAGCGGGACATTTGACATTATCAAAAGTATTACTGGATCGTGGAGCACTTGCATCCGGTCTTTCAGAACCTCATTTGATGTTGGTACGAAGTTTAAAAGCTGAATTGGCAAAAACAGCGATTACTAGTATTTCATCTTCTTCAACAACTTCACTTGGACCACAAACGCCAAAGAAAATGAACGGATTGATGGCAGCTGGAAGTGCGTTGCTGAAACGACCTCGTCGTATGGACGAATTTCCGTTACTTTTTCTTTTCAAACAACCTGGCAAAGTTCTTAATAGTTTATATGTTTCACTATTTGTCGAGCTCATTGGACTTGGTAGTGCACCATCATTAGGAACTCGAGGACCACGAATTGTCGTGTCAGTCATGGATCGAGAACAAAATCTGGTCGAAATGCAGCAACAAGTGTCCGTGCAACCTGTTGCAGCCTCCAATGCGCTGTTATGGGGATTTACGTGGCACATGCAAACACCATTAGAGAATTTGCCTCATGGAGCTTGCGTTGTGATTGAATTAGCTTCTACAGCCAGAAGTTGTGCTTCTCCGACATGTGAAAGTGTTACTTCTCCTACTCTTGGGGCAAGTGTACTTGTTCCCGAGTGTTGGACATATGTGCAAGTGGACCAGCGTACAGCCAATAGCGCTCCCATAACATCGGAAATGTACTTGTATCCAGTCGATCTATCGTCACAAAGTACGTTGCGTCGCGCTGATGCCTTTCTTTCTTGCGATATGTTAATCTCTAAAGCAGTACGTAGCAACTTAAACAGCTAAAATTAAATATAAGACTTTGTTGACAAAAGTGGTATGAATTGTTCAAAATGGAGAAAAGTAGAATGTATGTCCGTGTGGACACATATACTGACCAGCTTGGCTACCTGGTGGCATTTGAACGCGTGTGTAGCATGTAGGACATTGTCGCATGATTGGTCGGGGTCCAGATGTCATTAAATTGGGTACACTTCCATGAAAACTCTGACGAAGTCCTTGTGAGTTACCCATATTTGGAGGCATACGCAACTGAAAAAGGTGACCATTAGGACACTGTAGCGTACCACGCGCTGTGGTACTCACAAGACATCGAATCTGGCATGTTGGACACTCTACAACCACATTGCTTCTTGCTGCTGCAGCTGCTGCAGCCACACGGGCGCGTTCTTGAGCTGTAGGTGTGTGCGCTAATGATTGCCCACATCCGTCGCAAAATTGTCCACCCGACCCGCGTTTGCCACAATTTGTACCTAATTGCAATGGACAATGTTATTGTTGCGTTCTTGCTGTATTGCAATACCACAATCCTTGACAGACGAATACTTACAGTATGGATGGGCTTTCACAAGTCCTTTAGTTTGTTCAGGCCATTGCGTCTGCGTCTTGCGGCAAATCGGGCACTTATCCGAATTAGCCTCATCGTGATTAACGTTCTCGAGCAAGCAACTAAAATGAAAACGATGACCACATTCGGCTGTAAAGAGTGCGTGCCCCAGCGCTAACTCGTCCAAACAAATCACACACTCGGGCGCGTCTTCCATAACCGCTAACGGAACATTCTTCGTGGAAGAAGCCGGACCAGCCGACGAAGGTGCTGCGGGTGCAGGAAACGGTGTACTATTGTCGTATGCAGCGCGGTGTAACGGCCGTCGTCTCGCCTCCACGTCACTCCATCGCCGCACACGGACAGCGGCCATCTGAACGACAAACACACACCTGGTATGTCGGGAAGAATCCGGACCAATTTGAGTTTTTTACTGTGCAAAGAAAATTATCTTTCTTAAGTAAGTAATTGTCCTTAAGTAAGACTTAAGTTCTTCGGTACGGTGTGAATTGTTAAATATTAGTCTCAATTATGTACAGATTTAATTTTGCTTTAAAGACCGTAACAACATGGGTGGCAACGTCTCTCTGTGCGGGCTACAAGCTAGCGATAGCCACTGTGATCCACAATTGGTATGTGAATAACTTTATCTACTTATATCTCCTGACCTCCACATTTTTCTCCTTAAAGCAATATCAGAGCAAGGACTGTACACGGAAGTACGAGCAACTAGCGAGTATGCGTGGGCGTTCTCTGTCGTCCACCACGGACTCGTCTGTAGCGTCTATTTTGTCAAATTCAGATAGACTTGTACCGGATGTTTACATGCCAAAGGACATTCAGGTGCTTTCCCAACGCCGACAGCGCCACGGTCACCATCATACTGCGTCGCACTCGTTCATGGGTCACAGTAGCAAGAATTCGATCGTTGGGTCGTCAAGAGTTAGCAATTCCTCTTTGAAAGGATGGAGCACCATACGCTCTATACGCAACAATCCACCATACGAAATTCCGCCCAGCGTGAACAAGAAGTACAATTTTGGCATTAAAACTGCGTCTTCCAGCTTTGGGTACAGTGATGACGAGACTACAGACCCCACGGCTGTTGTGAGCAGACGCATAGAGTAACTTTTACACCTTGATTCTAGAAAAGTGGGCTGAGAACAGGACTAGATAGGTCTGTTGTTGTAAATTGTTAGTAGTGTTCAGTGTCGTGGGAATAGGCAATACATTGCAATTATTGTACTGTGTTTGAATTGCATTTATATCTATCTCTCCAGTCATTTTTCTATGACGGTCCTAAGCTTCTTGACCTTCCGTCGACATTCGCGATAGGCTTCACTTTCCTTCTCACACTCCTCACCATCGCGTAAACCTCCGCTCTTTGCGTTTTTCAACTCCACACATCTACATTGCGAATGACGTCATAACGTATTTTTTAATTATGGTTATATCAAGTATATCCTACTCACTTCATGTAGGACTCCATCTCTTGCGCGCAATAATTTAGCTCAACTGGTTTTGATTGTTTCGCGCCCATATTATTAATTTTAAAACGGCGTTTCTAAAGGTGGATTTCTATACGAACAGAAATGAGGACAAAACGAGCGAAATTACAATGCAAGTTGAAGTCATTCGGGCGCCTGAGACGCTTAGCTCCCGTCCAGAGTTGGCTATTGCGATTGACACACTTGGCAAACAGTCCGCTGTTGTATGTTTCTTTCTAATCCACTTATCACAATGTAGCGATTTAACTCTTCATCATCAATGATCCACTGACGATCGCCAGGCTCAAACTCTCTCCCGTGAAATTACATCAGCAAAACTGTTCGAGACACGACAGGCAGCCAAGCAGCAACAAATATTGTTCTTAGCAATTAATGATGGCAAGGTCTTGGGGTATTTAAAGACAGGTGTTAAACATCTCTTTTACATGGTAAGACAGTTTGTATTACCATTCAAATAATGTTCTCCATTACTATAGTTGATGCTTTGACAGAGTCCAACTGGTGAATATTCCGAATTGGATCCAATCTGCGTCCTAGACTTTTACGTGGACGAGATCTGGCAGCGTCATGGGATAGGGTTGCAGCTCTTTCAATACTTTCTTCAAAAAGAACGTGTTTCGCCTGCTCAGCTCGCTTACGATCGGCCATCGCCTTTACTCTTTGCATTTTTGAACAAACATGCTGGATTGACTAACTACGTTTTGCAACCCAATCGATTTGTCATTTTCAATGAGTATTTTCAATTTCGGCAATAATTTGGAAACAAGATCACACGACTTATCCTTGTAGTTACATCTTCAAAACCTACTTAAATCACTCACCAAGTACGGCAAGAAAAGCTTCAACCTTAGTATCTGCATCACTTGGGTTTTCAATTGTAGATTGATCAAATTTTGCTTCAATTTGCCGTCCAGCAAACCACCGTCCATTAAGCTCTTTAATGCACGCAATAGCCGCTTTTAATTCAGTAAAACGCACAATCACCGATCCATTCGCCACAATGTGAACGTGTTCAACAGCTCCTCGTTTGCTGCACTCTGATCTCATGTCTTCTTCTAGCTCATCGAAGAATGCAGCATCGCTGTCTGTAAGAGGGTCCCAAACATGATGTAGAATAATCGAGCGCGATGGCAAGTCCAAATGTGACGAATCAGCTTCCGATGTATCTGTTTGTAGTGGCAATATAGTCACAGGAGTCTGAATTCCTTGAGCACATTCTACTGCAACAGAATGATTTTCCTTGAGCTTTTTTTTCGAAAAAGTTGCTTCCGTTGCCCTGATATACGACATCCACATACAATATGTAACTCGCACGATTACGTTCCCGACCCATGACCGGTACTCACGTAATAACGACACCCGGCTTGACTTCAAATTGGTTTAGCTGTGTAGCAAGGTACGAGACGCCAATTAGCAAAATGCATGGCAAAATTCCTTTCACCTAGACTCGATCGGCTGAATCGTCTGTAGCTTTACCCTGTCAACCGCTTTGAGCATTGTAACGTGCGAATGAAAAGTCACTACTGCGTCGCCCTTGAGTCCTCCTTTGTCGTCCTTGTAAAATTTAATACGCCGCACCTTCCCTAGTTTATTGCATACGCCCTCTACAGCATACTATCAATATGAGTGTTTTTCTTATCGTTACTAGATAGCAGTCAACATTTCTCACCAAGTTGTCTGCACGCCATGTACGTGGTGAGCCCTGTAATGTACAGGCTGTTATTTCCCTTGGAACCTTTTGGACCTGGCGCTGATCCCTTATCAGTGAAACTGTTAGTGGCTTGGGTTGCCTTAAGTTCATCCTGCCTGCAGTCCAACAAGCTAGTTGAGTGCAATGTAAAGATGAAAATGATAAAGCAAACGATTTACTCCCGAATGTACGCAAGATTCTTCGCGCGGGCGCGCTCAATGCGTTCTCGCTCGGCGTCCATCTTGAAAGGCGGATTATTAAACAATTTTAACCACTGATATGTCACGGAAAAAATATCACATCAATTTAAATACGAGGAATGATATCTGAGATCTGTATGTGGGACTGCGTGAGATAATGTTTTAACTAAGATGAGCGAAGGGTCGGGCTTCCATACAAGGCGGACAACGAATCCCGCGCAAACATGCACCAGCAACGTTCAATCATCTGATTACACAGATGTTCAGGCTACCTGTCTATAGCGATGCAGGGCAAGGGGTGTCATATGTATAATACAGATTTATTTGTTTCGATCCGTACTTAGCCATTAGAACAAGCTGCGGGCCCTAAGGAAATTTTCATGGTGTGTATGGCACCATGAAAATTTCCTAAGGGCCCGCAGGAGCTTCGTGAAGTAAAATGGCAGTAAAGATTAATCAGTATCTGTGTCTTAAAAAGACTTGAGGTGGTGGTCCGACTAAGTGCTCAATCTATATAATGCAAATCATGCCGGCATGACACGAACTCGAATAAATATCTTTGATAAGAGTTTTAAATGGTATTGGAGCGCAGCAGAAGAGGCGGCTTCGAAGGCTGTGAAAGGGAAGATGTGAGTGTACCACAATTCTGGCTCTATCGAGTATTCCATGTCATCTGTGACGCTTCTCCTTGCAATAGGTGGTAATTGATTCTTAGAAGGTTCTAATGGATATGATGCGTGACCATGTTCATCACATCTATTTTGCTGATGACACGTGGTCGGCCCATTTCACGGTATGTGTGATACCCACCTAGCTAGTGATTACTAAGAGTACATTGTAGGTGGTTACAATGAGGTACATTTATTCCTATATCGGGCTAAGATTAGGATTAGAATGAAACACCTATAAAAAATTTAGTCTTAATTTGATCAAGAGATTTACACACGGTAGTGGATAAAGGGCGCGTACGACAGCTACGCGAGAAGATTAAGCCTCAAGGTTGCGCTACCTCAGCGCAAAAGTGCGTGTAACGAGCTGTTCCATTACAGCTAGTAGCACTTTGTGGTCAATCCACTGCCGACATTGAAGATGTCCGATTCCAGCTACCAGACTAACCTCCCATCCCAACCGTCACCGTTGGACCACTCCAACTATCCGTATCTGCCCGATGCGGAATTGGCCGTCGTCGGCAAGATTTAACAAATCCTTTATGGTAAAGCCTACATCCAATGGTTACGTCATGAGCAAGATGTGCTCAAGAATCACGTCTGCTCGTTCATGGATCATGAAGCCAACTTCGTTGAACAAGTGTCGACAAAGGTCACAAATATCGTTCGTCTGAGTCGACCATCATGGAACAAATGGTGCATCGTGTTGCCCTGTCACTCCCGACTCCACCGACCCCGATTGTTCAAGTAGAGATACCACCATCTTCACGAAGCGTAGTCGCCCCAAAACCGCTGTAGATTGCGGTTAAGCCTTTCGTCGGAATGCAGGAAGAAAACATCCACTTTTTGTTTCGCCAAGTAAATATGGCCTTGGCTTCAGTGCTGGTTTACGAGAAACAGCAGAAGGTTGCACTTGCGTTTTCAAGGTGCTGCTCATGGACGGGCTTTCACGTGGGAGATTAATTATTTTTGTTATTTCTCCTCTTGGAAGTTCGTCAACAATCAATGGCGAAGAGGGTTTTTTTCACCGAATGCGGCGTCTAACAATCGCGCGATGATTTTGAGGTGTCGCCAGGGCATACGCCGTCCTCCAAGAGGTTCAGCTCCATCGGTAGCCGCGTGATTACCCACTGGGTCCACCGCCGTGCGGCCACCGACAAATAGTGGACCTGAAACAATGGACCTGAAACAATGGACCTGTCAGCAATTGATCGCCGGCAGGTAACCTGTTTTGTTGCGGCCGAGTGGGCCAATTCAAACGGGACCCGACGAAGATATGGGTCCAAACCACTGGCATATCAACGGTTTACTCTACTCGAAGCCGAGGAATATGGTGGGATGCCAGTCGACGAGGTGTCCGTTCAGCCAGTTTCTGCAGTGGTCGAGTAGGCTCTTCCCTCAACAACGCCGAAGTTGTTACACCTTTTGGTGTGTTTTTCTCGTCGTCGGGGAACGCGCAGGCCTAATAGGCTAGGGGTGGCCTACCGGGATAGAACTAGCGACACTCTCCTGCGCTAATTTTGTGCAGAGGAAGCCGCTGACCCCAGAGAAGTTCTGACTTCCCATGAAGGTGGAGAGAAAGGGAGGCCTTCTCGTTGGTTTGACAACGGCGAAGAGACCCGTAAGAGTCACTGTTGACTTTGGAGCGTCAACTTATTTGAATGAGGGATTTTACGGAAATCCGCTCCTCTTCATATCCGCTTGCAACAGTTGCGATTGCTAATCAACAGAAGATCGATGTCGATCTACGAGTTAAATTTTTGGACTTTGACTTCAAGGCGACGTCCTCCGTCATCGACGTGGATGATCAGTATGATCTCATACTAGGGATACTAGGGTATGCGTGGTTAAGAGACCACGAGTCATGGTACGACTGGAGAACCAGGCAGATTGCGGATAGCTTGCCGTGTGGAAGTCACCCCTACGGGCATCATGTTCCGTCTGTGACTATTTACCAGAGTCGCAACTTTGCACCCAAAGATGGAGCTCACTATGTTGGAGTTTGAGGCATAGTTATGAAGCCACAAGTCACAAAGAAGGTGCGGGTTGCGACGCCACTTAGTTGTGTCCAAAAAAGTTATAGCTCCAGTAGATATATCTATTGTGGAAGCTCTCGCTCCGATAATTAAATCCATTGTAGAAAATCATTACGCTGAGTAGCAAAACTACTGTAGAAGCTGTTGCTTTAACAGAAAGTCTACTATAGAAGTCCAATACGCTCCAGTTAAAAGTAATGTGAAAGCCAATGCTCTAGTAGATGATGCTATCGTGGAAGCACATTATGCTTCAGTCGGCACATCTACTTAGGAATCAGCAGCTCCAACAGGTAGTCAAATCTACGGTGGTAATTGATGCTCCAGTGGGCGATACCCTTGTGGAAGCACAAAATTCAATTGTGAACGCAGTGATGAGATTACCTGTTACATGTTTGTCCGTTTAAAACCCCGAAACAGGCCGATTTTTTTACCAAATCATCTTGAACACCTGAAACCGGTACCGGCGTGTACTACAGGCATCAGCTTCTTGAACATTGATAAATGTATATTCGGCGCCGAAGAAGTACCCGGTTCGGGTTGTTTTTTTGTCGGCGTCGAGAGTGTTCTGGCAGACTCAGCGAAGATCAAAGCGATCTCAGAATGGCCGGCGCTCACTAACCAGAAGGATCTAAGGAACTGGTTGGATTTGGTCAACTATCTTCATCTGTATATTAATAATTATGCTGGCATGGTACGCCGTTATCGGACTTGTTGAAAAAAAGATCAAGAGTGTTTATGGACAAATGATTGTGCAGTCGACTCTGACGAGACCAAGCACAGCTTGCAGGCAGCGCCAATATTGGTATTACCAAATTACGATTTAACGTACAGTGTCGTGTGCGACGCCTCCGACTTTGCGATCGAAAGCGCATTGACAAGAACGTGTCAACTCGTATCAGTCGAGGCAGCCGAAGGCAGCTGGACGGAGAGACCCTGTTTCCACCAACAAAATTGTTAGCAATGAAGTATGCTTTGGTGAATTAAGTTCACATCCTGGTTTCCAAGCCAATCGCCGTTTATACCGACCACAAATCGTTGCGCTCAACATCACAAATACAATTCTCACAACGGATGGTTATTCTTTGCGGAATACAACTTTTCAAAGGCTTATAAGCCAGGCAAATTGAATGTTCTGGTGTTGACGTCCTGGCGACGGATTATCCGTGATTTTTCAAGCTACCCCTAGCGTGTTTGACACGATATGACAAGCGTATCCAAGCGATCCATCTTGTGGTGTTATTCTTAAGTGGTTGACAACTACGAATAATTCGGCCTTATTGACATTATCCCCGCAATTTCACGGTGGAACTCATCGATACTCTCTCGAGGACGGTTTTTTTAACTACCAAGTACACGATGGAGATGCCTCTCAGGTTGTTGAACCCGACAACGAAGACTTGAAGCACAAGTTAGAGTATGAAGAACACGATACGCCTATCGCAGGTCATCCCGGTCGACAAAAGACTTGCGCAGCACTTGCACACCATTTTAAATGGCCCTAAATACGTGTTTGGGTTGAGGAGTACCTTAATTTCTTGTGACGTATGTCATCGTGTGAAGCCCTCCCCTCACAGTGAGGCTCCATTGTAGAGTCTGTCGGTACCAGCAGATTGCTGGCGGTCCATCAGTTTAGACTCTTTCTTTGGGTTACCCCCTGATAGGGATAATGGTGTTTTGGTTTCTGTAGACCGTTTAAGTTAGATTGTTCACCTCGCACCAACGGCTGATTCCGTTATTGGCGAACACAGCACTCGATTATTATATCAGGCATGTTTTTAACAGCATCATTAACCAGAGTCAATCGTTTCAAATCGTGATACGCGCTTTACAACGGAATTTGTACGAGCTTATTTTGTCTAATCGTCACTCGTCTAGAGATGGCCACCAAAAACCATCCAGAGACCGATGGTCAAACCGAATGCGCAAATCGCGCTGTAGAAGACAATCTACTCAGTTTTTGTGCATCGTTGCCGACAACATGTAGTGATATGCTTTCGATGGTCGATTTTGCCATCAACAATGCGGTCCATGCATCAATTGGCTTTACGCCATTTTACATTAATGGCCTTCGCCAACCAGCATTGCCTCTTTGTCTTCTAAGAGGAGAGAAGAGAAATTTTGGTGAGGCAAGCTTTTGTCTTCCAACTCAACACGATTAACAAGCATCGGATTCGTCAAAGTATTGTCATGATTATGACCGAAAGCGCAAAAATTGTCCCGCGCGAACATGATACTATGACATAAGCGCAATATTTACAGGCATCTAATGCTGATACGCATGGACGTCAAAACACACCATGTATTCAAAGAAGGTGATTAAGTTCTAGTCACTACCAAGAACATGGCAGAATTGCAGTCGCTACTCTTGGATCTTTCACACTCCTTCCCCAAAACATCGGTCCCTTCAAGGTCTTAAAATGTGCCAAATATGCACATACATTGGACCTGCCAAGCTGGCTCCGTATCCATCATATGTCGACTTGCTCAAGCCATAACTTAGCGATTCCGTAGTTCGGTAATGGAGATCGTGAACGAGAACGAACGCGTCAGTGAAACCCAAGACTCGAACCACGCTGTGCCACAGCACTCTGAACTTGATAACCTTCGTCACGAAGACGTTGGTTCTCCGCTTGGAGCCGAGCGGTTTCCGTGCATCGAGCAGACATTGCTGCGTGAACGTTCACCTCTGCATGGCAAATTTAAGCCCACAATGATTCCGCCGCCTTCGACATTTGATTAACCATCTTCGCGATCGTGCTCTAATTTACACCCGAGGATGGTACGACCTCGTCCAGACGCATCGTTGCGTCCCTCACCAGCAAGCGAAGAACCGACAAAAACGGCATCGACGACACCGCTATCGATTGTTCGACCACCGAGAATTCCGTTGCCGGGGGTTGACCAAGATGAGGTTGCACACTTCCATGTGGATTGTGACATCAACTGTTCCTTGTGAAATGGCTCGGCTATCCGGATTCGGATAGCTTGTGGGAGCCACATTCGCAATTACTTGCTGATTGCCATGACGCAGTCCGTATGTGGGAAGTTTACTAGGAGCCGAAACAAAAGAAAACTTTGGGGAGTTCAGCCATGGGAGTCGATGACGACAAATACAGTGACGATGCAAGTTGGGGAAAGCCTTGGGAATCGACCATACGACTGATCCTGTGATTGTTGCCGCCGGCATAACTCGGCTTGATGATATGCCAACTCATGTCCTTCAACATTTCTGTTAGGCCACGTTTCATAAGCGACGCCGCTGGTGGATACCCCACCATGTCCCCAGGACATACAGCAATACCTGCTTCGTCCTGTCTCCCTCATACGAGTTTCGCGTATCGAAAACGCATGTCGCGCACCTTGGCAATCGCCTGAAAATGACAGTAGATGTGTTCGTCGAGTTTGTGATAGTTCTCAATCGCAATCGACTTGGTGGTGTGCACCCACTCTCAAAATGCTCTGTCAATATCGGGCGACTCCGCTGACTCTTGTCCACGTACATTATCGTACGAATTACGTGCGTCGCGACGACATGAAAGCCATCGTTTCCAGTGTTAGATGGTACAAACAAACGGCTAGACGGTCTCCTTTAGAGTCATCAAATGACGTTTCGATTGGATCTGCCTGATCGAATCAGGGGACTCCTCAGATTCTTCAATTTCCATACCAGCGCTGATCTTTGATAGGTGTGAAATGTGCCACACGTCGTCATTCGACAGTGATTGCGAAGCGTATTCTCCGCGTGTGGCACGGGCTGTTGGCGTCGTCGCCGTTGGCGTCGTCGCCGTTGGCACACTCGTTGGAGGTATAAGCGCAGTCACTGACTCTAGGAATTATTTTGCTTCGGCAACGCTAGATGGAGAAACCCCCCTCTCTTAACGGTCGTCTGCCGACATGTGGTCGTCGCTTGACTCGATATATGGATTTAGGGCGGGTTATTTCAGCTCTCCAACTCGTGAAGAAAACCAAACAGAGTTTTTATAATCTTCGTTGCTGTAACGGGGTTACACGTACCCTGGTAACAGGTGTGTGTGTCACGCGAGATGGGCATTGTGTGACTGCACCCAAACAAGAATACGGTATGTGGCTGGGTAGCCAGTCGTTATGCATGTTTTAAATTTTATTATTATATATTTAGGAAAATCTATAAATTTAAAATTAGGCGGCTTTGCCGCAGATAAAAAAATAAAGTCAGTTCTGGATTTTAAACGGAAGAGTTAATTAGCCTTGGGTTAAGGCATTTGTTACTCTTGGAGTAAGTGGATTGCGATCCGCTAAACTCGTACTTGTTCTGAGTATAGATCGGTGACCTAAGTTACGCTTCCTCAAAGCGCAAAGCTACGGCAGCCCCGCTGCAGTCGCCGTCCGACTTTGAGGATGCCATCGTTTCTGGTTGCGTTGTCTGTGTTGGCAACTCCGCTTAACGCTGATGTCGCTCCTCGGCATATTTTACGAGTTTGGCAGTTGGTGTGTTCTCATCTCAGTCACGGGCGTGTCGCTGTCGCCAGGCGTGGGAGAAGCTGTTCTGCGAGCAGATAACTCTAGCATCGGCATCTCTCGTAATGTCGTGCCCGACATCTGTTGGTTCCAAGTGATACAAGTTCTTCTTTCAGGTATCCTTGTTATTTTGGGACATGAGTATGTCTCGTTTTGGGTATGGGGTGGTGTATTGAGGTGGTAGGCCCATTACAGATGTTGTGTAGTACACACTTAGTTTTACAGGTGGTTAAAATTAGAAAATTTATTCCAACTTTAGGTTAAGAATAGGGTTAGGATAAAACCACTAATAATATATCCAGTCTTCATTTGATCACGAAATCCACACACGGCTGTGGTCAAAGGGGCGCGTGCGACAGCTACGCGAGAAGACTTAGCCTCAAGGTAACGCTACCTCAATGCAAGAGTGCGTGCAACCAGCTGTCCCGTTACAACCCCCCGCCGCAATTCATTGAAGCGCGTCGCTATCAAGGACTACGCCTTTTTGGGGGACCGTCGGTCTTTTTATGCACGGAAGGAAACTCATGGTTTAAGTTTGCTGTAAGGAGCAGGCTGGTCAAGTGCGGAGATTGATAATAGACTTAATGCGCAGTGGTTGCTCGTGGAGCGGTCACTTTTGCGCAGTAAATCGCAATAATAAGACAATACTAGATTTTGGTCACTTGCGTACAGAGTACATAGTTTTTATAACCGGTGTAAGTCAAAATATTTACATTTTACTGATTCAAATTTGTGTACTCTTAAAATGTATAGCTCAAGGTAAACGTCCATCAAAGAATGGCCAGCGTCGTGTTTGCGTCTGACAAAGCGAATTTTTAAGAGGTCAAAGGTCTTGGGCGCTTCGCGCACGTCTTCTATTGGAGCTTTGGTGAGTCATGAACCCACCTTTGCTAGCAACCAGCAAACTAGTTTCTAGAACCCCCACCTATTTTACGTTTATGAAGTCGGATTCTTTGAGTCGAAGCTTCATCTATGCAAAGTGTACGGCAACTTCGTTGCAGCTATAGTCGAATTATTCCTGTCACAACTCTGATCATCAGGGGTTAGATACATCAATCTTGCAACTTCAACTAGATTTATAGTGCAAGAATGTTGTTGATAGTATACTAAGAAAAAAGTTCACACTTTTGATTCAGTTTTATGGAATTGAGCCCAAGAGTAGCATCACGAGTCGCTCGCTACCCAAACTTGCTTGCTGAATAAGCGGAAAATCCAAATAATAGAAAACTTGTGCTTAAATTACTCAAACTGACGAAGCGATTAAAATATATTATAAATTTGCAATGAGAAAACCAATGTGGAGGCAAATGCGTTATCTGTAGGTGCAGAACCATGGATGAATTAAGCTTCAGTATACTGAACCACAAACGCTTGCTGCAAAGGTTATTGCACGACAAGTATTTGAGACGCAGGGTGGTGAAGTACATTTACGCTAAGCTTGTAGACTCATTCGATGATGAGTTTCACAAGCAACAACAACACTTTAGTAGAATTATTCACGTTGGATCTGCGTTCTCTTTATCTGCCTAACAGATAAATGTGTAATAATAGTAGGAAGTTTATACAGCTAAGATTTGAATTTTGGATCATATGTGTATGGGTTATCCAATGATCCAAAAAATTAAAATGAATTGTTGTTATTAGATCAGGATTGAAAGTGACTAGAGGATAACTTTATGATAATTCAGCTATCATGAAAGCTAATGAGAAATTTTGTGGTAGAAGCAAAAAAAGATGCGTAAGTCAAACTGTTGAAAAAGAGGATGTTACTAGGTATTAATGTCATTCTTTTCTGGATAAATATGATTGAGTAAATAGTGAGTGATGCATTTACATGTGATTTGACAAAATTTGCTACGGTTGTTTAGTCAACGTAATTTGAAAGCGAAGTTGAAATTGCCGACGAGGCCAATGAAAAAGTAATTACCCAAAACGATTCTTGCGATAACATACATTACTATTATTTGATTGACCGGGTTGAAGATCCCTTAGATTCTTGTCGAGCCATAGTCTAGTCCGATCTTTGCGCAAATAATAGTGTTAATTGTCTTGATGCGATAAGAGTGCGACATTGTAGCGGCGGCGACATCTTTGAGTTTAGGCTTGAGTATTGACTCTTTGGTATCGTGGTATAATCACTCAAAAAAGGTATTGTCGTTCGCCGGATTTTATAAAAAGTATTGATGGCGCGCTGCACGATGCAATGTAAATGTGAGCGTGACCACTTCCATTCACCTCTGCAAATTCATTATACTTAAAAAAAGAGATATCAATATATTTTAAATGCCGACTGCCGCCAATAAAGTGTGTTCGCGTCACAAGATTATCGAAATTGGCGCAACCGATCCACATAACGCAAGTGTATTGGGGACACCAAAATTAGAAAGAGGCTCATAACCTAGCTGTTTGATGATCAAAACGTCGTCATCTCGGTCACCACAGCTTATCTGTATTAGCCAAAGTCTTCTAATTCGATCCTGTTGCCTGCGTCTCAGCATCTTTACAGCTTTTGCCTCGTCCACCATGTTGTGGAATGTACCAGCAATGCTTAATGGCAATCCCACCGACAACCGTCGCATCCAAATCTTTAGTCATCGTCCAGCTATCGTCAAATGTATTAAAACTTACCTGTAGCCACGTGGGGGAAACTTTGAGCGAAAAGAAGCCGTAAGGGTAATGGCCAGCAGCCCAAACATTTTCAACATAAGTTTCAGCATACGGTGGAATGCCACTAGGTGATTCATTTTGAATGCCGCCACCTGCCCCATTTTCGATAAAGTGCGTCTTAAATGCAGCAAAGTCATGTTTTTCACCGTGTGTGTGGCCATAAAAAAAGAGTTGGATCCCAAGTCCGTCCAGCACTTCACGCCATTTCTCAGCTGGTCCTGGTGCATAGTGATTGTATGGCGAGTAGTGCGTATTTACAATCTTCCACGTCGCGTTCGAGGCCTTTGCAGCTTCTGCAAGTCTCAAACGAGAGTCATCGCCCCATGCTTGAAGCTTGTCCATACACGCATCAAACATATTCGTGTCTCCTCCGGCACACAGACTATCACCACGCTTGACATTTTCACACAAATCGTCATCTTTCCCAGAGTAGCCATAGCATTGACAACAAATCTGCTGAGCACCGTGAGAATGAGCATCATTTGTGTCCAGATTAAAGATGTCAATTGTTACATTAGTTTTTGGATCAGCAATTGAATATACGAAAAAATGATCCGACATAATCCATCGATTGTTTTGTGGACTCACATATTGTGCCTGCAACATAAATTTTTGGTCCAAAGCAGCCAACAATGCTTCCGTTGAAGAACATTCAATCGCTTGCTCACCATCTGTACACACATAACTAGCACCTCCATAATCATGATTCCCCATCACGTTGATCCATGGAATTCCAGCTAAACTTGGAGAATTATACTTGTCTTCAAAGGTTTGTTGAAAACGATAAGCTTGATCTGTTATGCCGTGCAAACCATCCCAGTAGAAATTGTCACCATGGCCAATCACAACTGACGGACGAGGCTCAGCAGCAGCTGCAGCTTGTCCGAGTAAAATTGCCACGTATTCCATGGCGTTATAATCTAATACAGTGAAAGACTTGCGACGTGAGCAGCAAGATCCACCATTTTTGGCAATAGTACGACCCCAATCTCCGACTGCAAGTGCTGACACAGAGTAATTTTCCGTCAAAGGATCCGTCAATTCTTCCTCTTCATCTCTAGATCCATTGCTAGAATTTTTCTTGTCTAACGTACGCAGTGTTTTGAGCCCGTTAGACGTAGTGTTAGCGTCTGAAACCTGTCGAAATTTGTTATCACCGTCACTTGACGCAGTGGAAGTTGTGATACTTGACACTGTCAAACCGATTATCAGTACGATAACGATCACAGCAAACGCCAAGAACATCGTAATCACTAGTGTCTTTTGTTTCATCGTAACTTGTAATTTGAGCGAACTATTGCAACATAAACATCCCCATCAATCAGCACCTAAATTTTCCATCAAGATTATTCTGACGCATCGGTATCTCTCATAACTAAAACCCAGTCATCTATCAAGCTACCAGGTAAGCCACTTCCATCCATCATAACACTCACAAAACATTGACACAAACATTAATAGCGACAAAAATGACATTAAATCTGCCGATCTAGACGATATCAATATTAATGATTTTAATGTCCTGAAAAGGTTTATCCGATTTGTTCACGCGGGTACCTTCAATACTCGACACGACGTCTTTGCCACGTTCTACTCTTCCAAACACTGTGTGTTTATTATCTAACCATGGAGTTGGGACAGTCGTGATGAAAAATTGAGATCCATTCGTGCCTGGTCCGGCATTTGCCATCGATAGAGTGAAAGGTCGATCGTGTCGTAAGCTACGATGAAATTCGTCCTCAAATTCACCACCCCAAATCGACTCTCCCCCGGTACCATCGCCAAGTGGATCGCCCGTTTGTATCATAAAATTTTTGATGACGCGGTGAAAAATGACGTTGTCGTAGTAGCCATTGCGTGCATGGGTACAGAAATTCTCGACAGTTTTAGGACACTCTTTAGCAAAGAGTTTTAGCGTGATATCGCCCATTGTTGTATGTATCACAGCCGTGTTTCCGAGGGTTTTTGTCGAGCTGGACTCTGTTGCTACTTGAGCCTCTTCTAATGAAGGTTTTTCATTAAAAACGTCGCGACCCGTTCCAGATTCTTGCGCTTCATCGTCTTCTGGCTCCCGGGACGAAAAGAGAAAAAAACGATTGCGTTTGAACGACGTACAGAAGAGCGTCGGATCAATCAAGTCTTGTTCGTTTGGATCGTCAGTCATCACTTGCGCTTCGTACTTAAGACCCGACGCCGCCTTTAGATGCTTTTCAAACTGCGTGTTAGCTTTTGGTTTTCCCTGAAAAAGACTCAATCGTAAAAATCGATCGGAATTTTCTACCTTACCAAGCACTTTGACAACTTTATTGGTCTCAATGTTCAATACTTTGATTCCAGCAAGAGTTGCGTATAAAATGAAAAAGCCCGAGTCATCGAACACGCAATTCGATACAACGTCTGAGTCGATTAACTCTCTCTCGACAGCAGCACGACGACCAAAGTCGATTTCATCTAAATGCAGTGTCTTATCAGCGTGTGCATCCTCAAATAAGGTCAACCTTTCATCATATTTACGCCGCATCTTGCCCGTAACGAATCGGAAGACTCGAATTTGACTGTCCTTGGCTGCCACAACAAAACTTTGACCATCACGTGAAACGTCAATGGCAGTTGCATGTGTTTTGCATTTCGCCAGTTCATATAAATCTGTCTCGCCTTTAAACTTGAATTTGATAACATGTTTTTCTTTTGCTGGAAACTTGTAAGTGTCGGCGTCCCAGTACTCGATAATTCCCTTTTTGTCGGCTGAGATAACACAATTGCTAACTAAATTATACGAAATCGCTGTCACTGGAGCAGTATGTAGCTGGCTGATTGTAAACAACGGCTCATTAGCTGCACTCTCAGCCGAGTAGATCCGTAAAGCTGGACTATTCTTGTCAGCTACGACCACTTTTGCATTAATCGAGCCTTTAGCTGATATCCAGCAGCATTCGGCTGGTATGTAAGTGATACTAAGCATATTTACCATGTCAAAAGCCAGCACATCGTAGAATTTAATACTGCGATCGGCTGATGTGCTACAAAGTCGAAGGCCATCGCGTGACACGGCTAGACCATGCACTTCGTCGAGATGAGCTTTATAATGTTTGACAAATTCAATCCCTTTGACCATTTTCTTCCAAAATTTCACGTGTCCATCTACGCTGGCTGTCACAACAAATTGTGTCTCTGGAGCCACTAGAACATGAGATACAGTGGCTCGATGCATGAAACTACGCTCGTACATGGCCGCACTTGGCAAGTTTTTGAGATAAATTGCTTCAAACGGAAGTATTTTAGCTTTTTTCGTGGACGAAGGGGCTGGTATAGGCATAGGCATGGGCCCCTCGTCATCAGAGCTTGTTACAGATTCGTCGCGACGATGCTTGACCGGCATGACGTCAATTACGATAGATTGCAAATATATATGGTGTAATGTACCTGAAAGTCATGTTTCATACATACTACTTTGCTAAAACAATAATATGAATGGACAAGTAGTAGTACTTTTAAGCTTATTCGTACAAATTGGACACCTCGAGAAACATCACCTTAAGTTTCTCCATCACATTGCACTCAAGGAAGACAACCACGTCAATTCCATCTCCTCCCTTTTGAGCTTCAGTCAACATGACAAAACCACTGTATCCTGGTAATTGAGGAACACAAGCGTACCACGGATGAACACCATCGAAGCTGGAAGTGTACATACCCAATCGAAGCCACGACGTAAATAGGAGGTCGTATCCAGAAGTGAAATTGACTCCTATTTGAACAGCACCAATGTTTTCTTGCTCAGCCAAAAACGTGATAGCATCACGTAAATAGGCATCGTCCAATTGAGAAATTGATTCACGTACGCGTCGAGCGAGCATTCTCAAAGTTTCTGGAGAAATAGTACCTTCAGCTTGGCTGCATAGCTCAGCATTTGTGTACGTTGATAATGCATTAAAAATTGCATTCCCTGCGTAATGTTCTGGTAGTGGAGGATTAAGGCGACGTCGACCATTTACACAAGTTGTGATTTTCACGTCTTGGCCATGACCACGGGCTCTCGAAATCAAGACTGTAAAAAGTGCTGTAATGGCATCGATAGTACTCACATATGAAGCTTCACAGCTTCCCTTGCCACGAAAGTCACCACCATTTGCCATTTCTTTGATACGTTTCATCATCTTTGGTGTAAAATGAAAATTATGAATCGCTGTAGCCGGTGGCACTTGGTTAGGTAGCTGGACATTTTCATCACTTGCAGCTTTCACAATGCGAAATTCGGGATGCTGCATTTTTAAGATACCTTCCCCTTTTGAAAGCAAGTGTCGATCGTGGTTTACCACAATTCGTTCTTCATTCGTATTGCCACTGTAATATTGTCCCCAGAGTTTCAAAAAGGTAAATAGGGCTTCTCCGTCAAACAGCGCGTGACTTACATCGATACCAATGACTAATCCCCCGTCCTTCAAAAGAGTCCCTTGACACCAATCAACTCTTTTTTGCCTCGTCTGCTTGGCATCAAGTCTTCTGATCGTTTGCGTATCGCCTGCTCGGTTGTCATTTTACTGTGTAGGTTGGTCTCAAACCGAATATTAAAGGCTCCATTTTGACGAGACGTATCAGTCAGATCAACATGGACGATTCCCGTCTTCGGATCGATGAAAAATTCTCCAAGAAGAATGGGATAATCGTGCTTAACAAGATCAACGAAGGACGAATACAGCTTGTCGAGATCAAAAGATACTGACGCAACTGGAGGATAGATGACAAGAATCATTACGTCGAGACTATGCAGCATTGTGTCAATCAGAGACAATGGCACCAAAGTCTTGGAGTTGGATGGCATGGCTAATTTCGGTGTCGAGAAAGTGGAGGTCAATTCGAAAAATGGAATCAAGTACCCTGCTTGGGATCACGGAATCAGCCTATCCATTAAGCTCAGATCACCATGCTCACAACGTGGCGACAATGTACGCGCGAATAAACTTTAAGTTTTTATAATTCTGTCACATCCACAATTCTTCGAAATGCATGGTGTGAACGAATACCTCAAGCTTATCACGAGCTGCATGATAACGACGGTGTGACCTTAATCGTTACACTCATGCTGCCCATGACGTCGACTCTTGCCTGTCCTCATACCTGATTACAATCGGCCACGTAGTGCCGACACCACAATTGCGACTTTCTGACCTGAGGTCCAATGCTCGATAAATGACGGAGAAACACCAATGCTGTTCGATGTTTTGAGGAAAGTTAATTGAATGTTGGGGACTTAAGAAAATCGAATTTCTACAAAAGCGATTTTTAATTCTGCCAAAGCTCAAGTTATCATTTATTCCTTCGAGCACATTTCCGTCCCGAATCAATGTCCGTCTACATGAAACTGATCGTTCTCATTATCTCAATTATTGTGATGTCATCAATCTTTTCCTGCACGCGATAAGCAGAGTATTTCCAACACTCCTATTTACCGCTGATGCTGTAAACCGGTTTGGTCGTGATTCCCATTTTTCATACAGATACTTAAGCAACTTCATAGCGAATGCATTTGCAGACGAGTCTGCAAGTGATTTGTTGGGTCGATGTTGTCGATCGTCTACAAATCTTGCTGTACGTTCTTCCGAAAAAAACTGTACCTGATATTCACATGTTTAGTGTTTGGGCGCGGTAGCACCAGCGACATCGCTCGTTGGCTGTCTTCACGTACCTTATTACTTTCTGCTTGATCGTGACATATGCCCCTAAGTAGTGCACGCGACCAGTTTTACTTGTGTGCAAATGCTGAAGGCCATATATTCAGTATTCACCGAAATGAGCGCAACTCAATTTTGGTTCTTGACTTGACAACCATCCCTTACTATAAAATTGTATTCTGGAGCACTTTCGCGCAATGTTTATTGTTAACGTTTCTTTATCTTTAAACCTCATATTTTATTTTTGACCAATAAAACATGGGTAGTAAAAACATTTACGCGCAGTTTGTTTTACAGAAATCGCCAGTCCCTCGGCCCTCTGATCTCTCCGCTCGTCTGCCATCACTTGGAATTGAAATCCTGCTGCGGCATCGATAGTTCCATTCTCGCGATCGCACTTTCATGGCACCTACAAAGCAGACCTAAATTCGTCCTGCGTCGGAGAGCTGGCTGCATTTCATCAAGCTGAACGAGAAGTGCAACAACTCACAATTCTGGCGTTTCTGCATTCACTGGGAATCATTAGACTCTCTCAAAAAAGCTATTGGTCGCAAATAAGCATCTGATGTCCATTTGAGTGTTTGCGAATATTATATAAGCTATTATATACAACAGCGATCTTGTCAGGTGGTCGCGATGCCGCCGATACAAGCAACGACTCGGGTGTTATTTCCAGGATTGGGTCGGGCACTAATATCAAGCACAATAAGCGAGTGCACCAGCCTTCAATTTTCGTAGACGGATCTGCTCCATTACGTAACAGTCAGTTGCAGGGCTTGAGATCCAGGCAGATAACAATCTTCCTGCTGCTTTGTTGCTGTGTTTCGATTTACAACACGTAGCTTAAATAATTATTTTACGATATTTAGACCATATTTAACTGCACACGCAGTCCTTAAGTTTATCGCCTCGTTTTGAGTCGAAACTGCGTTGTGTCAGATGATAACTAAAGTATATTTGCGACTGATCAGGGTTAAAAAGCTCTAGATTATATATCAACACATAGGCTTCTGAGTTGGATTATCTTTTAAACATCATTTCAGTCGCACCTAAATTCAAAGCGTCTGAGAGGTCAGTGCAAGGATGACTTTAATTTCTACACTTCGCAAGCTATCGCAGCTATTCAGAGAGATTCCCATTGTCAAATGCATCACTCCTCTCTTCGCACGGACATGCAACTATAAAATAAT
>NW_020187532.1:653659-654117 GCF_900000015.1 Plasmopara halstedii | reverse complement strand
CGGACGATCGAGTCGAGAAGCTTGCGCTGCATGACTTCATCAGGTGGAGGATCTCCTCGAGCTGAACTGTTGGGATCTCCCATTTCTGATTGACTTCATCAGGTGGAGGATCTCCCCCTGTTGAACTGTTGGGATCTCCCATTTCGGATCCCCAGTGCTCCAAGAAGCAAAGCGAGATCTCTTGAGGATTCGTCGAGACACTTCCGCTCGGTGTCACGACTTCCTCAATCGAGACTCGTCGCAGACTCGTATCCAGCGGACGGAAGAAGTACTTGGTGGACTTCTCGGAGTTGGCCGCTTAGATGTTGAACGCGGTGTCCTGGTTGCACTGAGTCACCCGCTTGACCGTTTCCTTGTGGTTTCTCATAGCTTCATCGAAGAGCTCACGGTTCGAGACGCTACCCGCTGTACGATATCGAGCAGCAGCTTTATCAAGTCCGTTGCAGGCGTTCTTAAAT
>NW_020187532.1:653357-653649 GCF_900000015.1 Plasmopara halstedii | reverse complement strand
AGTCACCTCACTCCTCGCAGAGGATGGCCAGCTGGCTCTCATTCTTTGCAGAATATAACCTTTAGGTGGTGATAAGACAGGAAAGTAGAGGGCTTTAGCAGATGCGTTGTCATGCAGACCAGATGATGAACTTGCTCATGTCACGACGGTGACGTCGTTCATGACTGATATGATCCGCGCCGCGTACGCGGATGATGAATGATATGTGCGTAGCGCTGCTTTGGGCTCTCGGGAGCAAGAGGTTTGGAGTTTTAAACACGGAGTTGTCGTCGCGACTGCGTGCACAATTGCG
>NW_020187532.1:643261-653347 GCF_900000015.1 Plasmopara halstedii | reverse complement strand
CATCGGCTCGACGAGCCTTTACGCGCCTTGCGCAGGGGACAACCAGTCTGAAGGTGACGGGTGTTTCCACAAACAAAACCCCGTCGGATGTTTACAAGCTGCTCAGCAGCTTGGTGCTCTTTTCTCCTTCTCAGCATAGCTGTGATTCTTTGGCTAGGCCCGCTCAACGAGCTCTAAGGTGTGAATTCCAACCAAATCGCGCCGACTTGAAGTTGAATTCGGCATTCAGTGCCACGTCCACTGCTTCTTCAGAAGAAGACGGATCCACATGGAAGACTTCCATTCCAGCTACGCCGGTGGGGAGGCCATCTATAAAGGCGTTCACTGCGACCGCCTTAGGAGAGGATCGGCTGCCATATCGGTAGTGAGAGTTATCAACTCTTGAAAAAAGTCAGCAAACTCCTTCTTGCCCTGTCGGGCGGCAAGGAAACGCGATCTCAAGCAATATGCCGGGTTAGGCGGCGGGAACACTCACAAAAGCTGACGTTTTTTTTCTTCCAGGATGAGAACGCCGCTTCAATCGAAGCCCCGCGCGTTAGTGCCCATTCTCGTGCTCAACCCCCGAGCTTGGAGATAGCTAGTGCCACGCGCTGTTGCTCGTTCTCGAGCGTGGCAGATGCAATATTCATTTCAGCCTATCTCACCCAGAGCATGAGAATCTATCCACCCTAACCCTTGAAAATCTTGACGCTCACTATGAGACCTCGGTTGGAAGAAGTCATCCGTCGTCGACGGTGACGTCATGGACGCAGTCGACACCGACAGCTTCTACTGTTGGTGCTTTAGCACAGCATTTCATAGCTCAAAAACGCCTCTAGGCACGCATTTATCGCTTCGGATCCCTGCGAAACAAGACGTTTCACGCCCTCAGGGCCAAGTAGGAACATCAGCTATTCCTGCACACCCTGGGGCAAATAGGAGATTTGCTCCATCCTCACAGAGGATCAGTCGTAACGACTCAGAAGTAGATTGACTACAAGTGCTACCAAGTGCAGCGGGGCTGCCGTAGCTATTTGTTTAGAGGAAGCTTACTAAGGTCACGAACCTTACGTTCTATACCAGAACCAGTACGAGTGTAGCGAATCGCAATCCGCTACCTCCAAGAGTAACAACAACCTAACCAAGGCAAAGATGCTCTCCTGTTCAAAATTGAAATTGTGTTTAATTGTTTGATTTGCGGTGGAGCAGCCTACATCTAAAACCTTAGATTTCCTAATTAAATAGTAAACTTAATAAATATGCATAACTACTGCCAACTATGCCACGTAGTGGCTTCTTGTTACGGTTTAGCCACATCATTTTGTGATTAAATCAACTTGCGTAATCCGCACCATTGTACGGTCATGTGGCCCAGTCTTTCATATAATGGTACTTGTAACCCCGTTTCACTCTGGGTACATGTAGCGGCTTCTTGTTCAGATGTAGCCACACCACTGTGTGGTCACACCATCTTGTGTGATCCACCCCTTCATACCAGGGTACGTGTACTCCGCTTACACCGCCAGTTCTTTCCATTCACGGCGAGTAGAAATACACATAAGCAGGTTTGTGTGCTCATATAAAGAGCACAATCGAGAGCCTCAAAGGTAATAATAATTAACTTTATAATATCAAAAGAATGCGACCTAGACTAAAATCAAGCATATTTGCTATCTCTTATTCCAAGACTGGCTTCATTATCTTATGTGTGGCTTGCAGCCCATGTATACCAAGAATTTCTTCATTCCGGAGGTCCACCATAGAGATCAATACCTCATTACTCATGTTTGTTACCAACACAAAAAAAGCTGTGCGGAGTTTGATTGATTGGATGGCGAACGCTAGTGGACAAAACAAACAACCAGAGAGCAACAACATGTTACTTCGAAATTCAGCAGTAATAATAATACACAAGTCTATATTACTATCAGGGTTTCAATTCTACAGTATTGTCAATTGTACTTACCCATTCTATTTATATTGCTTAACGATCGAAGCCAGATACACTATCCTCGTCTTATCTTCCATGAACACTGTTTACCATGTCTTACACATGAAGGTCGGTCCATTCAACGTTTCTGAACCAAGTATTATCGCTTAGGTAGCGTTTTTAATGCTTGATCGCTTTCCTGTCATCTTCTACCCCTTAATCGAAAATTCATCGCACTTCACAAACATCGACTCCATTTCGCCAATGCGTCTTTATGATTTGTCAGTCTCATTGCTTGCAGTTATAACTCTGTTGGCATGTGTAATTGCCTTTGTCGATTCAAACGTGGTGTCCTATAGCGCCCAGTTGAAACGTCCCGGGTGGAATGAACGCTAAAAATTTAGGAATCCAAGAAAAATTGGCGCAAGCTACTGACAACGAAAAGAGGGTAACAATTGAACCATTCACGAAAACTTTTGTATAAACTAAAGTAATCTTACAAGGAACACATTCCACAAAACCCCCACATGGCAAAAGCGCTGCTGCATTAGCAAAATTTGTTGAACAGAGCAAAAACGGTATACGTCAAACATCAAAAAAGCTGCAGCTACTCCTAGTCGCCTCCGACATTTCATTACCAAACCAAATAAGTTCCAACGCCTTTTCATCATCGAATGGCTCAAATTGGGTAAGAAATCGCCTATTTGACGGCCGCCAGCAACAAGAAATCAATCACAATTTCTTTGCTGAAGAGTGGACAGCAAAAAGCTATCGTTGCTGTGCAAATCCTGCGACTGACACTTTGCCGAAATGACTAACTGTCCTACGCACATGCTCGTCATAATGATCAACAGTCGGTGAGTCAAATCAGTTTTATATATGCTAGAAGGTTATACGGCTCGGTGCTAACTGTGTTCTGGTAGACCTTGATTTTATAGCATTGTTGCCTCAAATTCGGCTTACCCAAGTGTCCCTTGCGTGGATTGAGAAGGTATTTACAAGTATAAGAAGACTTGCATTTAAAAAATAAAAATGGGAAATGTGCTACTCATCTAACGTGGATTGTTATTTGTGAATTTGAAGTTACCTGCATCATGCACACTACTAAATTTAGTAGTAGTGTAGACGCGGTTGGACACCACGTTTGGATCGGCAGTGGCAATCACACATACCAATAGAGTGATAGCAGCAAGCAATGAGATTGACAAATCATAGAGACGCATTGGCGAAATTGGAGTCAATGTTCTTTAGGAGCGACAAATGTTTTGATTATGAGCAGAAGATGAAAGAATGGCATTTTTCACATTCAGTTGCTGGCTGCGCTTTCCGCACGGCTGTGGCTCATAAAGAGCGATGAAGGATTCCACTGACTATATCAAGAAAGGATACCAGACACTAAAGTTGCTCAGGTCAAATTCCGCTTAATGATTCAACCTTTGCGACAGATTGTCGCCGAAAAAGACTTTAATGCTTTTAAAGGCAATGGCGTCACTGAGTACGCGTATTTCCTTACTTTGCCAGTCAGCTTGCTACTTTTAAAAGGCTTCAACCATTTTAAACGATGGTGCCGAGACGCTTTACTTCGCCACAATATTTCTCCGTTGGTGCTAACGCTGGAGTTGTATCCGTGTTCATTGCGTATCCGCTGGATTCGGCTTGTGCCAGCTTAACTGTGCAAGAATATTTGGTTAACAACGTGCACACGGGCGTATTTGAGATACGTTCGTCTGTTTGCAAGTAGAGGGGTCACGTGGCGTTAAGAGGATAATCTCTCATACTAAGTACAAAGCAGGACTAGAGTTGGCAAACTTCACATTGAAAGTGAAGTCGCTGGCATACAGATGTTCGGATATTTGGTCAAGCTTTGCGGTGTAAGTCTTATTCGTGTTATCTTTGGCCTATACCATAACGATGCGCTTGGCTTTGCTTACCCCGTGAACAAGGGTAATATTCGGATATGAAAGTTGACGTGAAACTTATTATCATCGACCCGCTGGCAATTACGGAATCGTTCAGACGAGCGACGACAACAAACGCAATTTTTTTTATGTCGAGCTTGACTAATATCAGCTGAGTATTGTGCGCGAAAACTACGCACATCAGTACTTAAGATAGTCAGCGGATAATTGTTCACGAGACGGTTGTTCGGGGTATGTTTGAGGATCGTGTGACAAATCATATCAATGTGATACTATCGATCGCAATTTCGATTCCCAATGGAGTGAGTGATCGAAAAGTACGGATATCAATCCATCAGCCGATAAGAGCAAAGGTATGATAATACATCAGCATGAATCTTTTATCTAAGCAGCTTTCAAGCTCGACTCGTCCTCAACTACCAACGAAAAGCTTACAACACCCGGCATTGTGTAAATATCTATAGAAGGAGCTGCACCGCCTACTGCAATGACATCAGTAGTGTGGTCGACAACGCAAAAGTGGCAGGATGGCAACGTTGATCGGGCAGCTGCCAGAAGATGTCCAGTACTACGGTTCCATGTTTTTAACCCGGCATCATTGCCCACACTCAGCAGCTCAGTACGATGAAATATGACGTCATGGATGTCACTTGATGTCTTGGTGTAATGCACTGGCACGCGTGATGGAAGGTGCCACATACTTAGAAATCCACCAGTTGTCTCATGCAGTTGACGACCATGAGCACGTTTGCTGCCGCCACCGCAAGTTAGCCACATTTCGGAATCATCGTGTGCTATTGTACCCACCCATAGAGACGGCAATAACGATTCGTCTGTCGGTGTTGCAGGCTGAGCCTGTAAGAACTCCACCTTTCTATCCTGACGCACGTCCCAAATACCGAGTGTACCATCCTCTGAGCCTGTCACCAGCTCTTGAGAATGCTGCAGGTGTTGAATTGCATGTAGATAATCACTATGACCTTGAAATTGTCGTGAAAACTGCTGCGTCGTTATATCCCACTCGTGTGCCAAGCTGTCCCCTCCTGCCAAGAACAAGTGTCCTGTCATTTTACTCACTGCAATTTCATTAATTTCAAAAGCTGGCAAAAGCGCTTTTCGGAATCCCAAAGTCTTGCGCTTTAACTGATCAATATGAACAGGTTTCAGCCTTTCAGCAAATAAGGGATTTTCCATTGCTGCCAGAATATCCTTCCATTTCCACACTCGAAAGTCCTGGTCACCTCCACTATTAGAACACAATTATGTTAAACTTGGTGCAATTTATCAACATGTCTAGAAATTCACCTTATTAACAACGGATTCGTGACATCACCAACAAAAAGAAGTGAATAAATCTGCGTCGGATGTGCCTGAAACGACAGATTTGGCCCTGGGAATGCGGTAACCCTACAGCAACATAGTAAATAATGAGTTAAGAAGTTACTTCGTATTTTGAACGTACTCGCCACGTCCGACTCGATCCCAGTATGTAGGCTTCATTATACGGTCAAGTTGGTAAATATGAAGTAATCCCGAGCTCGTTGCTGCCACGAGTATTGTCTGGCCACCTGTAAAATTCTTTGGTGCAAAAATTGCTCGATATACAATCGTTTCGCATGTGCGCATTTTGCGTAGCAGCTCAGAACGGTAAGAATCGTCATTGTATATTGCTGGGTCCATGGTCGTAATATTGATCGTCATGGTTAATTAATCAAAAACTGTGATATTGTATTGGCTACATATTAATAGAGATAGATATTTATCTTTAATTAGAATGAAAAACGAGGGTCGAGTCCTCGATTACTAAGGAATAGACGGTAACATGGAAACTGTGACACGGAAGAAACAAAATAGTTTATTACATCTTGACCAGAAGAACACTTCAACCACTGATTTGCCGTTGAAAAATGTGCGTTTGATTCGAGTACAATGCTTTAAATGAAAACCTGACGTTTTTTTTATGTTGTACAGAAGCTTGGTGGCGTGCTCGTGACGTCAGAACAAATTCACACGGCGTTTCAATTTCTTGACATTGAAAAGAATGGTCGCGTGACACTTGAGAATTTGCGTTCAAGACTTGGTATTTTTTATGATAATATGAGTCTCAAGGATGTGCGTCTGTTACTTGGCGAGGAGAGCGTGCTCACGGAAGAATATCTCCACACACTGTTATTATCGAATGAAGTAAAGAACTTTGATCCGATAGCAGAGGCTTTTAAAGTTTATGACCCAGAAGAATCAGGTTATATCTCGCGCGAAATGTTACGCTTTGTGTTCGAGCGACTTGGCTTTGGTACACTTGCTGAAGGAGATCTGGATATGCTCATTTCATACGCAGATGCTGATCGTGACGGTCGCATCAACATAGCAGATTTTCGAGCCATGCTGAGGTAAAATGCATTAAATTTCTTAGAGCAGGCTTATAAAATAATAATGTATTTCTATCCGTCATTCTTGTCTCTATTATATTCACTTTGGTTTAGTCTTCTCTAACGTTGGACTGTCACTTTTTCTTTTGTTGCTTCCCATTCTTGCTCCCCTTGCCATTGTCGGCATTAGTATCGCCACCCTCAGCCTTCATTGCCGCCTTTCGTGCAATTTTTTCTTGAAGTGCTTTGGCATCAGCCTCACGCTTTGCAAGCGGATTGCCCTGCGTGACGGACTTTGCATGTTTAGCTTGTCGCGCCTGTGCGCGCTGTTAATAACACGTGAAACATGATAATAATGTAAGTGTTTCATTGATTATACAGCAGCTTTAACGCACCGCACGGTCGGTATCTCGCTGGTTGCCACGTGTCATTGTTCACCTCGACCTTCACACCTTATTGTCGATGCTTTTAGTGAAAAGTCGTGAAGTGCTAAAGGATTAATAAGAATTCATACTTTTCTTTTGTAATGTATTGACCAATTAAAATGCAATAATAGAGAACAAAACATTCAGCTCATTCTTGTTGTGCATACAAAGCTATGATTACAATTCCGGCAACTTCATGTAGCCCCGTTAGGCGACATATTCTTCCTAGTCGAGGAGAAGCCTGGCGACCTCTTTCCCGAACAACTGCAGTATTTGCTACGTCAATTGATTTGAAACGACAGCAGACGATCACAACACAACACGAGCATAAAAAATTAGACAACGCGATATCTGATCAGTCGAAAGATGCACAAGAGCAGCGTCCAGCGTCACGAAAGCGAACATCTTTCCTTTCAATGGTATTTCCGGAATCAGGCAATGACGAAGAGAGTGACTATGCACCGTCAGAAGAGGAAGAAAGTGAGGAGGAGGACAACGACTGTACTAGTGACGAGGATTCTCCTGAATCTTTGCTAGTGGAGCCACAAGAGGAAACGATGGATACTGAAGAAGATTCGGACGATGACATTAGATGGTGGAAATCTGACGAAGACAAACGTCAATGGGAGAAACGATTCAGACAGGCGGATGCCACGTTTCGGTCAAAATTCGGCTTAAGCATCGATACGCCAGCTCAACCAGAAATCAGAAGAAGGTTGAAGTTGAAAAAATCATTGAGGACATCATACAAAATTGTGCTATTAGGTGTGGTAATATTGAGTCTTGTTCAACTGGCACTGGTTTATTCAGCCTCGTCATGGGCTTTTTCGATGGTAGCTTGGCAACCGTTTAGCTTTGAAAACGTCACGAAAGACGAGGCTCTTGTAGGTTGGACCATTGATGGACACGCTGATACTGATGTAACGGTTGCAGCTTCGAATGCAAGGCTAAAAATCTCCGATCATGTACGGACAGGGCTTTACCTGTGCTCTACACTGTCACGACGTGTCGTGACATCCGAACGCGATGTGATGGTGACGCAACATGCATTGCGAGCCTGTGATATTGCAGTTACACTTGCACCCCTCAATTCATACGAGGCGATTGAGGCACATGTTCTTCGAGGTGATTTGCGTAGTCTTCTTATGGTCTTTGATGGTGCCGATGAAGATTACAAAGATGCAATGAAGTTGGTGCAAAAGGCCGAAGTGGGCTCTTGTAAATTGATGCCTGAACCCGAGTTGATGGAGTATCTCGACCTTAAGGTGGTTGTAAATCACTGGACTCAATTGTATTCGGAGATGAGATTCAAAGAATTACGACGTGAGGCCAAATTAAGAGCTGCAACGGGGGAGGTCGGTAACGCAGTCAATGCGATGATCATGCTAGCGCTTGACTGGATAAGTGCGTTTAAAGGTAAGCAATCCGTGCTGGACGTACTGACTCATCAGCGCAGCTGGACATTGCGCCACCTCAATTACCACGTCTCAAATGGTGATGAATCTGGCAATGATTGAGTAGAAGTGTCGTTATCTATTGTATTTCTCTTTTGTTTTTACTCTAAATCGAGACTAGAAAGATCTTTCGCTATTCTTTTAAGTTCGCACACTCGATCTGGCTGTTGATCATGTGCCTCCAGATATTCAGCTAGATCTTTCACAAACTCAAGCGTCTCAGGACAAAGCTGTAAAGCTCGTTCCAAGCATTTCATCACTTCGGTATCAAAGGAAGTATTGCCTGTGTTTTCACTTCTTGCTAGACGCATGTTTGCCAGATTGTAATGCATATTTGCATCGTTTGGGTGCTTCAACACAGCGTCTTCATACACCTTAACTGCAGAATCAAGATCTCCAAGCTCACCAAATGACTCAGCAAGAGCCGCCAGCGTGACACTGTGATCCTTTTTCAGCTGAACAAGAAACGTCTCCTTTGTGTCCTGTAATTTTAATTTCTTTTCATAAAGCTCCAATGCCTTCTTGTAGGTAAATGTCGCCTTTGTTTGCTGCATCATAGCTGAATATGTCACACCCAATCGAAACCAGAGAGACGCAACTTCCTTGCCGTCTTTCAGCTTGCTGGCCTGCTTGTAGCGCTCAAGCGCCGCATCGTGCTGTCCAATGGCTGAATGGACGTCCGCCAGATGTATAAGTGCGTCAAAATGATTTGGATCACATTCGACTGCTCTTTGAAAAGCTGCTAGCGCCCCGTCAAGCGACTGGAGCTGTTCAAATGCCAAACCTGTCGTAAACGCATCGTGGAAGCTAAGAGTATCAATCTTGACTTCAGTCTCAGCTTTACCAATCGCCTTCTCTGTCCTCTGTTTTTTGTTGTCTACGTTAGAGCTAGAATTTCCTTCTGGCAACGAAGCAGTTGACGATGGAACTGCACGCTTCGACCGCTTTTTTCGCTTGTTCTTGCTCATGGTTTGATCTCTTGGCCTAGAAAACTTTAATTTTAGCCAATCAATGATGTAATGATAAGATAGAGTTAAAATTACATTCAGACAACCCAATCTGATAACGACTATAAACTGCTCGATAATATGACGATTGCCGTGATGGCACTGTCTCAGCACGTAATCCTTGCCATGCAGATTACGAACCCCGCGCAGTTCGATTTCAGCAAAAGCTAGGACCGTCGAAAAAAAATGATCGTCTTCGCCTCAAAGACTTGGCTGCAGACAGACTATACCAGCCCAGCTTATGCTTCCTTATGCGCTTGATATGTATCTGTATCACAACATCGTTCATTTTTGAGTGCTTGATGTAGCTGTGCAGAGTTACATGACGAAATTTTTAGTACATCTGGTAAAAAATCAGAAGGAGGAAGGAGGAAATGTTAATTATAAAAGGATGCCTCGATCAGAGGATCAGGTGCAAAGGTGAAGTTAAAAATGGGTCTTCACAGCAAATGTCAGAAAAAATTTGTCAAGAAATTATCAAGATGGTGCTATCCGAGCACGAGCTAAAATGTGAAGCGATTGTGCATCTTCAAAAGACAAATTAAGAGACCACAAGTGGTAAAATACAGCGCAGTGCTTTGAAAGCCCGTTTCTTGGATGGTACACTTCGTACACCTTTGTTTGAGCACCGAGCAAAGGTTGGCAACGTGCCAATGGTAGCTACTTTAGACTCGCATACGCCTACTGATGACAAGCCGAATGGAGACTTAAACACACCTGATGGAATTCTTTCGTGGTTGCTAGAGCATGTAGCACTGGAAATGGACATCACCTAACGCTGATGAGATTGACCCGAACACTCCGTGGGATATGTTTGGATTGGATTCGTTAGCAATTGTCGGGCTGTCGTCGAGTCTGGGCGAGTTTCTCGGATGCTCGTAAATCCTATATAAACTGCTGAATCAGTTGAAATAATAGACTCGAACTGTTATAGAATTGAAGAATTCTCCGAGGTTCAGAGACTATATCAACAAATTGAAAACTTCGAACGAGCAGGATTGAC
>NW_020187532.1:635815-643251 GCF_900000015.1 Plasmopara halstedii | reverse complement strand
AATCATTTTATATACTAGGCTCACTATACTAGATCCTGATTTACTCTAGCCAATCAGTAACTTTAATTGTGTACGTAATCACTTACTCCGTAATTACTTCATGTGACGTACTTGTAATAAGTATGACGTCATCCGCATGTTTAACATGCATTCAGTGGTGTCATCCCAACAGTAAAACCTTATTAATTGTATAGCTACTGGTTGTTTTAGTGAAGCCACACCACTGTGTGGTCACACCATCTTGTGTGTGTGATCCCGTTACACTCAAAATAAAAGACTGAACAGAGTTTATTACCATACGAAATCTCGCGTCCGCTCCCGGTGGAAGCACACAATCTTAGCCTCTGTGCTTTCTAATATGGACTCTGAAACAGTTTCCGTGCAAAGCGCTCGGCAACTCCGTTGCACTGGGTGTCTGCTGTTCTAGTAAATGCACATATATAAAGGCAGTTAAACAAGTACTAAATTTATACGCATACTATCTATTGAAAATACTCCGTATGTTCTGACGTGCGGATTTTTCGGCCAAAACTTCGCTACTTTTTTATACTCACAATTACAACCCTCGTACAACCGTAATTACCACATTGTCCTAAATGTGAGAAGATACACAAGGTGATTGTTTCTACGTCAATTCTGTGTCGGCAACTCCCGTTGCATCAGCTTTATTTTGAATTTGGCCGAAGAACAATGTATAAATATGCCTAAATACCTAATAACAGTGAAGTGAAAGTTTGTACATTCCCTAAGTTATATGGTGCTGTGTAGTAAGCCAGTTGTCTACATATTCTTGTAACCATCCCTCGGTCATTTTTTGACGCAGCATCGTTAGCACTAATGATAATTGAGCCATCAAATGTCGTTACACAGCTTATAAATATTCAAATTTTGAGAGCAAGTTGGACACAAATGATGCGGTGATACAAAAATGCGAATCACACAAAAACAATAATAAACTGCAACGTCACAGAATAAGTCACAAAAAAATGTGTCTGCTTCAAGAAATGATGTTGTTACTGATTCGATCGAAAGTAACAAATTTATCACAGAGTAAGACATTGCTGCTTACTCGATGATAGCATGTGAGCTTATTAATTGGATACATTTGGGTTTCCAGAAAAAAGATCACTGCAATTCATACTGGTAGCGAAAGATGTTCAAAGTTGTCAAAATATATTGGTACCTTTTTTAGTAATATTTTTCCTGGCATATAATCAACACATAATCACGTCCAACGGGGCTATACGTCTTAGCTTGATTTATATTTATTTTTGCCTTAAAGCCCCATGGTCGAAATGGAAGACGTCTTACACAGCGCATCGACGTGATGGATCGAATAAATATATCTGAAGGTACCTTGAGTGCATGTAATAGATCCACATGGCTTTCAGGAATTTTTTAAAGAAATTCGATGATGTAAAGAATCAAGGCAGGAGAACTCTTAGATTTGATATAGTCTGAGGTCCTCTGAAATTCAGTTCTGGCTTCGTACGAGATTTGCTAGGTTCGGACCTGACGCTTCTGTGACTAAAAGTCAAGAGCGCAGACCCAATAAGCAGTCCAGAACTTACTTGACATTCGATGGAGGAACATAGAGATAAACTACATTGGAAATACAATCAATTAATCGGGATCTTCTCCAATTTAAGCATCCAGCCTCCAATTTCGAGAATTCTAGTTGAGTCTTCGTAATCAGCTCAAACGACTTTTTTCGAGCGCCTTTCTTCTGACTTTGAGACATCTGCAAGTACTACTGTAATGAAGCGGCTTCCATGCTTCGTACCCTCTCTCGCATGATTTCATTCTATTGTTCATTTGGAAATGTACTTCTTGTCATTTCCTTATCCCTACCTCTTGTGACAAGGATCTCATTCAGTTTCGATAAGCGTTGTTAGTAATAATCATAGCTCTTCAATCATGCACGCAGTGGTGCTTTTCGCTATTATTCACTTACTCACAACGGTGGCTGGTGTCATGGACGTTGAAGTACACATGTTGTCGTTTAATATTCGCACGTCGCTGGCTTCAATCGACGCACGATCTTCTTGTGGTAATTGGGACGGCATTCGTAAGACTAATGTTGTAAATACAATCAAGACTGTGGCTGCCGACTTTGTCGGTACTCAAGAGACGTCCGACGCTCAAAAGACTTTCTTAGATGCCCAGCTTGCAGATATATATTCAGTCATTGGAGAAAACACGGGTCATCTCAATGACATGGCCAATGAATGGAATGCCATATACTATCGCTTCGATACATGGAAGATACTAACGAACGGCATGTTTTGGCTTGGAACGAATCCAGACGTCATGTCGGCTGGATGGGGGATGATATATTACCGTACATGCGTCTGGGGTCGGTTTCAGCACACGAAGACAGGAGCCTCTATCTGCGTGCTCAATACACACTACGAGACTCCAGGTAATGACGCAGCCCAGATTCAGGGATCAACTATTATTCTAGAGCATATCAAGACCAAGTGTGACCCAAGTGATGGCCTGATTGTACTCATGGGAGATTTCAATGCTCTTAAAAGCTACCCGGCTATGCGAATGCTATTTGCAAATGATCTAACGGATCCATCCGACGATGGAACATTCTGTGGTGATATGCTGTCTGGTACTTGCTCTACCAAGTATGATTACACTATGTTTCGAGCTCAGAATAAAGATGCCTGTCATCTCGAGTCAAAAATTTCACGTATTAACTACAATGGTTGCTACTCGTCTGATCATGCTGGACTTGTCAGTACATTCTGTCTTCAAGGCTCGTGCTGCTTGAAAAGCTCGTCCGGATCGAGATCAATCTATTCTTCGTTCTACGAGAATAGAATTGCAGATGACAAGGACGAGCTTGGCACAGTAAAGGGAAGTAATTTCTCGACCGTTTTTCACAGGAAAAGGACTCCCAAGGTCGATACGGAAGCCAATACTAGCGTCACAATGCCGAAATCCGCTGTGGAATCCTCAAGCCCATCATCACCTGACCCCGCTCAAACCATTTACATGTCATCTGGAGGAGGTAATAGCGCCTCGACTTCGGTCGGCATTATCTTGGGCTCACTAGGTATTTGCAGTCTTATCGCTCTTGTAGTCATTCGGCGAAAGGAAAAGCTTGAACGACAAGCTCACATGGACAAATACAACAATTCCAACACCACTGATTACTTTGCAGGCCCTACAGCTGCCAGAACCGTGTCAGACGCATCGTCTTTGTCTCCTCCATATCAAATCAACGAAGAGCAAGCTTCGTTTTCTCCCATTCCTGAGTTAGTTGCAGCTCCTCGCGGTTCTAACTCGACATCTTCGTCCGTCTCAATCTTCAATTCCGAAATAGCACGACAAGATGAACAAGACTTACAGCATTCTCGTTTTAGCGCCATTCCTATCTACGTTTCCAGTCGACAGTTATCTCGTTTTGTACTAACGTCGGGCACCTTAGAATTTTCGACGGAGCCTAGTAACCCGATCCCAGTGAGTGAGAGCGATTCCAACTCTCTTTCCGATTGCATAAACAACAACTCGTCTATTTCCATCAGCAAGACGGAATAGAGCAGGATTTTTAGTGTGATGGTAGACTAATGAGCAGACTAGCACAAAAACTGCGATCGTGAATCATCCTCAGGAAACAAGATAAAAGTTGAAGCTAGCTATATGTAGAATCCTGTCTTCATCTCTCGTACTAAGACTTCGTTGCAGTCGATCCCATGTCCACAACAATCTGCACGTTGTAAATCATTCATTTGTCAGAAGTCATGAGCTGTTAGACATGCCAGAAAAGCCCAACCTAAAATCAGCTAGGATCATGAAATTTATAGCAAGAGTGATATCATGTTTATGGTCTAATCAATATTTTCTCTAGCGATGGAAATATCCAGGACACCATCTTTAATCATTCAATTTTACGCATAACAGCATCCAATTTGTCGGATACTGACACGAGCAAGATCATTGAGAAGCTAGGAGACATTTGATAGAGAAAATGAATACATAATCGACCATCTTCTTAAACGGATAAAATCAGACTCAAATTATCTGAAAAATTTTGCACATTGTCCTGATTGTACGTATATCGCCCCCCGACAAGCTGCTCCAAAGTTGCAACACCAGAGTCATCACCCATAGTTGTAATATCTATATCTATTCATGAGGATGGCTTCCTGATAAAATCAAGAAATAGGTTATTATCTCAGAATAAATAGGCTGTCCTCTGGTTGTGGTTGTTGATTATATTCATCGATTGCATTCTTCCTGATCCGACCAACATCTATAACAAGTCTGCAGTTCATATCTCCACTGATACATGTAGCGTATTACCATGAACGCATAAATCGATACTTTATCGACAATGTAATTCATCTCATCAGATGAAACAGATAGCGAGTTTGTCGCTTTTTACTATTGCCTAAATGATCTCGGGACCCTCCTTTCGCCTAGCTTAACATTACATTCATAGATTGCTCCTCGTCTCATCCGAAACGGAGACTTGCAGACTTGGGTTAGAAATTATCAATCCTTATGACATGTAAGAATCCGTTCCTAAAAAGCAGGTCTATTGTTGGTTTCCTGATACGGTATTTTATGGATGTCCTTTTCTCGATAATGTCTGAAAGAAGTCATCTGTCTCTCTGGTTTTTTCTGCTTGTTCTAACGTATCGTATCCTCTCTTAATAATGAGACAAGGTTGCAGAAGGACATGAGCAACAAAATTGACATAGCTATTGTGACGTCTTATGACTGGCTCAAAAACACCACTTATGGCAATTATGTCTTTCAGTACGAGACTACCTCCTACCAGTAGCTCTGCTCTAAAAACAGTGGTAAGCCCTATAAACTGAGATGCTTCACCTTTAATAATGAAGCTTACGACCGTCAGCTTAGGATCATTCCGACAAACAAACCTAGCAGATCAATTAGAGACCCAAGCGTACAAAAGAGCACGTGGTACCCCAGACTAACGTGGAAATGAACGAGGTACAATCCATATCGAGCTCATTCCGAAGAGTCTACATATTACAACAAACTGTCACGAATTTTCTCTTCTCTCATTGCTTCGTGGTACGAAAGTAAGCGAAAGTATAAATTCACGCTTTTGGCTTAATTATCCATTGTTGCTATATTTCGTACAACCTTAACAAAACAATAGTTTAGCTTTTTTTCTGCCATGAGTCATATCTTGCACGCAGTTCGCAGGCGTACCTGGTGCCCATTAAGCGTGCACTTCTCTCTGTATCCGAAAAAACAGGTGTCGTAGAACTAGCGACGTATCTATCACAACATGGAGTGGAGCTATTGTCCACAGGCGGGGCACAGCCAAAGCATTATGTGATGCCAAGCTCCACGTTGATATTGTCTCAATTTACACAGTCTCGCCTGAGATTATGGACGGTCGTGTCAAGACTTTACATCCCAAGGTTTATTGGAAGTGCGTGGCAATGCGCAACACGAGGCAGACATGGCTGCTAATGGCATTCAAAATATCGATCAAGTGGTGCTTAACTTGTACGCATTTGAAGCTGCTGTAGCTATTGGCGGAGACTTCGACGCATGCATTGAAAACATTGACATTGGTGGACCATCCATGCTGCACTCATCGGCAAAGAATCACAAAGCTGTAGTCATTTGCTCAAGTCCGTCGCAGTACTCATCGCTTGTTCAAGAGCTCGAAACCAAAAACGAATCCTTTAGCACTTCGATTAAATTTCGACGTCGCTGCGCCGCTGCAGCCTTTTCCCTCGCGGCGTCGTACGACTCGTCGATCTCGTCGTGGTTTAACGGTGAGCTTGGCACGTCAGCTCCAACTCTTCCGCTAGTATTTAACACTGATTTTCCACTCAAGTATGGTTGCAATCCACATGAGAACCCGGCTGCGATTCTCAGTCATGTAGGTACCACGCTACCGTTCAAGGTGCTTGATGGAATTCCAGGGTATATCAATTGATTAGATGCTGCCAACGCTTATCAACTACGTGAACTTCGTTTGTCCTTGGGTCTTCCCGCTGCCGCTTCATTTAAGCACGTGAGCCCTGCTGGTGCAGCTAGTCTTCGTCTCAAGCTTAGTCATTTTATCCGCTCTATTCAAAATTTTGTCAATATACGAAAAAAGAGTCAAAGCGTAGAATCTCCTCATCAATTGAATTACTTGTTTAAAAAAACGCTGATATCGTCAAACATTTCTTTCATCAAGTCGCATTCTCTTCTCTTCAAGCTGTAGATTGACCGTAATTATTTCTTGCTCCAAACGCGATTTTTGCTCCATGAGCCATTGCAGATGTGCTTCCATCTCCTTCGCTTTACTAGCTCGTATATCCTTGATAGCTTGTCGTAAACTATCCCGTTTTTTCTCAGACAATTGCATCCGTTTAAAAGTACGTTCCACTGATTTCGATGCCGCCTCTAACTCTGAATCAGTCTCTGCGACGGCGCGGGCGCTGAAACAGTTTAAGCTCATAATCGGGTTTGAAAGTGTGGGATAAAATCTCACTACAAATTATTCAATATGTGTTTTTTTGTCAACCACAGAATTAAGAGCTTTAATAGATCAAAAAGCAGAAAAGAAAGAAAGTCAGCACGAATTTTCTAGAATATCAGGAGAGAGCCAGCTTTTGTACCTCTGTACTGTACGATTCTATTTTGTTTTCCCTTTGAAAGCGAAAAATTGAAACGTGGAGAGAATGCGAGAATGCCAATTAGGTACTTAGGACGAGTGGATGCGAGAAGTTTATATCGCCCGTTGCTAACGACAAGCATCACAAGCAAATATCGGCATATTTTTATATTGTAATACTTTCTATTATAGCCATAGTGTCTCAGCCAAAAATAGTTTTATCGTGTAGAAATCGCAATGATCATAACCTGCCTGTTCTGATGTAAGTACGTAACCGATCCCTGGCTCAAGTGGCTGTAGCTACCGGGACGTACCTGGTTCGATACCCATAGGAGGAGGCCAGAGATAGGTCACTAAAGTGGACGAGCAGTCACACCACAGGGGGGGTGATAGTTGGGTGGGAGGAGGTCCCACTGACCGAAAAGCCCCATAGTGTAATGCGGGGCACGAAACCCGGTCCCAAATTGAGCATCCCGCGCTAGAGAAAGCTCAATCCCGGCAGCTTAAATCTCTGATATAAGCACATAAATGTACACTATCATTTGTGCAAAGCGCAGCCGCCTCGTGGGTTTATATGTTAAAGTACCATTATCCTGTACAGTCTGCTTATGATATAAGGATACCATCGGTGCACGGAAACTACTCGTGTTCGTGAAACGAGGTTTGTGGTAAAAAGTGACTTAGCTTGCAGCGGGGATGCCGTAGCTTTGCGCTTGAGGAAGCGTCTTTAGGTCACGACCTTTCGTTCTATACAAGAACCAAGTAGTTAGATTTTCCTAAAATACACTAAATATATAGTGAAATCTAAACACATCCATAACTACCGACC
>NW_020187532.1:635225-635805 GCF_900000015.1 Plasmopara halstedii | reverse complement strand
ACCACGGAACGTATTCTCACCAATTGGAATCTTGTGCTCTATACACAAGTCGTAAAAGTATTTACTGAGCGACTGCGAGCCAAGAATAAAGCCGCCCATTGATCCCAAAGCTTTGCTCATGGTACCCATACGCACATCAATATCTTTTGGATCCACATTTGCGTGTTCACAAATACCACGCCCTGTTGCTCCCATTGTACCAAACGAGTGTGCTTCATCGACAAAGAGTAAAGCTTTGAACTTTTTCTTTATACGAATTATCTCGTGGATATCTGATATATCGCCATCCATGCTGTATACACTCTCAATCACAATTAGTACTCGACGGTATGTCGTACGGACTTTTGATAACATTCGTTCAAGAGCTTTTGTGTCATTATGTGGAAACGGTAAGATAGTAGCGCCGCTGAGACGCTGACCGTTCACACAGGAGTCATGATTAAGCGCATCACACAAAATCAGGTCACCTTTGGACACTAGCGCATCAATTGTTGTGACGTTGGCAACCCAGCCACCAACAAAGAGAACGCTTGCTTCAGCATTAAAATACGTACACAGCGCCTGTTCCAAGTCCACATTC
>NW_020187532.1:634618-635215 GCF_900000015.1 Plasmopara halstedii | reverse complement strand
CCGCTTGAAGTGCCCAACTTGGCCACACTTGAAACACTTGCCCTTGAATCCAATACCGAATTTTCGCGGACCGCTCCATTTGCGATCATTACCTTGATCACCTTCAAACCGTCTGGCATTCACTTTGAACGCACACTCCGTGGTTTCCTTCCTTTCCATTCGCTCATATTCCTTCAGCAGCTACTCCTTGACCTCGATGAGTGTGACGTCTCTTGAGCTTTCCACGGTCGACGAAAGCAGCTGGTATTCCGACGGCAAGCTGCTCAGAAGTAATACCAGCTGACGAGCCTCGTCGAGGGGTTCCCCCAGCGTCTGTAGTCACACAATTAGTTCTTCAAAGCTGTCCAAGTGCATCGCCATTGTCGAACCCTCTTCCATCTTGAACTCATGGAGGCGACGGGTCATCGACACTCGATTGTGCATTGTCGATCGATTGTAGAAGTCGCGCAACGAGTTCCAAGCCTTGATTGCTGACGTAGCCGACCGAATCTTGGTGTGGTGCTCGATCGCTACTCCTTGGACGATAAGCCCAAAAGCCTTCATGTCGTTAAGCACCCATGCCTCTGTCATCTCTGCCTCAAGCTTGACCACTTGTAT
>NW_020187532.1:634401-634608 GCF_900000015.1 Plasmopara halstedii | reverse complement strand
TATAACCATTCAGTTTACTATTAACTAAGTAAAGCTAAATTAAAGAATACGTGACTTCCCACATTAGCTCAGATGGTAGAGCGCTTGCAAAATACAAGCAAAGGTCCTTGGATTGAACCTATTGGGTAGGTAGTTTGTTGGTGTCTCATGTCCCATGTCCCTGTGTCCCTTGTCCCTATGTCCCTATGTCCTCATACCCATGTCCTG
>NW_020187532.1:619099-633692 GCF_900000015.1 Plasmopara halstedii | reverse complement strand
GATATTTTTTTTATATATGGCAAAAGTTGGGCATTTTTTTTATTCTCTCTTTTTTTATTTGTATCTGAAATCGAAGCAACAGGACCAATTGTGAAAATCTAACAATTTTAGAAAATATGCTTTGAGGCATTAATTTCTTCCCGTTGATGCAATATTAAGGCCCTCGACGGTAGTACTATGTTCTTTTTACCTTTTAGTCTCATATATTTGATCACTACTCCTTTTTTCGTGCAGCGATAGCAGACAAGAAATCACCACGTCCAGGATTCGCACCTCCATCGCCACGGCCGCGAATTGCTGACATCAAATCACCACCCCGGCCACCACGCCCACCATCATCACCTCCACGCGCCTTGATTGCAGAAAACAAATCACCACGTCCTGGACCTCCGGGCTTGCCCCGACCACGACCCCGAATCGAAGAGAGAAAGTCAGTAGGAGGACCCGCATCGTCGCCACTACCACGGCCCTGAATAGCTGAAAAGAGGTCATTACGTCCACCCCCGCGACCGCCACGCCCTCTCCCTCTGGCAGCCATCATTGGATGCACAGCCCGACTGGGGTTCACTTCCTCAGCTGCTTCGGCCTCTGCCGGTGCTGTAGCACTTTTGTTCTTCTCCTTTGCTTCTTTTAAAATTTCAGCTCGAGTTTTCACGCGACGGGTCACTGGTGGACCTTTATCTTTCAGTGAGTCAAGCGTAGCACGACTCTTTTCAGCTAGATCTTTTAAAAGGCCCCGCATGATAGGAATTGCCGAAAGCAGGCGCTTGTCATTCGCCTTTACCTCCTCCATGCGTTCGTCCATACCGTCAAAGCAGTCAGCCACCGCCTCACAGTAAAGCAGTATCAGATTACATTCAATAGATGATCGCGTATCTTTTGCATCGCGCGATGAATCCCGTTTACCCGATAGATTCATTCCCGATCTTTCGGCAAACTTCAAACTTGCCAAACGAATCTCATTAACAAGCTCGCCAAATTCGGCCAGCTCCACCTTGATTGTAGCAGCAGTCTCCGTACGCTCAAGTCGGCGTTTAAGTCGTGCTTGAAACCAGAGCAATTGCCTATTCTCGACTTGATCCAGTGAGGTGTCGATTAATTCGCACGCACCATTCGCTTCAGCAACAAGTCGTACATTGCGATAGTGTTTCTTCAAAGCGTCAGCTCGAGAGTTTGCAAGTTTTGCACGCGCCAGCTCTTGCGCTTCTGCAAGAGCTCTAGCGCCGGCATCGTCGGGGTTACCTTTTTGAACTGTGGATTCCATGTACACGTCTCCATCAGGATGCCCGAGATCCTGGTCGTATGCAGGGGCTCTATTTGCTTTGATTGGGCACTGTTTACCAAGCATAGGACAACCGATGTCCGGATCGTCACGGGTAGCATACGGGTGGTTATCTTCGGGTCCGTACTGCTTTACGTGCTTATTGTACGAGTTCACAACAGTCTTAAACGTCTCCTTCAGCGTTTTAAACCACTCGTATTTCTTTTTTGTCATTTCTTCACCCTGTTGCGATTTCCAAGTGTCTGCAATGTCACGCAAGTGCATGTGCAGGGCACGACGTTCGGTCACCGTCAGACCAGTCACACGAAGATTATCCAGCAGCGACGGATGATTCTTCGCAATGTCTGCTGGATCCATGCGAAGCAACTCCAAAACGTTCGTTCGCTTAAATTTGCGAGCGATTTCACGCGAAAGCGTCTTCCCAGTCGCCGATGGTACTGTCTGAAGATCCGCTTCTGACATCTTCTTCACATCGACTGGCATCATCCGACGTATGGCTTTCAGTGCTTTCATATTCTCCTCATAATTTTCCTCCTCCCACTCGCGTTCCTTCCGTGCTTCTTCAGCGGCATACTCGTCAGTTAGCATCAAGGCAGTGTTATACTTCTCCATATCCTGCTCTAAACGGTAATACTCTTCACGAAGCTGCTTCTGAATTGCAGGGTCTGGATGCGTCACATCAGCCGAACCGATTTCTTGCATCCGTTTTGAAATTTCTTGAACTTTTGCCATAGCCTCTTCGTAAGGAATATCAGCAGCGACAGCAATACCAGCTTGCTGCAGCTGCTTTTCCAGCTTCAACAAGCGACGTAGCAACTTTACTTGGTCGCTAGAAATATCCAGATTAGCTAGCATATCCTGTGCTCTAGGTTCATCCTTCTGCCGCGTGGAGCGGCTGCGCTTTAGTTTTTCCACTTCTGCCTGCAAAGCGCGAATTTTTTCGTCATAAGAGTTGATACCATCAAAAAATGCCCCAATGCCAGCCTCATCAATACCATCTTCTTGCATTTTTTTCTTTACATCATCGTTTGAATGACCATCCTGAACCATGCGGCGATATTGAGCATAAATTGATGGACCCTGGACATCCGATTCCTGGATACGGCGATTTGCCTCAATAAGCTTCTGAGCCTCTTCTTGTGCTCTTCTAGCCTCAGCAAGCTGCTTTTCAGCTTCTTCTTTAGCCCTTGCTGCTTCTGCCATAGCTTTCTCCACAGCTGCCTTACCCTCACGCTGCTCTTCACGTGCTGCGGCCATAGCTGCTTCAGCTTTCTGCCGGGATTGCTCAAGCAGCATATGAGCTTCTTCCTGAGCTCGAGCAGCGTGGTGTGTAGCTTCATCGGCGGCCATCTGAGCCTCAGCCTTAATTTTAACCATCTCATCGCGCTCGTTCATCATACCGTTGCGGCTCAAATCATCATCAAGACGGCCACGTTCCTGATCCTCTTCATATGCCTTCTGTTTGTTCACATATTCTAGTGATAAAGTCAGAACGGCTCCTGCTGAACGGCTACCAAGAGCAAGAGGATATTTTTTCGTAGTCTTTTGCATGTTAGGTAGCGACTTCAGAGGTATCGAAAGCGTCGCGACAAGCTCTGTCGTTCGAAACAAGTGCTCATCAAAAATACGAATCTCCACCACCATATCGTCACTTGGAGCCTCAAAAGAAGCTGAGTTGTCTTGCTTCCAAACAGGAGACCGCTGATTCTTCACCACTGAAGTCTTGAAAGTTTCTGCACCCACCGTAACTTCGCACAATGCATTTATAGAGCTGCCCGACTTGGTCAAATTCGTTGCTGACAAAACACCAACATGAATCACGGGAGTCGAAAAAGCCTCGTAATTGAACTGAGAAAGACGTCCACCCGCGTTTCGTTCTAAGAAAGTACCGTCCATTGAAAGACTCTCAGTACGCTGTGTTCGCAACGCTTTGGCTTCTCGCAGTGATTCGTTAAGATTTTGAGTGCGATTGACAGTCTTTGAAGCATCAATTGCCAGCTTTATAGCATCCATCCAGCCCTTTTTATCAGATTCAGACGTACACGCCATGACCATACGACGATCATCAACGCGGAGTTCCAGCAGAAACTCAGCAGTGACGTTTGGTGAGCGACACACCACATCTCCCGTTCCGGGCAAGGAACGCACCGTGCTGCGGTGATTTAAGAAACTCATTTCACCACGCGAAGTTGTCGAGCTGGGACTTTTAAAATATTCAACTTTCGACACGCTCAGGACAAAGTATCGAGACTTCCAGTTTCGCATAACTCGACCCTGCTTGTACATGCGACCCTTTTTAATTGTTGCACCTTGATTGTCAAGAATCAACTGAGCAATTGATTGATTGTCATCCCCATCATGACCCTCATCCTTTACGATTCGTGGATTATTCATCAGCTTTTGCTTTACATGCGATGTCGATTCACGAAGCCGGAAAGACTCTGAGTGGCGCGAGTTAACGCGCTGAACATCCGCTAATTTGTCCTTTGGCACAAATTGCAGCGTTTTCGGAGCTGTCGCATTTCGAAGCACATTCATAACCTCAAGATATGGTATACAGAGTACATCCGTCTCATTCACTTTGTATACGATGTCGCCTACCGAAATCATTCCACTTGTCTTGGCTTGACCCTTAAGTGCACGCACGACAGCACCATCGATACCATATCGGACAGCTTCTTCCAAATTAAGACCCATGGGACCATTGTCAAAGACCACTGCGTATGTTGTTAATTGTGTGTCTAAATCATCGTCTTGATTTTGTTGAAACTTTTCACGCACAACTTCTTGACGTCGCACTTCATCAATTTCAAACGAAATTGCAAGAGGTCGTGGTAATTTTCGGATCAAATCGATGGCATCCGAAAAGCCCATACCATCTACATTTTTTCCTCCGATAGCCACAATCAGATCGCCAGCCTGCACTTTATTTTCCAGTAATGGATTGTTGATATTATCAATAGCAAGACCATGATTGATCACACCATCTTTAGGAGGCATCAGCTTTACACCAAGTTTTTCTTTCGCCGGAAGCTCAATGACTACAACTTCAAGAGCCACTTCGCCATTATCCGACTCGTCTGCGGTTTCCTTTTGCTCCTGTTCAGGACGTTCGGAGCCACAGGCCACACACGCCGCTTGTCCATCCTCATTGGCTGCAAACTCGCATGCAGTGCAAGTCCACGCCATATCTTTATGTAAACTATCTGTCAGTTTATCTGGCTGTAAGAATCGAGGTAGAAATTGAGCGTCAAAAAAATCTTAGCGCCTGTGGGTAAAACTGGCAACCCCGCCTCAGAGGGAAGCGTACTTAAGAGAGCGGATTCTTTGCACTTGGTCGCTAAGGATCGCTAGCGAGTGCCGCTGCGGGTCAGGCTCAAGTACACGTACAAGCCACTTGCTCTTCGTCGCGTGGATTTACCCGACGAGAACTGCGTGTACTTAACCTGCTTCTTAGGTTTGCAGCACGCCGCGATTTCCTATCTGCGATCGACGATTGATTGTTTAGTTTACCACCCCCTCTCCTTACGCTGGTTAGGGGTTTGGGTAAAGGATAACATTGATGATTTTGTGGCTTTGGTGAATTGCTATTAGGACAAAACACGTATACCTAGTGTCAATCGTTAGTATATGCAGCGATTTTACAACCTAAAGACTGCGGTGTTTAAGTAAGTAATATTTACCAAGTAATTCAAACTGAACATGAAATAAATCACTACACCAAGCCTGATAATACAACTTTACTATAAAGCTAGATGATTCATTAACAAATTGATGGGCACCACATCATTATCATCCATACAGCATAGCCCACCAAACTACATTCGATATTTCACCATGGCCACCAAGGATGTAGATTTCCAGGCATTGTATCAGAGCTCGCTCAAGCTGACGACGTCTTTTGGAGATTCGGGTATCCCTCGTCTTAAAAAGCATCTTGAACAGCTGGATGTTGCGTCGCGCACGCTCAGCGACCAGGTTCCCACTTCAGGCAATCGGAAGCGTCCAGCTACTGACAAGGCCAGTTTCCTACTAGCTTCCAAAGGAATCGATACTGAGAAGCTTAGCAAAGATTTACAGCATTTCGATATCGCATCCGAGCTCGAACCCGAGACACCCCTAGGCGAGACGGATCTCGAGGGATATCTAGCTCACCATCACGAAATGATTGTTCTCACAGCCATTGAAGAAGTGAATCGCCGCACGGTGGAGTCCACCCACGACCGTATGAATCGTGCTATGATTGATGACTTTGAAGAATCGAAGCAACGCCTTTTGGAAGATCTAAGCGGTGCTAAGCTGCTTGGGATCCGCAACTACCCTCGCGTTTCGGAGACGGATGAAGTCTTCGGAACCAATATCTCTTCTTTTGCTCGAGAAAAACGCCAGGCGCTTCAAAATGCAACTGGTTTAGGACTGAGTGGTGCGTCTTTTGCTGGTCAGCCTCGTTTCCAGGCTCCAGCCATCACAACTTCAGAAACGCCATCTTTGCATATGTCGCAGTTACAAGAAGAAAGTATGTTGACAGAAGAGATGAAGCAATACTGCATGATTGTGAAGGAGCTAAATAGCTGTCGAGTACCTAATACACGCAGTCATTTCGAGCTTGCACGGCAATTTCAGCGAATGTGTTCGTCGAATGTGTCAATGTCCGTAACTGGCTCCAAATGGGAAGCAGTAAATAAGTGCTGGCAGCTTGTCAATGATTTGCTGGCAGGGGGAGATGCCTCAAAAGCTAGTGCACCAAGGCTAGCGGAGCGTGAATTTGAGGCCATGAGACATTCACTGGACGAAAGCCAGCGCTCACTTCTCCAGCATCATCTTGTAGTTGGTGCTCGTTTGTTTTTAGAGAAACAATTTCGTGCATTTGTGCAGGAAACCGTACAGAAAAACAACTTAGCTATTGGTGGTGTTCCAAATCTTTTGTCTGAAATTAAAGCGTTTGTCAAGCACTTGCACAGCTCACGATACGCTGCGAATGAAGGTGGGAGCAGTACTGATGTGGACAATATTTGGGCCATTGTTTATTACTGTCTTCGCTGCGGTGGTGATCAGGAAGCATTTCAGCTTGTGACCGATGTTTCAGGTGACTTTTCTGACATTGATGCTGATATAATTTGTGCTCTGAAATACCGAGTACAACAGAGGAGCCTATATTCGGACCGCAATGCTACCCCGTTAAATGCATTCTCCAAGCAGTTCCCTGGCGAATCTGACCGCTTAATTGGGCGTTATCATCGTTTAGTAAGCTCGTCGATTGACGCAGTCTCTGTGGTAAACCCGTTCGAACGATGCGTTGTGAATCTATTGTGTTTTGGTGATGTGAACGCCAACGAGCAACGTATCACGACAACTTTGGAAGATTATTTGTGGCAGCGTCTTTGCTTTATACAATTCAAAGCAGTAACTCGCTCTGATTCTGACGGATCTTATACAATCAATAAGCTATCCAAAAGTATGCAGAGATTTGGACCAACGCATTTTGAACAGCCTGGAAATGGGAATTTCACCGCTTTTTTATATTTTGAGATCCTACTGATAGCGCAAGAATTCGAAAAGGCTATTAAGTATTTAGCTTCCAAGGGGTTCCTGCTGGAAGCGGTACACTTTGCAATCACATTGAACTACTACGGTTTGCTAGAGTGTACTTCGTTCTCGATGGGTGAAGAAGATGAACAGACTGTCGATATTGTACGCCTCATCCGTCAATACATTCACGGGTTTCAGCGTTCGAACGCTGCTGAAGCTGCAAATTATGTGGCTTGCATACCAGACTTGACAGCGAAAAAGGAGTTGCTGTCAGAGCTGCTTCTTGACACACGCATGTTTGACGTACTGGCTGGTTTCACGAACAATACAGACGGGTCACGTACTCGCGGACTGTACGACTACCTGTTAAAAGACGAGCCTGACGATGAGGTCAAGGGATTAATTCTATTAGCTGCGCATAAGGCTGAGGCTCGTGGTCGTCTACACGATGCTTTTACATTGTTGAAAAGTGCAGGCGACATTGAAGGAGTCCTTGTGTTGCTTAACTCGCAGCTTAGTTCGAGTTTGTCCGCTTCTAAGCCAGAACGAGAGGAATGGTTTCGTGAAGCCAAGGGGTTTGCTGAAAAATGGATGCGTTTTCCGTGGGTGCAGACCATTGCTAATCGGCATGCGCGCACCGCTGCTATTGCCTTTCAGACACTCTTGAATATAAGTATTTTCTTGGAGATATTTGAAAAGCACCAGTATGAAGATGCTATTGGATTCGTTGATGAATTGGAGGTTGTTCCAACCCAAACCTCGAGTAATTTGTCTCTCTGCGTCGACCGTTTTGTCGCCTTCGACGAAAGTGTTCGACAAAACTTTCATATTCTTATGCTTGGCTACATGGAGTGCCTTGTGCGTGATGCAGAACGCCTAAAGACTCAAATTTCTGGTGAAGCCCGACGTGGTGGTATCGCCGCTTTGCGTAAAAAGGCTGAACTTCTCGTCACTTTCGCAGGGATGATCAAGTTACGATCACCCTCGGGTACAATCGAACGGTTAAATCGTATGGAGGCCATGATCTACTAGAATCTGATCGCAAAAATTTTCGAATTTTTCTTCTATTTCTGAAGGCTAAATACAAAACGCGGCTATAAGTTACACTACCACGTCATGTTTTGTGTTTACTTGCTTTTTAATCTAGGTTACGTTTATTTTGAACGAACGGTTTTGACATATAATGCGTCCGTTGTGTTTTCTCCACATCGTCTGTTTCTGAGCATACTTCGTATCTTTCACATTACCGCCGCAGTGCCTGGCGTTGCGGTAAAAGTTTCGTAGCGCTAGAAGGGAAGTGAAATTTACTTGGTGACGTCACTGAAAAATAGCTGCTAGGCTGGAACTTGCAATTTTGGTTCGTGACAGACGCAAAAGCTTTCTCAGTGTCGAAAGACGATGACAGGGTTGTGACTGTCTGATGGCCCATCGCCGAGACGCTTGAACCAGTGTAATTGATGCTACTGGAGCTGGCTCCACCAAGTCGAGGCTTTCTCAACAAAAGTGCTTTCTCGGCGCTGCCTTCTCCTCCTCGTATTCTTTTAACAGCTGCCTTTCTTGGCGTGCGAATGTGTTTCGGTCGCGTCAATTTGTGGACGGAAGTCAATGGTGCAGGAAGTGAACTGGCAAACGAAGAATTCGATATTGCCATCGAAGCAAAGGAAAAATAATTAGTCGGCGCTATGACTGCTTGTTGTTGTTGTATTGTGGTAGTCGATGAGGTTGATAAACGGACGGGGTGACCGGTCGGTCGGGCAAGATCAAACTCTTCACTCATCAGCTCCACGCCGCTACCAAATTGCTGAACAAAAAGCTGTTCTGAGCTGAGGTGTGAGGCCTGAGCAATGCGTTGGCGAACTCTCGTGCGCGGCGTTTTCGTGGACGGTGAGCCTTCGTCCGCCATAACTAGCGCGCGTTTCGTGCGGCATTTGCTGCCACTTGATCCGAACTTTTTGCGAATACACGCGCGCAACTTTGCTAGACGCGCTTCGCCTGCAGCGTCCATTGGAGACATCATTATATGGCCGCAATCTTGCATGATGTGGTTTACAGTGTGACGGGAAGGTGATAATGATCTCGAGATTAGATTAATGAACTATCACAGTCGCTATGTGTGCCCTTTTTCAAATTCAAACATTTAAATCTGTCATTTAACACGTTGCTAATTTACGTGAATTACTTAACGATATGTTGAAGAGTGAGACGTTGCGTCTCGTTCTCTTCCAGTTGGTATTACTTTATATTTGCTAGAAATCAAGCGAGATGAAGACGGAGACGGCGATCTCGGATCTAATTCTGAAATGCGAAGAGCAGGGTATCCGGCTGCCAAAGGTTCTTAAATTCGTTGTCGCTTTGTAACGATATTACGTTCGAAATATAACCCAATGGCTTACACAGGACCCTTGGCATGCGCTTCGCGTGACAATTGCAGCCTTGCAGAAAACTAAAAATCAAGCGCTGGGATATCTTCAGATTTCAAAAGCTCTCGATCAACTAGAAAATGAATTGAGCAACGATGCTGAGGCAATGGATAAAATTGCAACAAAGACACTTTCATCTCGACCAGCATTGGTCTCAAAACGCTCACTTGTGCAGGAGAGGCCCACAACAACCCAACGTGATGCCATAGCAAGCGATAAATACGACCACGACTTTCATGAACAGGATCGGGCGGCGACTGCTAAGATTTCTATTGCTAGTGGAATGAAAAAGACGAAACGTTTTAAGAAAAGTCGCATTCAAGAGCAAGCGGAGGCCACGCCTGCCGTGCGAGATGAGAACCAGTCACTTGTAAACCAACTTGTGAAATTGGGTGAGTACGAAATGATCAATGGGTACACACAAAGAGGACTTGCTCGTCTCCGAGCAGCGAAAGAGATTTGTGGCAGTCCACATGTCATCACTTCAGGAGCTCAAGCAAAGAAACTAGATCACGTGGGCCCAGTCGTGGCTACTAAGGTGGACCAATTACTGAATGAGGGACTTGCTGCAGCTTTAAGCGAGTACGATGGCCTGCCCGTGACGAAGTAACTTAGATTTTTCAAAAGTAGTAGTCACTTACGCAATTACGACAAATTTTGGGTACTGTTGGATAATCCTTGTCCCAGTGTTTGCATAGATCATTTGTCTAACTGGCACACCACACCATCATAACGAAAATGAATCTTCGCCAGGCACAGCGCTCGCTCGCTGACCTTGTGACTAAATGTGAAGCTGCGAACATCAACCTTCCGAAGGTTTGTAACAAATCTACTGCGTGGTAGGTACCGAACCTAAATGTATATCCTTTCCAACAGGATCCTTTAGAGGCACGTGCTGAAGCAGTGGAAGCTATCATGCACTCGAAACAGAATGGAAAGGTAGAGCTTTTGCTGAACCTGCAGAAATATTACGAACTCGGTTTCACTTGAATATGCAACAGATCAATCTGAAATACGCACAAGATATGCTTCAACAAAAGTTTGGCCTCGGCTGTGAGAGTAAACAGCGTATAAAAAATGATGAAGCAAAACGACTACTTCGTTTTCATTCACACAAGAAAAAAGGTAACCCTAGATTTTTCTTAAAGAAATCGATGTTCATACCAAATACCACATTAATTTTGCAGTCAAGAGCGGTGGAGATGTCGAGCAAAGTTTGAAGGAAGAGAATTCGAGTAGCATCAGGCAAAGGGCATTGACTGTATCCAAACGCTCAGCTATTGGCCAAGATCAGGACGTTTTTGCTGTCAAGGCCTCAAATGATGTCAATGATGCACTCCAAATTCTTCAAGGTGATGTAGTAAGCGTAACAGAGAAGGGGCGACTTTCGGCGGAAAGAAGAGACGCATCAGAATTTGCGAAAAATATGATGGGCGACCATAATTACGGATGCATTGGTCAAGGTGAACCCACACTTTTTGAAACGTATGATTTGGACGGTCAGAATAACAACGGCAGTGGTAACAGTGACGATTAAGTGAGCCACCAGCCACTTAAGCGCTAGCACTCTATTGCTGTTTCATGATGAAAAATCATCAAAAGCGCCATCTTCGAGCTCGCCGGACTCAACCGAGGAGGAAGAAGATCGAGCACCGCGATAATTTGCATCGATTTTTATCTAGGCATGACAATAGGTATGTTAGCGTAATGGCTCACTTTTTAAGACAGTAACGATTGGAGAACGTACCAGTGCTGGAAGCTCTCCAGATTCAACGGAGCTGTTTTGGCTGCTCTCTTCTTGGCTATCCATTGTATTTATGCGCTTACAACATATCCTTTTCCACTTGCCCAATATCTCGCCATCACTTAAGCCCAAACTTTGTATCGTTGAGAGCTCACCTTCCGATAGCTTTACACTGCAAATGGAATCAATATCGTTGCTTTCCGAAACAGACCGATCGATGTGGCCGAGATTCAGCCGCTGGTAGCAAACGGATCGCGCGCTGGTCTGAAGATGACTATTAATTACCTTATATATTCCACTTTCCGATTCATCGTCGGAGGAGATACTTGAAATATCGCTACTCACTGAAATATTGTAATGGCTGCTTTTACTACTTGCAGCGTCCACTTCATTCATCGGGTCCATAAGTATCGTATCGAGCGGTACGGAATCCTTTGTTATCGATACAGCTAAATTTTGCCGTCCGGTTTCATTGACTAGTTCACAAACATCTTCTGCATCGCCGGATAGACTGTTGTTTAGGTCTTCAGCAAGGCTTATTGCGTTAATATTATCAATGCCGCTTTTCATTCCACTCCGAGCTAAAACATTCGGTTTAGAAGCTTTTTTGCATGGTGCGCTTACAAATGATTGTACTTTTTGCTCATTGTAAGTATTCTGATGCCTCTGTTGACGAAGTTGCTGCAGAATTGTAATTGAAGTGATCGGCCGTAACATAACAGAGGACTTGTTGTCGTGAGTAGAACGACTGGTAAATTCATTTATGAATCTACCAAAGTGCGTCAAAGGGTCAGAAATTGGTACGTTCTTTTGACTAGCTGTATCAATATTCTCATGAGCAGTTCCAGAATTCTCTTCAATTCTTTCGTCAAAGGCTTGCACAGCTTTTTCAATTAATACCGCAGAAGCCGAAAGCTCGTTAGTTTCTGTTGCTTTATCTATCCATCTCGCAAAATGACTTTTGGGTATCGTTACGTTTGCATCTTCGATAGGTGCCAGCGAATTATGCGCGTTAACTTGTTTGTCTCTGCAGAGTTTATGCACCACGCTGGATACTTGCTCTTCAATTACCACGTCGATCCACTTATCAATATTCTCAGTGTTTGCCATGACACCTCCATACCAATCAGACTCTTCTTGCATCATTTCATGCTTTGAATAAGCTGCAGCTCTTTTCAAGCCAGTAACGTCATCAGGCGCTTCCTGTGTTAATATCGTGCTGTTTAGTAGTTGCTCTTTGATCAACTCCTGAGTGATTTCAGTAATGACTTTTTCATCAGCTGCTTTCTGCTCGATAAGGGATTCTCGGCTGTTTCGTACTTTAAATACAGCCTTTTCCTCAGCTTTCAGGCTGACTTCTTGATAACTGTCCGCAAGTATCCGGTTGATTAAAAAGTCTGGAATTTTTTCAAACATTCTTTTTCCAGCTTCTTCCTTCTGTTCAAATTCTTCGTCCTTCACCTCATAAACTCGATAATAGTCCTCTCGTTTCAGGACTGGGGGTATGTTTACTTTTTTGCACGATGTCTTTGGATCTGTGTATTTGGGCAAGGATGGAGATTTGGATGGTCCGAAAAGCGCTGGAGACACCATTTTCACTTCATGCTGCGCTCGTTGTAATTCTCGCTGATGCTGCTGGTCAAAGGCAGCAGTGATAAATGCAACAAACTCTTTATAGTTGATCAGCTCGTTCATTGGTAGGTGTTGCGTTCGATGACTTTGCATACATTTTCCATTAATCTTATGGATGTTGTGGAAGAATGATATAATTCTAGCGGTTGAAACACGAATTTGCAGACGATGCAGAGCCATACATGTTTCGATACGATTCACGTGACCATCTTTGTCGCTATCTAAGTCGCTAAAAAGTCGTCGTAACACATCTGCACTTAAATACTTTTTTGCTGAATCTCCCGATCTTTCACGATGTCGTGTCTGCGCGCTAGTCGGCTCTGATGGTAAGGTGCGAAAGTCTGACAATTTTACTTGTCTTCCGATGGATGATGATGGGACCTTCTCTGTTGCTTTCTCGTTTTGAATAACTATGTTTTCTTTAATGATAGATGAACCGTCTTCCCCATTGTTGGAAGTTTCCGCGCGAAGGCCATTTGTTAAATCAAATTCTTTTTCACGATCACCTTCATCACCTTCAGAATCTTTAAAGCTTGATTCTATTATAGATTTATCCGGAGTAGATTGATTCTCCTGTAGCTTGACCACTTCTGTAGATTTTCTAGTCGTCTCCTCCACAGTCGGCGTCATCACAACGTCTTCGTTTAGCAAAATTTCCTTCTTTGTAGCATTCACGCCAATTTGTTGTTCAGGCTGTGTTTTGATCGCCGCATTCGGTTTCGCGTTCTCTATGGTCTTACTCTTTATAATGTCACCATGGATTGGGCTTGTACCAATATGTTTCAACACGCACTGTACTTCAGTAGCGGCATCCACTTTCATCGTCGGCTTCACCCAAGCTTTTTTCTCGTGATTGATAATGATATTGGCGGTATTCCTAGTTTTCATATTCTGACTAGTCCCCACTGATTTCATCGTTTTATCGTGCTTGACGGGTTTCCTGTGTGATGAAGAGCGAGTAGATGCTAATTCCCTCGTCTTCTGGTTCCAAAATCGCTGCGCTGGAGGATACTGCTGCAGCTCTCGGTCAACTCGCGCAATGCGTCTTGCCACTTCCCACTCTATACGGCGCGTATATCGACGGCTTGCCTGTTGACTCGACTGCTCTCCGACAGCGAAAAGCGTTTGATCCGCTTCACCATCCGCCGATGGTTCAGCCAAAGCTCGTCGCCTTCTCGGTCGTGCGGTGCTCTTCATTACCAGCGCGTTGTGCGTCCATAGCAGTGGCAAACTACTGCGTAACCTCGCCTGAAGCTCACGGCTTCGAGCCATAGCGTCGCTTAACAACGCGTAGCTGGCATCAAGAGTCTCCATATCTAACTTCAACATTTGCAAGAAAATAATAATACTCGTCCACGTACTGTTTTTTCTCATGTAATCCTACTTAAATGTTCATGCCGGTGCCTTCACAAAGGATTTCTCACATATAACATGACGATCTATCTATCATTGCTATTACGGGAAGTCCCTGAACGCAACATGGCCTTCAGACTTTATCACTTAAGATACAGCAAAATATCAATTAAACAAGTACTTATTTAACTCGGACCCTGAATTTAGTCTCCGACGAATCAGATTTAATAATGGAGTTTTAGATGCATGACATTCTTGGCAGTGACTGCGTCGACGTGAGTTCATGCAACAAAATGCAGATCTTGTACTACTCACCGCGCATCGACAAAGAATGCACTTCTTCTCTAAGTGTCGCGGAAAGGCATTGTGGTATAAGCTCTCTCTCCACGTTGATTGGTCGTTGCGTAGTCTGGCAAGCATAGACAGACCATCCTATCTGTGTCAGTTGCGACAGTCGCAGCAGACCAGCACATTAATACCATGTTGAGGATTACGCTGCGCGTTTACCGCCCGACTGCCAAATGTGCTGCGCCTACAAGTGTATATGCCAATTCCATACATTGCAACAGCAGTGACCGCCTCCCTCGTCTATCCGACTTGGTGCTCATCCGGCACGGCGAGAGCGAGGGTAAC
>NW_020187532.1:611722-619089 GCF_900000015.1 Plasmopara halstedii | reverse complement strand
ACTGAAATATCGACTGCGGCTACTTGCAGCTAAATACAAGCATTTCAAAACTGTTTTAAGTGCGAGAATGCATCTCACGATGTATCTGCTTTTGGCTAGCTTGAGTATTTGACGCCCTAGATCCCTTTCTGTGGGTTGATTTTATGAGGATAAAATGTTCAATGTTTGTGTGTGTTCGCTCTCACCTGAACTTCTATCACATATCTCGCCATTTAAATAAAAAACAAGCAGTTTAAGCTGCAATGATTCATATCTTGGCCGTGATCATCTTAATGGCTGGTTTATGACAGTGATCTAGTCAGCATGGACGTAACACAGACATCCGTCAATAAAGTACTATTGACTCGACACCAAAGCAACCAATTTTATCGATTCGTAAGGCAGTGAGAGTTTGAGCATTAAACTTTTTATTTTAATAACAATTTGCTTCGCATCGGCTTTAGTCTAAACTGAGAATTCTCATCGTTATCAGGATTGTTTGAACTGCGTTTTGTGTGCCTAATTTATTCACGCACATACATGCCGGCATTCGTCTTTGCCTCTCGCTTATATTACGTCATCTTTTTAAAACACAGTAAACATTTCCAAGTGCTCATGGCGTAAAAAGGTCCATGAAAAAATCTGTACGGATCTCGATCTGAAACAATGATTACCGGCAAGTCACGGTGGCTAGATTTCTCGAGAAATAGCTCGGTTGTCATGTCACCGGTAAAGATGTCGCTGAAAGCAGCGAAAAGAATAGGAGAACACAATATAGATGTTACTGGACTCCCCTTGGGAAGGTTCGTATACGATAGACTGGTAGCACTCTACAAGAGTCGATAGACTCTGTAAGGGGGCTGTTGTTCATGTGGCAACGTGTTATCCGGTAAACCGAATTTCACACGTGTACACATATGCACGTACCGTTTGTACGTGTTGAACCAGTTGGATAATGTAGTCCACAATTTACAGCAGAGTCTCTCTGTGCTCCGCACGAATATGAAAAAAAGATTATCGAAATTGGTCTGAACGTGTCAAATATTAAACGTTACACCTTTGACCAGGCAGTCAAGCATCGCTTGTGTGGCTGACATGCTATGAATCAAGATCGACCATTCCCAACGTATCTAGCCCTGAAGAGTCACCGTGAGCGGGATATCGCTGTATACCATCAGCAGTTAATATCCATTCATCAAGAGAAGTTGCAACCGAAAATGCTGGTCTGCAACAGTATTTCCCCAAATTTTGACCGATGGTAAGAAGAGTGTCTGCGTTAAGCTTTCTATACGCATGCTCAAACGGTCTCTTACCGTCAGTCTGTTTGGTGCAGAAAGTCGGCGCCAAGTGGGGATGTTTTCCTCTCTGTCACTAGTGGTGCTTCGTGCCTTGCACGGACGAACAGGTATATGTATTTTCTACTAAGCGCCGTCGACGTGTTACACAATGTTTGGCTCCAGGAACTGGGTCAGTCTGACAAAGCGCTTTCTGAGTGAGGAATACACTCGTGTTACGTCTTTCTGCCACCACGTCGTTATCTTCTAAAACAACGAAGACAAATGACCCTTAGAGAGCATGTGGTTAGCAGTTCACCTTTCTCACTCAATCTTTTGTGTATCCCTACCACAACGACCATGTTCATGTTGGATGATGAACCCAGCTTCATCTTTGGGACTGACGGTACCAGCTTAGTTAATTGCACCAACTTACATTTCATGCACACATACTCCTGGTAAACTCTTCGAGCTCAACAAGAGCTTTCGCTTGGGATGAGGACAGACAACATTCACTACCAAACCCGAGGTCATCAAATCATAGATATCATGAACAAGCATTTCACTCGAAATTTACTACCTCGAACGTTGGGTACATCACGTGGTGTTACTGTCCCATTGTGACAAAGATAGACTTTTAATAACGTCTAGGCCTCGCTCTATTACTCGCGACTCGTGATCGCCTGTCTCCACTGGTTTTTGCCCTGGAGACCGCGGCTCAAAGCCTTTCCGACTCATCTACCTATATCAGTCATAAAGATCATGATGCACAGTAGCTTTTCTCCGGCCTCCAAAACTATCTCTGAAATCCCAGCTAAGAGTTATCAATATCCCTATCATTAGAAACACACGTTGGGGACCAAAAGTTACCGTCACAAAGGACATCGCGGCCCAGTACTGCTTTTGCCTTCATATGTTAGCTCGAAACACATAGCAACACTTTCATACGTCTTGCGCCAAATTTATGCTCTATACTCGCGTTAGCCAAGGGCAGCTGACCATGCTGTTTCGTAACACATTTTCCTGGTATTCGGTGAGTGCAACGTAACTATGGCTGCAGTTAGCTTACTGGAAATAATAAATGCACTAATCGACACTTTGCCGTTTGCCTTACTGACAGCGATGATCGGCGCCGAGACCTAGACGATGGACATTCTCAGTTGTCGATATTGAATCATCGACATCCTCTCAATGCAGAGCGGCCGGTTCTGCGCCAGGGACTGGCTAATGCACATGCGACACTTAATCATCTGAAAGTACTTCGCATAAATCTCATGCGAGCAGAGCTTGAGTTTATGCGCTACAATAATGTATTTGTCAATATTTATAAGTGAATATTTGGTGATGTCAAGATGCTCTTCAAGAGTATATTTGTTGGGTAGTATGGCCTGCGGGCACAGCCCGCCAAGGTAGATGTCAGAATAGATTTGTCATTGTCTATGTCCCCTAGGGGCTTGAATTTATTAGCTTAAGTCCAGAGCATATTATGCCTACATGGCAAGATTTCTTAACAAACTTAGTAATAGGGCTCGAGCTGCGGCGGCAGGGGCGGCATTCGAGCGGGTGAAAGAAAGCCTTATGCCTGTCTTTATTTTTACTCTTCTGGATTTAGATCGGCAATTTCACTTTATCTATGACAATCCAATTTTTTCATTAGGCTGCGCTTTGCCCAGAGATGAAAGCGTGATCCTTACAAGCTAAAAGATACCGAAAAGAAATACATTGCTCATGGCTTGGGACCACTTACAGTGAAATTTACCCTAATTAGCTTAAGAGTGCACGTGATTGGCTCTATATCATTTGAGATCAATACAATGATGCGCCTTCATGCACTGCAACGTCGCAATCACTTTTCTTCAGCGGATATCAATGTAGTTATTTCGCTTTACTAAGTACAGTCGTGAAGTAGGATATAGTTAGGGTGGCTCAATTGGGTGGCAGATGCCTTTTCACGTTGCCGAACTTTAGATAATCGCTACCACAATGGTGACGACGCCTATTGATCAGGCGATTCGAACAGAATGCATGTCAAACGCAGCAGTTGTTGTGCTTCTGAAAGCTTTGAGAAATCGCTATTTTATCAAACTCAGATGTCGCATTACCGGAGGCACAGTAGCGCGCCTGCACCACTACGACTTAGCCCCGATATTGTCGCATTCAAGCGCTATACTCAGAATGTAGTGGTAAATGTAGCTATGGAGATCAAGCATAGAATTCGGCACAAAGTACATGATACTCTGTGAAATGTTAACCGCAAAGGAGGGCGACACTCTATTCAGTGTGCGCTATTTATTGCAGACCCAACATATATAAGTGGGTAAGGACATATGTGTGCATGCATGAAACGATTTAATTGGTAACAACATTGCTGCAAGCGGCGGTACCTTTGGCAAGCTGGTCGGCATCGCGGTACTTTTCATAAAAGCGTATCCCGTAGTATTAGAACCTCGGTCTTAGAGGTCCCTCTGAGCAAGTTGGCTCATCTCGTTGGCGTCAGCAATGGTGTGTCCGATGCGGATTCAACAAAGCGAAGATTTATCACCAGCATGTCTTGTCGGTAGCCATTGCATCGGATATGCGCTTTCCAGCGAAGTTTTGCGATCATTGTTCATGATGCTAGACGCACGACTGGAATTGTCAGCGATTAGCTATCAGCAAGCAGATTATCATTGTAATGAGGTTTAATGTTCCCAGGGTGTAACGGAGCTACACGTACCCTTGTACGAAAGGGCGGGTCACACAAGATGGTGTGACCATATGTGTGTGGATTACACAAGTGGTGTAATAACACAATGGTGTAGCTACACCGTAACAAGAAGCCACTACGTGGCAGAATTGCCAGTAGTGATGCAAATGAATTAGGTTTTAATATAGTAATCAGGAAAACCTAGGCTTTCAGATATTGGTGACCCTGCCGGATCCAAAGCAATTAAATACTGTAACAATTTTAAACGGAAGAGTCTCTTTAGCTTAGCTATGTGCTCTTAGAGGTAGTGGATCGCAATCTGCTGCACTCGTACTGGTTCTTGGTAAGCACGTAAGGTCGGTGCCCTTGGTTGGCTTCCTCTAAGAACTACGGCAGCCCCGTTGCAATCAGACGAAACGCGTGAATTGTTTAGTTTTTCTGGGGGCGAGTTGCTCGCAACCATTGACTTTGAGTTGCATGACGTGTATATTCCTCAACAGGCGTTAGCTCATTCTAAATTAAAGAGTACGTAAAATTTGAATGCTTTTGACACTGCTACTAAGTAGCGCCGGTCCATGTGGAGGGGGTGTTGATTAAAATCGACAGGCTGATACGAAATTGGCTACACATCGTAGCAATTCAGTGATTTTCACTCGATAAGACTAAGTCGTGGACAGGCTGTACGACACTTTTGCTGAAATTTGGGTGGGACGGACAAAAGCAACATGGCAACGATAGAAGCAGGCGGAATATGAATTCAATATACTAATACGTGCTATTTGGTTTATTAGAATGGCGACCGCGTTGTTACAACAATTCGAGATCGTAGCAAAAAGATACGGAAAACTATTAAAGGCATCCCAAAGGGAATACAATCAGTTCTTCTCGTGAGCTTACTGATATTTTATCCTGAAATTGCTTTTACAATTCGTCGATGAGGGTGAGATCTGTATTAGCGATTGTATTGTCTTTACCATCCCTTGTAGCTGAACCCACCTTCGCACTAAGCATCACCGTTGGGGCATGGAGAAACCAGAATCCACGCAGTATGATGACGAAGCCCAAAGAGCGAGTCTGAGATCTGGATAATCTCAGCCTGAGACACACACAGAGACTTTTTGGAGAGGGTCGACGTGTCGCCACGATGGGATCAGCTCACGAGGCCAGCCACGGGAGGGTTTATCACCGCTGGCTCTGTTCGATGAGCAAGGGGTTGTCCACTTTCATGTTAGAGTTTGGTGTGCACCAATGTTATTAACATTATCGCTTGACGTGAAAGGGTTACCCTCAGCTTGAGCCACATTGACAGACCACCCTGATGCCGTGGTCGCTTACGAGCTAACGCACATTTGAGCTTTACAGCCGTCTTAATAGAAACGAGCGGGAATTGTAGCAGCAAGAGCCGGAGGTGATGGCATTTAACCTCCACGTCCACGTCGTGCTTGAAACCTTGCGAAGTCACCATGAAAGATCCTCTCAGACGGATCCGCTTCGCCCAGGCTGGGTTGTAAAGCTTCTAGACGGGTATGGTGGCCCTTCATTGCGCAAATCGAGTCTGATATTCATCAATACACTCGCCAGGTTAAAGTGTTTAATATGCACATATCTTGGTGGGTAAAGGTGTCCCAACTACTTCAACTCCAGGCGCCAGCGGCACTCCGAAAACTACGACTTATACGTCGGACGCCCACGGGTTGGCTTTGTGGCGATTGTTTTGCTCTTGGTGTGTTTATGGATATGATGGGACCTTCTCAAAGAGATTTGTGGTACGCGTGGGGTGCTAGCCTCACGACAGACGAGAAGAATAGTTTTACTATGCGAGATTAATTATATTGAGTATTAGTCAAAATAACTTGGTCCTACATTCAATTACTCTTGAATAGCAGTGCAGTTAAGACAGCTAGGCACGCTTGAGGCTCTCGCTTTTACTTCTGAGCTTATGATATGAATTCACCTTTATGCGTTTTTACGCAGACTCTTGAGTCAAAGTTTCTGTTTGTGCAAAGTACACGGCAAATGCAACGGGGATGCTGTGCAGTATTTATCATAAATATTCCCACATAACTCATATTTCGTGATGGCCAAAGCCATGTTGAGGAAGAGGGAGAGAATTCTTAGCAGCTGAGCAGCTCCGCGGTACCCGCAGATGTTTAATTTGCGATAGCACAAACCATCTGCGCGTAGCATGCCACTTCGCACTTGGCAGAGAGATACGAAGGGTCGGGCTGTCACTCATCCATCTCCTTCATCCACCCGATTATACTTCAAAACGGTACTTTAATGGTATTTTACTTTCGCTAAAAATCGAGGTGTATTGTTATGTACACGTACACCACAATATCGTTGCACAGTTTCTCGCGAATTTATCTAAAAGCACTGACAGCAATCGGGAAGAATGAGCTCTCGTTCATCTTTGACGGGCTGGATCAAACCTTGAACTATGTTGACAAAGTCTCACAATACATACAACACAGTCCCTATGCGTATAACATACCCTCGTTGCCCTGTAAACTGATCAATAAGGCTTCATACACGATACCCGTAAAGACTTGTTGAGGTGTATAACAAGTTCATAGATCGAACTAGTGCAAGCTTATATTTTAAACTTTAAAACATTACCTACAGCTGTTCGCATGCGTAAGAGGTCGCTCTTTGCTCTAGCGTTATGCATAGCAAGCGCAATTGTTCCTTCTTCATTTTGTTAAATTTTAGCGACAGAATCGCTTATCGCACAACCTAGCGTTGGTTTACAAAGTAGAAGAACGTTTATTTGTTGCACATGCTGTATTTAATGCAAGGAAGGTTTATGCTCTCCGTGCAACAGTGCAGCTGTTTGGACTGTTCGTTAGCTAATTCTTTTGTCCACCGTTTGTTTATTCATGCTCTTACTCTATTTCAAAATATCTAACCATGCTATAAAGACAAGAGATTTGTATATCAATGAAAAGTCCCTGGCTTCTTTTTGCGAATCCTGTGCTTTGTCCTCAAAGAAAACACGTAATGAGTATCTTGCGACTGTACAATCTGACTCTCCTTTACTAGATCCATACGTTGTGCACATCATATGATTAACGTTCATTCGAGAAATGAACAAAGGCATGAGTGTCTAATCTCTCTAGCCTAAAAAGCCGCAGATGAGCCCATCGGTATTTTCCACGTAGATCGTGCTAAAAGGTGTTGGCTTCAACAGCAATTGCAATGAAGTCATTCTACAATTTGCCCTCACTGACGCATACCTCCAAGCATCATGGTCTCCTTCTCTACAATCGTGAGCGCTGTAGCTCTTATCTCGAGCTATTCGCTGGTCGAAGCCCAAAAAACTGTCATGCCACTTCCGTTTGATGGACGTGCGCAAGATTTGACCGTTGAAACGATCACTAAAAAGTACGCGACGCACATTCTTACTATGCGTAACGACTCTTCCCTGA
>NW_020187532.1:609370-609535 GCF_900000015.1 Plasmopara halstedii | reverse complement strand
CCGTGAAGCCTCACTGGGGTCCACCCGATAGTGGAGTAGGCCATCGCGCCACTCATATTGGTGGAGCCGTGAGCGCGCCTTGGCGAGAGCCATTCAGACTTGGCTTCCTCACCCGCATCCAAGAACCGGATGATGGGAGCGAGACCCTCGTCGTCCCGATACGCT
>NW_020187532.1:603640-609360 GCF_900000015.1 Plasmopara halstedii | reverse complement strand
TGATTGGTCCACATGGTGCAGCATTCTACAATTCTCGATTCGCTCAGCCGCGCACTGCTGTAATTGAGATTATACCAAATCCTAAAAAGTTCTTTAATTCGTGCTTTTGGTCGCAAGCGCGACTACTTGGTCAAGACTATTCTGCTCATATCGGAACCACTCAGAATGATGCACATGATATGACACTCGACGATATTGATAGTGTAGTGCAGCTCGTCCAAGATCGGTTGGTGTACTTGGATAACTCTTATCGAGTGCAGGATGCGCTTCTGCATACATATGACTGGGATATGGGGATGCGCCCGGAGAACTAGACTGCGTATGGTAGCCAAGATGAGCATTTTTCATGTTTATCGCCTTTCATTGGATTAGTGCCGTCAAAGAGTTGATGAAGGCATAAAGCTTCTACTTGACACCACTAGCTCACAAGGAAGGAGCCGCGGTTTCAAAACGGGCAAGCGCATAACTGCAAACAGTAGCCTCATGCTACTAAAGCGCATGTTATGGATAGCCATTTTACGCACAAACTAGTCTGGATTTATGCAAAGCGGTCGTACTGTTGGCAAGATAATTCAGCACAGTCATTTACTTTATGCTTTTTAGTAGATATAGATCATGAAAGAGTATGGAAGTGTAGAGCTAATCATTGTATGTGATAATCATCTTAAAACATGAAGCTATTTGAAACGTTAATTGCTATCAGCATCGATCCTGCTACCCGAGACATCAGAAATCAATAAGAAATTTTTCAAGATATCGACTGAAAGATCCGAAAATTACGCAGGAAGCCAACATTTATTACCTTGTTGATCATTCCTTTCCCAAAACTTTGAAAATCCATACACTAAAGAAAGTTTTCAATTTCTTGAAAACGGTGAGAATTCGAAATAGTCGGTGTCCCAATGCAAAGCTTTTTGCGTCCATGGTGGCATTAAAGGTGCAATAAATTTTGAAATCGTCCACCAATACAGGTACAGCACTTTAATGCAAGAGCCTCTTGATACGTAATTGGCCTTACAATGAGATGTTGTCATTCCTTTCATTAAAATGAAATTCTGGGATTACCACTTTTTGGTATATACAATATTGAAACAAATCATATTGTACTTTTGTATAATTGTAGATACTTATGAACACTGCAAGAGGTCCAGGATATGCGTTGGCTTCTAGCAGTACGTCAGAAAACGAAGGCAGTTTCTTATGACATTCAAGAAACGTTTATATTGAATAGTATCCTAGATTAGCAGAGCTAAAAGGCTCTCTTGAATGTCTGAACAAAACATCTGTAAATTTGTTAGCGCGAACTCGTAAGTCAAAAAGTCTTCTGTGCGACGGTCACGGCAATGCAATTGCACCTAATGCCAGGTGAAACGAAGGTTTATAAGGGATCAATTCACGATCCGACAAAGTGTTTATACCTCAAACATTCGCGAGATGCCTCAAACAATTGCTTAACCCAAACTACCAACCATAAGCATTGAGTCGCTACACCACATACTAAAGCGCATGTGATGTGTCAGATGGAAACTTTAACTCTTCGATCGCGGTACCTTTCGACATATATGCCCATACATATTGATAGTTTACCCATTTGTATGTATATTTTCTTTCACCTTTGCAATATTTGTTTTAGATCTTTAATCAAGTTTAGAAAATTACATTTAAATAAGATAAAATTTTTATCGATACTTTTTTTAATAAATTGATTGCGATAAATTACACGAACGTATCGAGAAATTTTGATGAGCGCTTTTATTAATAATTCGGTGCTGCGCAATTAGAATGCCTTCCTACTTCTCTTTCTACATGTCAATAGATACTTTGTCTTTTCAAACTGCAATAAGGCTATGCTCAGTGTAAGCTGTAGCTAGCATTGCAGGGTGCTCCAATACTTCTTTCATACTCTTAAGTCGCTTGCTTGGATCTACCACGAGCATTCGTGCAAGTAGATCCAACGTTGCAGCAGAAAAGAGATTGTCCATATTCCAGAGCTTCAGCACACCTCGACATCCCACAGTTTTGACAAGTTCAAAACCACGGCACTCTGGGAATGGAAGTCGTAGAAGCGGTGATCCCGTCAATAAAACGAAGAATACCGCACCCAGTGACCAAACGTCGGCACGCACGGGATCATACCACGTACCACTCACGGCTTCAGGAGCTGTATAGTGTAAATTACCAGCTACGCGATCACGTGAAAGTTCTGCTGCTCGTGTAGTACTAGCCCCAAAGTTACAAATCTTGACGTCGCCCGTTCTACTAATGAGAATATTCTCAGGACACAAGTCTCTATGGGCAATACCGCATGCATGCAAGTATCGTAAACCACGTGCTAGCTGTAAAACCCAGCGACGTGCTTCCTGTTGTGAGATGCGTTGTGATGGCTGAGGTCCTAATGCCCCTCGAGTAATTAACTGCGAGAGTAAATCACCACCAGGACAGTATTCCATTATAAGACGAAAGGATTCGCTCCCAACGCTCGCAGCGTAGTAACGAACAATGTGGCGCCGACCAGCTAAGACACTGCGACCAGCGACGTTGCTATTGTTCCTGCTAAGTGCGGATGACGCTCGAAGTAAATAATTGTCAGCTTCACGCTCAAGCGCCAAAAGTCTCTGAACCGTACGCCATTCCTGCCATGTGCGCTGTCCACCATTGCGATCCGAGTCAAGTGTAAGCGGCCGTACTTTTACCCCGACCGTACATTGCCCGAGACTGGATTTATTTATTCCGACGGCGTCAGGTGTTACTTCCATCACTCCGATGTAAACTTGTCGTGTTAAACGACGTGTAAGTTCTGCACGAGTAAAGGCAGACCCGGATGTTGTACGTGTCCGGTCTGTGAGAGATGATGTCGACATTTGCTGTGGCAAAGGAGATCGTGCGGTCATTTGGCACGTTCGTTATTGAGTGGTACTCTGTTCTGTATCGGTGTAATCCAACTTAAATGTTTTAAGAAATTGTGTTGGTGGATGCTTCCAAGTTCTTTTCTCAAGTGGAGAGACTGCGAGGCGCGATGCTCTTTACGATCCCACAGCCGCCGCATCTCTGTGATAAAGTGAACAGATTGGGGCTCAATGCCCACCACCGCTCCTGACACGAGTCTTATGGGGGGCTCCTTTGAATATTTTCTCACTTGTGGCGCTTCTGCTGACAGTGGTTCAAAGTCTTGTTTCTCACCAGACAGATACAGTTTATATGCGATTGGGAAAACGACTTCAAATGGTGTTTATCGTCTCACCGTGTACTGGGTAATGTGAGCTCTTGAATATTGCGACTATGTTTCAATCTAAGACAAGTAGAAGATCAGAAGAGCGCATTTCAAAGACATAAGAAAAGTAGACACAAGTAGATTCAAGCACCATTTATTCTTTTTAACTGGGTGAAGAAATTGCGATACAGTAGCGATGCGCATCTTATTCGACTCGTCTGTCAAAGCGACAAGACGTTAATACCTGTGACTTGGCATATATCTGTCTTATGACATGAAAGAGGAAACTCGACCTATTGCATCTGTAAACATTCATTATGTTTTACTTTGATCCGTCACAAGAAAAGCTGAGCTGATTAGTCTTTTTTTTCAACAGAATCCAGCTGCTGATATCAAGCAAGTAACTATGACAGAGGCGGACTTTTCTTATTTTTTTTTCAATGTAGAGTTTATGACCACAATACAGCCATTCGTTCTTAATTTCCAGATTATCATCTGATAGCCATACAGTGTGCTGCCTTTTTTCAAGACACAGCAGCTGCGAACTCCTGGCCTTTTTTGATTTGATTCACAACTCACCACCCTGCGCTCAATTGTCGTGCTCTGCATGGAATCGTCATCGTTGACGATCACTTTGGCACCGAAAAATTTAAAAGCACAACTCTTCTAATAGCATGTAAACCGCACATCAATGCAAGTTGGAGGTTTCGAGGTGGGACACTCAATAAACATTTTAATCTTGCAGAAAACGTTGACTTTGTCGACGAAAAGGCGTGTCCCAATACAAGTCTTGCAGTAACGTTAGTTTCGTCGTCGAAAAGGCATGTATCTGGTCCAGATTTCACTATTGGTCAAGTCGTCTCACAGACGAGGACATCTTGGAGAATCTAGTTGAACGAATATGAATTCAATCGAGTCAGACCAGTTGAGGGCAACTTTTTGGACGGCCATATTGTTTTGACGTGGGCTCATGGGCATCGCATTCTTTTTGAAGCATTTTAACATTACTTGATCACTCTGTCGAAGGGGATGAATGATTCTTGTGTACATTTCAGTCTTGGCCATCGTTATTACTGGCATGTCCAAAAAAGCATCGTATCTGTATTCAAGTAGGACTGTCTCCTGTTACACATAAGGGTTGCTTACCATGTATTGACTGTCGATGGGAGTACTGAAAACGAAGTACGATTCCTTGTCTAAGACTTTGATTAGCACTGAGAACAAGCTTAAGGTGCAAGAAATTCCTTGTGTTGAGTATATTCTTGGCTTGTTTGGAAGGTCTCGGCGAACTGTCCTAATGCATAAAAAAAGGCACATTTCGTGTGAGTTCGTTGGTTATGATGCTGCTCATGCCTTTATAAATATGGTGCGCCTTGCCTTCACATTAATTAAGTAAGTCGCAGTATGGTGATTTATATTTCTTGCATTCGTGCAAAGTAATTGGTGGTTGCTGTCAATTGTGTAGGCGCTGCACATATAAAGTTTAAGGGAAAGAGTCGCTGAGCAGAAATTCCTTTACTTCGCTATGACTAAAACACTTCAAATGGAATTTTGCATGTAATTGACATTAGCTTACGACGGGCATTAGCCGAATGTCAGTTAAAATTTTAGCAATCTTTCTTTGCAAGCTGACTCTTTGTTGCAAACTGAAAAGAGGGTGCATTGAAGATTACATTTGTAAAAAGTTAAGTTTTTAATTTCAAAATTTTACTGAGAACATAGTGTATTCTCACTAAAATGTGGACCACACGTGAGTGTGAACAATGCAAACACAATACTGAAGTGACTGCTTCCCAATACCCAAATCCTTAGGTTTTCTTAATTGATATAGTAATACCTAGTCAATATAGTAAAACCTAACCTAAATAATTACTATAGCAATATGCAGTACTACTGGCAATCCTGCGCTTCTTGTTACGGTGTAGCCACACCACTGTGTGATTACACTTACTTGTGTAATACACGACAATGTACGGTCGCACAAGATGGTGTAACCCCGTTGCATCCTTGCTCACCGAGCGGTGCCTGTGGAGGTCGAAACTCCGTGGCTGGCTTCCGTGAGTCATCTCGACCGTAATCTAATCTACCGGTGTGCGATCAAAAGTGAGATAAGCCAAATTTTGGATTCATTTTTTTAGCATTGCCATGGAAAATCTGGCTGACTCGTAAACGCGAAAATGTGGTATGGCTCTAGTTTGCCCGTATAGTACAGTGTTCGTGTAACGGGGTTACACGTACCGTGGTAACAGGTGTGTGTGTCACACGAGATGGGCATGGTGTGACTGCACCCAAACTAGTATACGGTATGTGGCTAGGTAGCCAGTAGTTATGCATGAATTTAGATTTTACTAAAAAGTATTTGATATATTTTAGGAAAATCTAAGCATTTAAAATAAGGCGGCTTTGCCGCAGATAAAAATAAGTTTTGGATTTTAAACGGAAGAGCTAATTAGCCTTGGGTAAGGCAATAATTACTCTTGGAGTAGGCGGATTGCGATCCATTAAACTC
>NW_020187532.1:602912-603630 GCF_900000015.1 Plasmopara halstedii | reverse complement strand
CTCTGTCCGACCACGCCATCAATGGCATGCAGCGACTGCTTCGCAACGAGAGCAGTGTTTAGTGGTTTACGTGCCACTTCACGTGCATCTGAAGGGCCGTACCCACGATTCCTCCGACCCTGTCCCACCATGTCACGCATGACATGCAGCGACTGCTTCGATACTTGTGCAGCGCTCAGTGGGTAACGTGCCACTCCATGATCAGCCCGCAAGCCACGCTCGGGACTCCTGTCCAAGACACCGTTGGTGTCTACTAACTCGGACATTCCAATGTCTAGCACGTTGACCGTCTCGGTCCAGTGCTCTCGCCAATAGCGCTTTTATCTCCTAGCCGAGGTGGGTTTATGACTCGCCAAAGCTCCACAAGGAGACGTGCGCGTAGCGCTCAAGCTCTTAGACCTCCAATCAATCCATGGCTCATGGTGTTCCAACCATGCCATTCCTAGAATGAGGTTATACCTTGCATCCAAGACTAAGACTCGACAGCGTTCCACGCAATCAAAGTCAAGGAACTTGACTCCGAGGCCCACAGGGCCCTTCGGGACCGTGACACGTGCCCCCGTCGCTAGGCGAACAGTGACGATGTCACCCAACCGCGTTTTCAGCGCCTTAGCATACATCTGACTTCCTTTCATCGTGAAGCGTCGAGCATAATTGCCCAGTGCCCCGGAATCGATGAGGATCTTCCATGGTTTCTCGAAGCCCCTCAAAGGTCACC
>NW_020187532.1:601631-602902 GCF_900000015.1 Plasmopara halstedii | reverse complement strand
GGCAAGGCCGAACGAATGCACAGAACAATCATGGGTATGGCGAGAAGCATGCTGTTTGTCAGCAACTTACCACTACAATTCTGGGGCGAAGCCGTGAAATACGAAAGCTGCATCCTGAACAGAAGCCCAACCAGATCGAATGCTGGAAGGACGTTACCAATTGAGGCTTTGACTGGCAGCACAGCAAGCGTGAGAGACATAGCTGTAGTCGGATCGCTATGCAGAATGTTTAGAGACCCAGGGAAAGCATGATCAGCTTTAAAGACGCGTTCGGAGTCAGGTACTCTCTGCGGATTTCAGATGAAATCAAAGGATACATAGTTTACCTACATGACTCGAAGAAGGTGATTACCACCACTCACTTGAAGTCCATAGAGAGGTTCACAGAAGCCCAAAATGCAGAGTTGCAAGCGAGAGCACAAAATGTGCTTCAAAATCAGGACGATGGAGGAGCAATGGATGGCCAGCACCCATCATGAGACAAGGAAATTGAAGTGACAAAGAGGTCCAGGTCGAACAAGGCTTCGAACAAGAAGAACAATACGAAAACTGCTGAGAAGATGACTACCAACAAACTTCAAAGCAAAAGAGCAATGAGGAGACTGCCAATCTAGTGATCAACGATCCTAGAACCTACAATCAAGCAATGAAGACCAAGGGTAAAGACCTATGGACTGTTGCGATTAAGTCCGAACTTGACCCATTAGAGCAGAACGGCACGTGGAAATCAGTGATGAAGACAACAGACATGAAAATACCAAATGGGTTTTTAAGACCAAGACCGACGCACAAGGTGGAATAGAAAGACACAAAGCAAGAATGGTTGCATGCGGAATTGAACAAGTCTTTGGTGAGGATTTCATGCTTATATATGCGCCTGTCATGGAAATGATCACTGCCAAAGTGATATCGGCAATGGCGCAACACTGGAAGGTAATAGCTAGACACGAAGTCGTGCCTAATGCTTACGTTAATGCATCCGCTGAAGAGGAATTTCCCATGTATATTAAGATCTTACAAGGGATGGGGATACGGGATCAAGTATTGAAGGAGTTGGGTGTAAATTCTGTAAATGAAATCGTATTGTTACTACCTCAAAGCCTCTACGGCTTTAAACAAGCCGTTAGATTATGTAATCGGTTACTTAGTACAAGATTGATCGATTTGGGATTGAAGCAATCCATTGTTGAACCATTTTTATTCTACAAGAAGGATGATCGTGGAATATTACTCGTTGGAATATACGTGGATGATTTATTGGTCACCGGGAC
>NW_020187532.1:601305-601621 GCF_900000015.1 Plasmopara halstedii | reverse complement strand
CCGTTTGGACTATATCCTGCTGTCAGAGGCGATTTACGAACGCTTCTATGACGACTCCGAATATTTCCTGCCAAAGCATGACGGCGACCACCTAGCCCACAGTGTACGTCTCAAACCTGGATCACAGTTGCACGGCAAAGGGTACTGAAATTATCACGCTGTCTTCTCGATTACCCATTGGTGGTATCCGCGATCGAGAAGGAAGCAGAGATGGCCCGCGATCAATTGCGCACCGCTCGAAAACCGGGAAAGAATTGAGAGAAGTGGAAGAAAAATATTAAGCGCCAATTGCAAGGTTTGCAAAAGAAGCTTCGGA
>NW_020187532.1:600897-601295 GCF_900000015.1 Plasmopara halstedii | reverse complement strand
CTGCCCGGCAGCCCGGAGCTCTGCTCCCTCGTCCTCAGCATAGCTGAGATCCATGGGCTCAGGCCACTTTGACGAGCTGTTAAAGTGTGCATTCCAACTAAGTCGTGCCGACTTGAAATTGAAGTTGGCATTTAATGCCACATTCACCGCCTCTTTAAACGAAGACGGATGCACACGGTAGACTTCCATTCTGGCCACGCCAGGGCGGACGCCTTCCATAAAGACGGTCACTGTGACCGCCTCAGGAAGGGGATCTGCTGCCATTCCGGTAATGAGAGTGCGCATCTCTTGGACAAAGCCCACCAATTCCTTGTTGCCCTATCGGGTGGCAAGGAAACACGATCGCACGCGGTATATCTGATTAGGCGGCGAGAACACTCCTGACAGCTGCTATTTCA
>NW_020187532.1:600655-600887 GCF_900000015.1 Plasmopara halstedii | reverse complement strand
CGACTTAGTGAACGAGCTGTTTGATTCACTGAAAAGCTTACAAATCAAGGACTTGGGAAAAGTTAACAAGTTCTTGGGAATGAGAATCATCAAACACGAAGAAGATTATTTTCTTGATAAAAAAAACTTATGGATGACCTTTTAAACCAATATGGAATGAATGACGCAAAAATGACAAGAATTCCGATTGATTCTGGACATTTGTATGACGAATACAGCCCTAAATTGCACC
>NW_020187532.1:592856-599460 GCF_900000015.1 Plasmopara halstedii | reverse complement strand
CCCAGAGCAGGAGATTCTCTCCATCCTTCCCCTCAAAGACCTTAACGCTCACCATGAGTGGCTTAGGGCGGGGGAAGTCATACATCACTAGCGGTGGCGTCATAGACGCAAATGAAGCAGACATCTCTTGCTGCAGGTGCTCTAGCAGTGCGTTTTCGTTATTTGAAAAAACGCCACTAGACGCGCACCGAGTACCTCGGGTCCTTGCGCAGCAAGGTATTGCACGCCCTCAGGGCCCAGCATTGAAATCAGTTTTTGAGCCCGTCCTGCATGCCCTGGGGCATAATGAAAAATTGTTCCATCCTCACAGAGGATCAGTCTAAACGACTCAGGTCTAGATTGACTACAAGTGCTACCAAGTGCAGCGGGGCTGCCGTAGCTTTGCGCTTAGAGGAAGCGTAACTTTGGCCACCGACCTTATGCTCTTCACAAGAGCCAGTACGAGTTTTGCGGATCGCAATCCGCTACTCCCAAGAGTAGTTAAAACCTTAAACCAAGGCTAATAAAAATCTCCTGTTTAAAATCTTGACTGTATTTATTTGTTTTATCTGCGGCAAAGCCGCCTAATTTTAAATGTAATTTTTTTCCAAATTATATATCGTAAAATCTAAATACATGCATAACTACTGGCTACCCAGCCACGTACCATATTCTTATTTGGGTGCAATCACACCATGTTCATCTCGTGTGACACCCCCCTGTTACCATGGTATGTGTAACCCCGTTACATACTGGGCCTGTGGATTCACTGGTGTTATATCGAATATTTAGTGAAATAGAAAAGAGACTCTTGTCCTAATACTCACGAGAGTAGAGGTCTCATTACGCAAGATTGCCCAGATGCTGTTGCCGCTTACGACTTATGTACTTACTTCCCCAGACGAGACAAGTTCGCGTTTCACGCCAGCAATTGTAGCCTGTCCATATTCCACGTTCGCGACATGGCGGTATTTGTAATATCATTATCACGCAGATAAGTATTTAGGGCTACTTACAGCAAGAGCTTGGATTAATAATGACCCATCTTCTCATCGATGTTTTGGTTTGATCTTTTAAAATTAGGTATTGCATGATGTTCTAGTCTGACGTCTGCCTAGTTGTATCTGGTTTATTGAGCCGTTGAGCAGGTGGGATGACACGCCATTCTTACTACTACTGATTGATTAAGGTAAGTTTAAGCGCTTTTGCTAGCGTTCACTACGGAACGAGCGGTCTCGTGGGAAGCACGAGCTGATGCTCGCAGCTCAGGCAGAATTACGGAGGAGAGGTGATATGAGGCATTAGGATGCGCTCGCAGGCAACTTTGTAGCGCTCAATTATTTCTTCTGGGAGGCTCACATGCAAAAGCGTCTAAGTGCTTTCTCGCGGTGCGGCAAACAGCCTCTGCTTGGATGATTACATTTGTACTACGTGGTTGCGTCTGCAATTATCGATGTCATTATTGCGCATGCAGATGAGTAAGTTTGAACTGTTAAGCCAAGCCATGACCTTTGATAATGACTGGACGCCGTCTTGAGCTTTGCTTTAGGGTTTCGTAACTCGTATCATGGTGTACAAGCACCTGACCCTTCTGTCACTTTTGCTCCTAAGTTATCGAGCCAAGCTTATAGAAATCAGAAGTATCGTGCTATGATGACGTAGCTGTCACGGATAAGGATGATGAGCGAGGTGCGCTGGACACATGGGCTGCTAGAATCACGCTAAGCAGTACATCAGATAGAGACTTAAGCGACATATTTAGTGTCAGTTAATAAAAAAGAATCCTAAATTGTTCTGATCTTGAATTCAAAGAGCAGTGCAAGTACTCTTGGCCCTTGGGTCCTCTGTATTCCACACCAACCCATCCTCTGTGCGTTAATTATCGCGAGTTCGTAAAGTCAAAATCCCTCTCTATCTGGTGCACGGCAACTTCAGCGTACTTGGCAGACTGATAATTAGTTCGACGAACGATTGCGAGGTAAGACAGTATAATCTATGATGATGCAACAGAAGCTGTTCACCTACCTGCCGTCGGGACAACAAGACGCGCTCAATAAACTTCAACTTTTGGTTTGTCTGGAGAGCTAGCAAAAGTGATGGCTGTAGAATCGGATGCGGTAATTGTTTTCTCAAAGCTTCCAACGGTCATGAAGATGGACTGGTTGGACGCTTTGGGAGCGTCTCAAACAGATGTACTCGGAAGCGCAATCGACTCTCACAATTAAGCCGCTTTTGCTAAATGCCCAGTTCAAGATTGAAGGCCGCACGCGGGAATGCGCACATGCATAAAGTACCTCTGTAAAATTTTTGCCAACATGGGGAGTGCTTAAGCGAATTTAGCCGCTGATGTTTGCTCCAGCAAAGCAGGCGTAGCATGTGTGGTCGAAATTTGCTATCAATATGACCAAGGAGGCCGGAGATCGACATATCGGTATGGCTTGCACTGTAACCATCTCCTCCTACCTTTGTCTTCATCCTTTACGGTAGCAGTGAGCGCCGTATTTATTGAGGAACACAAGCTTCAGCCGGTTGGAACGTGAAAGTTTGCGGCACAATACGGCGTGAGTGGCGATACATCACAAAATACTGAGGAGTAGAAGAACGGATTAGCGATAGGGTACTGCCATAAATGCTACATCTACGGCAATACTAAACCCGTTTGCCCTCCGTGTCTCTTCACTTCCGATTAAGAGCTGCGAGAGATGAAGTGTCTGGGACAGGCTTCCACACAGAGTCAGATGATGACACCTTCGAACGAAAAGTTTAAGTTCTAGCAGGTGCAAGAAATCTCACTAAGTAAGAGATACTTGCTATCGTACCTCGCAAAGGTCGATGTTGAACAAGTCCTGATAGAAGCGAGTATCTTCAAGAGAGGTGGGTCTCACAGTACAGGTGGGTGGCCGATATCATAGTTGTCCCGGGCTTTGTGGAAGTTATGAAAGATTTAATAATTACATCAGCGTCTAGCAATTACGTACGACCCGCGATCATCGAAAACGTGGAAGTACACGAAGGCATTGATGATAACAAGAACGACAGACAATAATTAGAGCTGAATGGATTCTGTATCCTCCTGTAAATGGTGAAAACTTTTACAAAGTGAACTGATTTCTGGTCTTAGATCTGAATTTGAGATACGATCTCAACCTGGTTATGGCATGGCTTGAGCTCCATGAGCCAAGAATTTAATAGAAAACTGGAAGCCGCTCCAGTATTAGTAGATCTCCGGTGAATTATGACCTTACCCATGCTAAAAGGCATAAGTTTTTTTGACGCGGGCATGAAGCCGCGATAGCTTCAGTGCAGGAAATCCGATTACCCAAATTGATGAGCTGCGATGCTGTTGAGTGTCCTGAATATGCTCAGAGTGCGGAAGTGGTGGCTTTGAAAAACGACAAAATAACGATTGTATACCATGGTCTCTTGAATGTTACTCTGCTGAGACAAGAATAAGTGATTGTTTGTAGTGGTCATCAGAGTGTACCTCCGACACAACTGGTTGCAGTTGAAAGCTGGTATCTCCTGTGCCAGAGCCGGAACGAATAAAAGTGAATGTATGTCGCGGTCTCAGGTTCCAGGGCCAGTAGAGACGGCCGACTGAAAGTCACAACAAGGGTGGTCAGTACCTTGGGAAATTTAGCATGGTCCATCATTGTCACGATATAGCAGTACTACTGAGTCAACACACGCACAACCTTGTGACGCGTACATCGTGCAAGCTACGTATCCTTTAGTGCGAGAGCTATTCCACTAGCGAAAGGAGTCATGGGATAATTCTGGGGGTTGTAAGTCCACTCACAAAAAATGATGGTGTTTTCGTCCAATTGCTAATTAAAATACACACAATTTAATGCTTTAGCAGCTTGATACTCATTTTTCGACAGGAGTTCATGTTGAATTAATCTCAAATGGACGTTTGCAAATGGTAGCACAATGATGACGATATCACGATGGGAGTACTGCTGATTTAATCTCAAATGGACGCTTGCAAAAGGTAGCACAATGATTACGATATCACGATTGAAGTACCAGAGGAGAAGTCTGGCTCATCACTCATCACAAATGAGTTCTTTTTTAAACCATTTTAGCTCACTGAGCTTGAAATGAAAGACGGCTATCCTCGTAGATTGTTTTGATCCTTTGTTTGAAAGTCATGATGTGATGGGTAAGAGATCTAGCTAGGGCGTTTGACAAATGATTGGCGTTTTTAGCCCACGCTTAATCAGATTTTCGAAAGAAAAGAAAGCGCCACGTCAAATCCTATTAGTACGAAAGAAATAAGCATGTGTGCTGTACCCCGCAAAATTTAATTGATGAGAAAGGATACGCTGCTTCAAATCAGCGTATCCTCCAGGACCATGACCCGTACTTCGATAAATATCATTAGCGCTATAGATGTTGAGTTTGCACTCCTGCAAGACTATTCCGGCGTTGTAGACCCATTTCGCTAACACACCTCTGCTAGCACTTCCCCGGAAAGCGATTGAGTGGAACTCCACAACGCACTTTTCGGGCCCGGTCTTGTTACAACCTTGGTTTAGTCTGATATTGTATCAGCAAGCAAGTGTGTGTATGAACGTGGCAAGTACAAGCATGAACTGAAGGCGTGGGTGATGCCCGCCTCGACGTCGCACTTTCAAGTCAGCAGAGTCAAGCACTAAGTTACAATCGATTTGAAGCTCTGTTTCCTTTGATCGTGCTACAGAATCGAAGAAATGGTGAGGAGCTTTCCCCGAATGCTCCATAACAACAAGAGCTTCGAACAAGTCGCAAAACAGATATATAGTGGCAACGCCTAGCGTCACCGGTGCTGATCTATCTGTAGCAATCTATTTGAGAGTGATAATAATTGCATTAGAACGTGCTCACAAAGTTAATATCGCGTATGCCCATTCGTCGGATAAATACAGCTCGTCAATTTGAAAACTTTAATTGAGCGAATCGAACGACTTCCATCGGATCAAGTCGATCAAACCGTATCATGGCGTGATATAGTCGTTAGCGGTCTTTTTGAGAGTTACTGTTACCTATGTACTTGCTGACTAACGAGTTAAGCTCTTTGGGCAAAACCCAGCCATTTGTAATGGGTGGGACTCATCGCCATTCCTAAAGTTGATAGTCAGACTGCTTTACGCTTCGACAGGCGCGTGCAGCTTATGCTGAGGTACCCATTAACGGTGGGAACGTGTGAATCTTGAAGTGGTCTCAATCGAATAAGGAAGGACAATACTGTGTAGCATTTGAGGAGGTATGATCTCGTGAGTCGGAACTCGATTAGTCAGTTTGACACGATAAGTCGAAAATTGCAATTAGTTTTGCACCAATAAGGTCTTCATGACATCGGCCACAGGCGCTTCGTTCAGCTTGGTTGACCGTCCAGCCTTGTGTCGTAACAGGAAGTAAAGAAGAAGACTGCGGCGTGTTTTTCTGTTCAAAAAGCTCGCATTGAGGTGTGTCTGCTGTATAACAATAACGATGTGTAATTCCAAAGGAATTCATGTCTTTGTAAAGGGTGAACCGAGAAAACACATACCCTTGTATGGAAGGGCGAATCACACAAGATGTTGTGATTGTACATAGGTGTGGACTACACAAGTTGGTGCAATCACACAATGATGTGGCTACACCGTAACAAGAAGCCACATGGACAGGATTGCCAGTAGTGATGCATATTATTCATGTTTTACTATATTAATTAGGTATAACAATATTAATTAGGAAAACCTAAGGTTTTAGATATTGGCAGCCAAAACAATTAAATACAGATTCAGTGTTGAATGGAAGAGTGCCTTCGCCTTATTGATGTTTCTAAGTACTTGAAGGTAGCGAATTGCGATCCGTTACACTCGCAATGATCCTTGTAAAGAACGTAAGGTCGATGACCTTAGTAAGCTCACTCTAAGCAAATAGCCACGGCAGCCCCGCTGCACTTGGTAGCACTCGTAGTCAATCTGATTTTTCTGGGAGGATGGAGCAAAACTCCTATTTGCCTCAGACGGGCTTAATAAGCTGATGCCCTGCTAGGCCCTGAGGGCGTGGAGCACCTTGTTTTGCTAGGGTCTTAAGTGCTAAGCGCGCGCCTAGAGGCGTTTTTGAGCTATGAAAATGCTTCGCTAACGCACTTACAGCTGAAGCTGTCGGCAGCGTTTGCGTCCATGACGCCACCGTCGGCGACGGATGACTCCTCCCGACCTAGGCCGCTCATGGTGAGCGTTAAGACCCTCGATGGCAAGAATGGAGAGAATATCCCGCTCTGGGTGAGAAAGGCCGAGATGGGTATGGCATCCGCCATGCTCCAGAACGGGCAACGGCGTGTCGCACTAGCTATCTCCAAGCTCGGGGCCTGGCGCGAGAATGAGCACTAGCCTGCGGTGCTTCCGTTGAAGTTGCGCTCCCCTCCTGGAAGGAGCAGAAGCTGCACATCTTGCTAGTTATCTCGCCGCCTAACTAGGCATATCGCGTTTCTCTGTCGCCCGACAGGGCAAGAAGGAGTTATTGGACTTTGTCAAAAAGTTGAGAGCTCTCATTGCCGAAGTGGAGGCCAATACTGACCCTGAGGCGGTCACAGTGACATTCAACATGGAGGGCCTCCGCACTGGCGTGGTCAGAATGGCGTGCATCTTTC
>NW_020187532.1:583031-592846 GCF_900000015.1 Plasmopara halstedii | reverse complement strand
GTCAAACTCGCGATGTTCATATCTATCGGCTTGTCAGCGAACATACTGTAGAGGAAAATATATTACGTAAAGCACAACAGAAGCGGCATTTAGACTTTTTAGTCATGTCAGAAGGCCAGTTCACGACGGATTTTTTCTCGAAAGCTAGCTTGCGCGAGCTGATGACAGGAAGTACGGGTGAAGAACAGGAGATGGAGTCGGAATCGGACTCGAGGTCGGAATGTGAAGACATGGACGAGGACATGGAAGATGAGAACGAAGTGTCACTTGATACAGTGGAGAATGCGATGGCTCAGTTAGAGGATGAAGAGGATGTCGTTGCAATGAAAGGAGCACGCGCTGAGTATATGCAGGAACTGAATGAATTTGACGACGATGCTGGTAACGTGGGTCATGTTGCCTCACCTCGATTGCAACCAGGTCATTTGGGTGAAACAAGACCCTCGACGCCATCTTCTGTGATATCGAGAAGCACTGCTGCAAGTGAACGGGGGGATGATGACGACGATGAGTTTGATACGGCAAAAGAAAATCAAGTGGAACATTCGGAACTTCGACCTTCATTTGAGAAGGGAAGACAGCGCAATCTTACAACGTACGATGATTTTGAGCGCGACGAGAGCTCGGATGAAGACAATGAAGATGATAAGAAGTCCAAGCCTAGTCGGAAACGGCAGCGTAGCAATACAAACAATCAAAAGAAAAAGCGCCATAAGTCACTCGAGTCTCACGACCACAACGGCTTCAATGATAGAATTCGTGAAAAAGCTCGGGATGCTGCTGAGGAACAAAAGCTTCAAGCTTGGAAAGCTTCTGTGCAATCGCTGCAAGGATTTGAGGACTCGTTGAATCCAGTGGATCGCTATGCGCTCCATTTTCGTGAGGATGTCGAACCATTGTATGCGTACACTCCTGCTCAACAGGTTGCTCTTGATGGAGTTGAAGCTGATCCCAGTCCGCGTACGCTTTTACAAGATATTGAGCAGATCGAGCTTGGAAAGCGAGAAGAAGAGATCCGTCTTATTGCTGAAGGAGAGCTTGTGGTTGGACAAATGGATGGTGTTGAGGGACTTAGTCCAGAGGAAATTGACAAGCAGTACGCTGAGTTGTATCGTCGTGAACGAGCGCACGTACTCTTCGAAAGTCGAAAGCGTTTAGTTACAGGAGCAGCATGGTCGCTTTTGAAATGTGCGAACACTGGTCAACCCTTCTACTTCAATCGAGATACACGTGAAGCCACATGGGAATGCCCTCCTGTCTGGACTGCAAATGAGCAGCTTCAAAGCGCACTCAAGAGAGGGTATGAAGGCTTACCGCCACCAGCATTACAACGCGTGATGGCAATGCTGACCACATATCCTGAACGTCATCGTGCACAAATGGTATGTCGAAGCTGGCACACAGCAGCGCAGCATCCTTCGTTGTTTGTTAAGGTCTCTGCTTGTGATTTTGAGCTCGGGTCCACAGCATCTTTGGTCCAGGTTCTGGCCAAAGTAGCACCTGGTGACACAATTCTGTTTGGCGCTGGAGTATATCAATTGGATGAACCGTTGGAAATCTCGAAGTGTGTGCGACTACTTGGAGCTTCTGATTCACACATTGAGCTGCAGATGCATTCTTGTCGTGCGCAAGTTCGCTGGAGTGCCCGCGGTGGAATCATTCGTGGCTTCCATTTTACGCGAACGACTAGTGTTCCCGATGCTGCTGCGCGTGAGATCAAATCGTGCAAAAATTATACTGCGGTGACCCCCGTAGTTCGGGAAAGTAAACGTGCTTTGCGTAAGCAAGACAAAAAATTGGCGAATTGGCAGCATTTATTAAGTGTGGTGGGGGACGGACAGCTGCGTGTGGAGTTCTGCGAATTTGAAAGCAATGGATTGGGCAACGCATGCGTGTGCGTCTGGGGCCGAGGGGAAAAGAAAAAGAAAAGGAAAAGAAGACGCAGAGATGAGAAGAGTACCAGTTCGACGCTACCATCAAAGCCTCAGACTTCTCTTGTTGAGCCGTTAGCGACGTTGGCTTCTACTGACACACCATTATCTTCCACGACGCATATTGTTGCTGCCACACCTAATGACTCAGGTAAGTCATCGGGTAAAGAAATGCTCACCACGGCGCAAGCAACTGCTTCGACACTAAAAGGTACACCTTCAAGTGTAGTACCAGTCGCTGTGCCAGCGATCGTCTCGCTGTCGAACATACCGACAACTTCTGTCCCGACAACCACTATAACTAGAATTGTGGCGCCAACACTTTCAGCGCCTGTTAGTATGAGCCCAATATTGAATACTGGAGAAACAAAAATGCCGCGTGTTACTTCTCAGCCTGGGGATGCTGCAACGACAACAAAGATTCCTGCTGCGGATACATTGCTAGTGCTTCAGAATTGTCGCATTCGAGGCGCGGGAAGTTCCGGTGTGCTTCTTGTGCGTGGGTCTTTGGTCATGTCACTAAATACAGTAGAAGACAATGCACACTCAGGAGTTACGGTGTTGGGTGGACATGCTATCATGCGACGGAACAAAATTCAACGAAATGCACGTTTTGGCATACGCCTTCTCTATCACGCTGGCAATGTAATTATTGAAGACAATGTTGTGTTTGGGAATGCATGCGGGAATTTAGATGTCGACAATTCGGGCCGACGGTTTGTCATTCGTTTAAATGAAATGGATAAGCAAATAAAGACATCAGAGTCACTGCCACATTCACATGGCAAATTACGTCTAAAAACATATCGCCTTTTTGAGAAGAAAGTGCCGATGGATCTCAAGCCAGCGACTAATGTGATGAGTGCTGCAAGTGAGTACTGGAAGCGACAATTTACCGAATATAATGCAGTGGCCCCGCAAGCTTCGGTATCATCCGTTTCCACAACGATGTCTGCCGTCCCTCCGGCAAACCCAGTCATCGTAACTAAAAATATGATTGGAGCGAGTTTTCCAATTGGATTAATGCAGTCTGGTGCGTTTGCACAAGGTCCTCATGCATTACACGTCTCAAATCTGCCGATGGCGTTGGCATTGGCAAGAGCAAAGGCGATGATTCCATCCACGACGCTCAGTCGGTTAAGTACGGATACTTTTACACCAGGAAATACAACAAATACCTTTCAGAGACCCGTCACTATACCTGGTACTACTTTTGGAGCGACTACGACAACCGTCTCCACGTCGACTAATACGTCTCTGTTCGTACCTTCAAAAAAGCAACGTACACGGCGACCGAAGACGCAACAAACTATAAGAGGTGATGGTGAGATTATTTTGCGTGACACTTGTGAGTTGCCGATTGAAAAGATAGTCAAACCCCGTCGTCCAAAGATTCCACAGACACCAGTGCTTACTACAATACTACCGCAAACAATATCATCTTCATCTCCTTCCCTGAATTCGAACCCTGGCTCAACCGCAACCGCGGTAGCCGCAGCACTTCAAGTCATGATGGCGAAGACTAACAACTCACAGAACTCGCAAGCCTATCCATCGTCCAAGACGCAGGCCGAAAAAGAAGATGCAACAAACTTTGTAGGTGATGATATTGTAGCCACAAAACCAGAAACGACTAGTATGGGTGCGAAATCAGTAGCTCTGACACCAGAAACCACTGAGGCAAAACTCACGCAGTCGGTAAGCGCGTCTTCCACATCCAAAATTATAGCAACTGAAAGTACTACAACTCCGGTTGTCGCGGCTTCAATTGAAGGTGCTACGGATGCTGGTGAAACCAATAAAGGCAACGGTACCAATGCTGAAAGTTAGAGAAATCTCGATCAAGCCGATCGACGCAGACAATGAGTTGATTCATGTCAAAGAAGCGTGAGAAGCTGAAAGTGTTCATTTGAAAACAGATAGTGCTCTAGAGACGACGATGAGTGAGTGCATCGTTAACTAGTGAGAGTCGGTCAATTTTGGTATTATGCAACCTATTTATCTATGAACAAACAGAAAAGAATACCATCTATTGTATTTAGCGTATATTGCTTAGCTCGAGTTATCAATGCGCTACAGAGTCGCACGTTTCTAACGTGGACACGATATACTACATGGAACGAAAAGTAAGTGAGATGTTCTCTTGCACAATTAAACTCAAGAGCGAGCCTAAGATGCAGATCAGATAACTCATCGAATTTACTGTCATCAGTTAAAAGAAACACGAGCTGCTACCCCCACAAGATTGAAGAACCGGCTTTATACGATTCACGGTTAGGCGCTTGTTGGTCAAACATCAAAGTCGAGAATCGAGTATAACAGTCAGGGTATAGGATCAGCTGTAATTGGAGTCTGAGACTATGGAAACGACAGACGTAAAACAATTGTCGAGCTCTCGCTGAGATCGTCAATCCATACATCAGCTTGCTGGAAGTGCATTATACGCTCTCACTCTCAACATAAACTTGCACGAGCACGACAGCATCACTGAACTAAAGAACTACTGCGCATTGTGATGTTTTGTCAGATAATGTGCGAGCTGCTACGCGAACATGAAGAACGTTTATAGTTTCTTTTGCGACTTTTGGTCTTGCAAGAAATTTCCAATTAGCTTAGCTTTCAGCATAGAACTGCAATATCGGAAGGACGCTTTCTAAGTCCGATTTTGTAAAGTCCCGACGTTTGCGTCGCAATTAGAGAGCTTTTGCACTACCGAGTCGATCTCCGCGAGAAGCTTTGGCTTCAAATTATTTTAAAGTGTAAAACGTCATCATGAAAGCTGGAGCTTTCTCCGCTCACGAATTATATTCATACTTCAACATGCTTTAACATTAACCAACTCAATGGTCCATCGTTTTGGCAGGTTAATGCCCAACAAAATACCTCGCTTCTTGTCACCTTTCACTGTCTCGCAAACCACAGAAAGTCTCACATACAGTTGCGCTCAATTGCATCAAAATCGTGCCGAATCACAAAGTCGAGCGCAGACAGTGAACCATAAAGTTCAGTTCACTTTGAATTCTGGGGATCTCGTCACACCAGGAAAGCTCAAAATGGCATTCACACACGCCACATCTGAGTTGATGAAACTCGCATGATAGTATTGTATCTCTGATGGATTCTACCAATATTTATGGGGTCACATACAGCCAAGAACAAGCAGTATGTCCACAGCAAGCCGTTTTATAGTTCGGTTGCTTTCGTCGCTCATTTTATTCATTAATGATATTGACTACAGTATAAAGGCGATGTTGCTCGAAGCCTCATGAAGCATTCATTCTTACCCCATAGCGCAACTTATAAAAAGGTTAAAACTTAATCTTTAAATAGAATTTCAGGGGTCACTAGAGGGCGATCATGTCCTACCTGTGCAAAAACAAGCTTATACTGTACTTAAAATAGAGTACAATTACTCCGATGATTCTTCTATCAATGGCTGAGATCCAGTAGCCGTTTTCGCTTCCTCATCAAAAGCTTAGTATTTTTTTCTTTAAAATGACCCTCCAGATCCGACACGACGCCCCTGCCTTTACCGCCGATGCTGTGGTGAACGGAGAGTTTCAGTCCGTGTCTCTATCTGATTACAAGGGCAAGTATGTCGTTCTCTTTTTCTATCCCATGGACTTTACCTTTGTGTGCCCGACGGAGATCATTGCTTTTAGTGAAAAAGCAGCAGAATTTCGCAAATTAGGATGCGAAGTTCTTGGATGCAGTGTCGACTCTAAATTCTCGCATTTGGCTTGGATCAACACGCCTCGTAAACAAGGTGGTCTTGGTGAGGTTAACATTCCTCTACTCGCCGATTTTGACAAGAGGATTGCCAAGGCTTACAATGTCTTGATTGACGTGGGGGAAGAGACTGGTGCGACTTTCCGTGGTCTCTTCATCATTGATGGCAACGGAAAGCTTCGTCAGAGCACGGTAAACGATTGTCCTGTTGGACGTAACGTGGATGAGATTCTACGTCTTGTGGAAGCTTTCCAGTTTACGGACGAACACGGAGAAGTGTGTCCTGCTGGTTGGAAGAAGGGCAATAAGACTATCAAACCTTCAGTAGCTGCGTCGAAAGAGTACTTCGAAAACGTCAACTAAGGCGTTGGTATCGAGGTCTTGTAACGATGAGAGACAGTAGATACGTCGCAAGAAATTAAAGTACAAATTTCACTTTGTCGTACGATGTTGAAATATATTGTAGACATCGCATGTGTTGATTAACATTGCCGTATTGACAACGATAGGAACGTCGAGCGTTTCATCTACCTCTATAGTTGCGTTTATATCAACGTTGACGCATCTTTATTATTAGTGCTTAAACTCCATGGTGCAGATCTAAGGGAAAGATCTCATGTACGTTAAACAACTTATATAAGATTTAGCTGCCTATCCATCCACATGATCTGCATGTACGTAATTGATTCTCGGAATAGAACCATGTGGATTTTGTGGCTCATAACGTCTTATAGGCTATCGTCCCACTATTTAGAATTTACCATATGACAACATGTTCAGTCCTTACACAAGAAACTCATAATCTTATCGGTTGACCCCTTGCACTATGGACGGCCATGCAGCGCAAAGAACGCACGGCAAGTCTTACTCATTGTGCTGAAACTCAGTTTGCTTCACTTTTGATTCTTATTATCAAGCCGGAGGTTTCTTGTGTTGACAAACGAATATTGTCTTTGATCTTTCGAAGAAAAGAACAATTGAGCTTGTCGTCTCGTAGAACTGTATACATCGTTCCCATTCGTGCACTATCCACCAAAGCAGCGACTTTTTCATCATGCAGTCACAAGCACGATCTCGAAATGAGCCACTTAAGGCTGGTCACCAGCTCTTGTCACCAACTTTTCAGCAACAAATTCAACACGTGAGTTACAAGACGTCATTGTCGCAATGTGCCGATATTTCTACCGCATGTACGACTTCAATCACAACTGACAGCAAGGAGTCCATCGACTTTAACTTTGATAAGTTCACACTCGAGTCGGTGCGTGGAAGAAAGAGGTCAATTGAGCACGACGCGTTTGAAATGGCTGCTTGTCTAAATTCAAATATCAAATACACAATACAAAATCAGCAATCTGACAATTATCACGCGTTCTATTACGATGAGAAGTCTAAGCCGAATCCACTTAGTAGCAGCACGGGAAGTGTTCACACGACAACTACGACGGAAGATCTCGAATCGTCTCGACTTCGTTTTCAAAATTCGTTTCATAACTTAAGCCGCGATGGAAATGGTGATATGAATCAAAGCACATTTCACTTAAGCTCGACTGCAGCGGCGGCTGGCTTTCCAATGGCAAAGAAAAAGCAACTGACAACAGTATTGATACGAGGGTGGTTACAAAAGCGCAAAGGACTTGTTCTAAAGCGATGGAAACCATACTATTGTCTTTTCAAGAGTGATGACAGTCTTTGTCTTTACGCAAACGAAAATACAGTCAATGGTAAACTAAAGGAGCGATATCAGGTATTACGTGTGGTGCTCACAGACAAAAATGATTCTTTTCATCTTATTGGCGTTGATGCTGAAGGTTCTCCGCGACGAGAAGAACTTCGAACATCAATGCCTTCCGATTGGATTCATTGGGCGCAAGCATTTGGTCGATTCTTTGACTGTTCGTCAATGGAGCAAGCTATCGTTCGTGTGCCCCAATTCACTTTTACGAAGACGTTGATTTTTGATGAACACACTAATTCTCTTCATGGGAGCTTAGAAGACCAGTCTCAAGACCAGCAACACAATACTTTTGGTCGATTTTAACATATGCTTCATGCTTGGAAACGCTTTTTTTTAGTGTTTGAGTGCTAAGCTAATTTAATAAAGTATAAGGGTCATTTATTTCGTCTGGGTGTTGACTGCTTTATATGACATCTTTGAACTTATTACGCTTAAGCCGACTAGTCACGTGAGCACAAAAATACAACATAATACGTATTGGCCGTATTGACAGCTATAAGGTCTACAACATCTACAGGCATACTTTAAGCCTAAGAGACATCGCAATGATAACGCACATTTTAACGATTTGCTCATTCTTTCTCGCAGTGAAATTTAGTATACAAAAGTCTGCCAATATTGAAAACAACAGCTGAAGTGCTTTAATTCACACCCTGAAATTATAGTCTAATTTTTTTGGAAAGTTTTTACGTTTATAGTATTAGCCAAATGAGTTGCGAATTAGCCCTGACTGTTTCTAACCAGCCTTATAACCAACTCAACGCATTGCGGTAAGAGTCTGAGCTCGTGGGGCTGTACAGTTTATTCAGATAATATTAGCAGTCCACAGCCTGGCTGCGCTGGTACTGTGGATACCGGAAGAAAGCGAGCTCAGGAACATGGGAATTTTCGTGGAGAGGCACTATTGAGGCATCATTAATCAAACTTAAAAAAGCTAGGAATTACACTCATTAATTTAAAATACTATCTCAGCAAATTTTATGTGGTTATCTTAATAGTGTCAACGAGCTAAATGTTGTGTAATACATCACAAATTATAGGGTCCATGAAACTGCATGTTAAGGACGGCTGATACAATGCTATATAGTTAATATCACTAGATGGAATTGAACATCGTATCACGAAGTGCACGGCACATGATCTCCTATCTTTCCGCAAGCATAATGAGCTACTGTCTAAAACTAAAAAAACTTTAAAAATGACTTTATCTGTAACGGAACTACACGTACCCTGGCATACAGGTAAATGGTGTGACCGTGCAAAAGGCATCGAGTACACAAGTCGGTGTAATCACACAATGGTGTGGCTACACCATAACAAGAAGCAACTACGTGGTGGGACTGCCAGTGGTTATGTGTAACGGAGTTACACGGACCCTGGTAACAGGCATGGCGGGACTGCACCCAAACAAGAATACGGTATGTGGCTAGGTAGCCAGTAGTGATGCATACTTAGATTTTACTATATATATATATATTCAGTATATTTAGGAAAATCTATGCTTTTAAAATCAGGGTAAAAGATAGATAAAAATCAGTTTCGATTTTGAGCAGAAGTGTTCGTTTGCCTTGGTTAAGGTTCTAAGTACTCTTGGAGGCAGCGGATTGCAATTCGCTGCACTAGTACTTGGTCCATGTAAAGAACGAAAGGTCGGTGACCTAAAGTACGCCTCCTCAAGCGTTTTACTGCGGCAGCCTCGCTGCATTATGCATATTACCATTTAATCCGGAAGAACTAAGTTTAAAATATAGGCGGCTCTGCCGCAAGGAATTCCATAAAATACAGTTTCAATTTTGAACGGAAGAGCGTCTTTGCCTTGGTTCAGGATTTTAAGTATAGCAAATTGCGATCCGCTATACTCATACTGGTCTTAGTAGAGAACGGTACGTCGGTGACCTTAGTAAGGTTCTTGCAGCGGGGCTGCCGTAGCTTTGCGCTTTGAGGAAGCGTAAGTTACGTCACCGACCTGTCGTTCTATGCACAGAACAAGTACGAGTTTAGCGATCGCAATCCGCTTACCATAAGAGTGATTATAGCCTTAAACAAGGCTAATTAGCTCTTCTGTTTACTCAGAATGGACTTTATTTATTGTTATCAGCGGCAAAGCCGCCTAATTGCAAATGCATAGATTTTCCTAAATATGTATAGTAAAATCTAAATACATATATAACTGCTGGCTATCCAGCCTCGTACTGTATTCTCGTTTGGGTGTGGTCGCATTATGCCCATCTGGTGTGACGCTCCCCTGTTACCAGGGTATGTGTAACCCCGTTACACTCGCCCCATTAAGATTGAGAACATTTATAGTTCCAATCGATTATTGCCCCAATGAGGCTTGCGTGTCCGTTAGACACTGCGTTGGGACGAAACTTCTTTTGTGCTCAATCAGCCCTGTGTCAATGACACCAAAGTCTCAT
>NW_020187532.1:570395-583021 GCF_900000015.1 Plasmopara halstedii | reverse complement strand
CGCCATGCTCCAGAACGAGCAACAGCGCGTGGCGCTAGCTATCTCCAAGCTCGGGGGCTGAGCGTGAGAATAAGCACTGACCTGCGTTACCTCGAATGAAGCGGCGTTCTCTCCTGGACAAAGCTGGCGCGTCAGCTTTTGGGAGTGTTGCCTTACCAGGCATACCGCGTGCGAACGCGTTTCCTTGCCGCTCGACAGAGCAAGAAAGAGTTGGTGGACTTTGTCCAGGAGTAGCAAACTCTAATTGCCGGGATGGCAGCCGATCATCTCCCCGAGGCGGTCTCAGTGACCGTCTATATGGAGGGCCTCCGCTCTGACGTGACCAGAATGGAAGTCTTCCGTGTGCAGCCGTCTTCTTTGAAAAAAACGGTGAATGTGGCATCGAATGCCAAATTCAAATTTAAGTCGGCACGACTGGGCTGGAATGCACACTCTAGCATCCCGTCGAGCGGGCCTAAGCTATGGATCTCAGCTTTGCTGAGAATGAGGAGGCAGAGCTCCGAGCTGCCGGGTAGCGTTCGAACACCCAACGGTGTTTCGTCTGTGGAGATACCCGTCACTTTCGGATTGATTGTCTCCTGCGCAAGGCACGTCAAGGTTCATCGAACCGACCTATCACTTTTCTCATATCTCCTGGTTTGTTGCGGGGATACGACAACTCTTAGTAGGCGGGGCGGCCTAGTGTGCTACACCGCGTCAAAAAGTCACTACGTGGCAGGACTGTCAGTAGTTATGCATATTTATGAGGTCTTTCTATTTGACTAGAAAAACCTAAGGTTTCAGATATAGGCGGCTCTATTGCATATAAATCAAATAGATACAGTTTTAATTTTGATCGGAATAGCGTCTTCACCTCGGTTAAGGTTTAAGTACTCTTGGAGGTAGCGGATTGCGATCCGCTACACCCGTAATGGTTCTGGTCTTGAACGAAGGTCGGTGAACTTAAGTAAGATTCCTCTAAGCAAAGAGCTACGAAAGTCCCGCTGCATAAAACCTTAAGCAGTGCAGCACAAGTTGCTGACGACCAGTGCATCGTGTCTATTGACTCGTCGATGCGCGATGTCACCAGGTGATATATAGTCCAAGCGACACAAAAGCGCATCTTCTATTGAAATAAGCCGATCCCGCTTAGATTTAAACTAAAGGGTATACTCGACCAAGTATGACAATTGTTTTACACTATTCTACCTGATGTTGTGGTGGTGTCGCTGTATGTCACGACGGCTGATGGCCTGTACAGATGTCGATTCGGCTCGACCTGAATTGATATATTCTGACATTTAAAAGGCAAGGTTTGCCTCAAGTCAGGTAAAACGATATCGATGCTCCGAGAACATATCCAAACTCTAGATTAGCACAGCCTAGGACGCATGCTGAGTTGCTGTGTCTAGCAGGGTGCCGCCACAAATCAAAAGACCTTACGAGGGCCAGAAAGGAGGGCTGACCTCAACTGGCGCTTCTTAATGAGATAGAGACGACTCGCTTTCACATGAAATGTTTGGTGTGCCGGGCGTGTACAAAAGTTGATACCCGCTCTTGGTGATGTGAAAGAGCTTTAGTCAGTCCGAACTCTCGTGGGAGATTCTATTTCATGAGATTGCCCTGAAACCATGAGCGCATACCTCCTGGATCTTACTGTCCTTAGAGAATATGAAGGGCCGCCCGTCTCGGCGTGCTTCCTACAAGCTAGAGGTGATTAACCATGCGGTGAAACAGAGCCTTGGTATGGCAGATGTCTCATTGAAACTAGCGGGGCTATCAACAACAGAAACTTTAGGTGATGATTTGTTACCCCGACGTCCGCATCGAGCCTCACATTTCGCAAAGTCAAGGGAGAGAGGATGCTCCCGGCTGGCGTTTGCTTTGCTGAAGCAGATTGTAAGACCCAAAGACGGGTGCGATGGCGTGTTCCCTTCATTGAGCGCGCCAACTATATACTCAGTCACACTTTTGCCAACTTCTAGTACTCATGCTAAAATTCTTAAAGAGAGTACGGGTTTTCAAATCGCTGCTTTTCCAAGCGTAGACAGTACTCCTGGAGTTGGATGACCTACAATTTGAAATGAGCTCGCGGGGTAACTTTTAGTGCAGGTTTTGGCTGCAGCTCTGCACAACTATGGTTGTGGCAGCTCCACATCATTACAACAAGCTACTTTGGACGAATAAATATCATAATCATAGCGCGATCCGGTCAAGAGTAGCGGAATTCTCGCGCTCGCAGTAAAGCAAGCTGGCCTACATTGTTAATGAGCTGAACACTGCGTCGAAACATCCCCCGAGCGAATAGGCTGAGCGCAGGGCCCATCTTGTCTCTTGAGAGCGGTCATGCCGTGTAACGCCGGTGTGTTGGGTTAGGACTCTGAGAGTTTGTAGAGTGTGTCTTGAAGAACAAAATATTGTGGTCTTAATCTTAGTTGGGGAGGTTTTCACCGGACATGTTCTGTAATCGTGTGTACTTCACCTTACAAATGTATCTGTTTTATTTTGCGAAATTCACGTTTTACATGGTGTAATTGTAAATATTAATATGTACCAGAATATCTGTACTAATGAATAAGCGTTCAGAAAAAAGTCTCATTTTGAGAAATAAAATTGGATGTATATGTAGCACTACATTTTAGAATAATTTATCTCTAAAATATAGACTCTTGTTACAGCAGTACCAACTAATCGATTTAGTTATCTGATAAGCTCCCGGTTCCGCTTCCGATCAAAGCGCGCGAACTCGACCTCTGTGCGCTTGTTAATGCGGGCTAAGAGAGTTAAAGCTTCCTCTTGCAAAGCGCACGGAAATTTCGTTGCGAATTCGGACTAGAAACTAAGGAAGACATCGACCACGAGCTTTGTTACTGCTACTGCACGCTCTAAATGAGAAATCTGAACAGAAATGTAGTTATTTTGAGAGTATGGGTATCGGGTTTAGCATTCTACCCCACTCAGAGTCACTGGCTCGGTTCATAGCAATTTACCAGACTTGACAGGGATCATTTAGGACAGGTCTTACTGTTGCCTCGTCTGATTTGTTAACCCTATAGGTCGAAAATTTCGTGCCACGGTTACCCGTCGCAAGATATCATAAAATTCGATAATGTTTGATATAACTTCTTTCTACTGTACTCTCCGCTAAAGTCGACCGGACACACACAAGTGGTACTTTAGATCCTAGCCTAAACGGCGCTTTCATACAGGTGTCATAACATGAGCTGATCAACCCTCATCAACTTTACCGAGCCCGAAGGGCGCCGCGGAGGCGACTTATAAATCAAGACCGACACGTTATTTTCTGCGACTTTCTACATAGACAGTTTTGGAGGCTTCCATCAACACGCTCGTTTCCTACTGGTTCGTCAAAAGGTGACATACTAAATTAAATTAGGTTGTCCTTACATTAACCATTAGTTGGGCAAAGTTCAAAAGCTATTGGAACTTTGGTTTAGACCTACTGCCGTCAATTTTTATGCGTAACCCCAGTGCTGAGACACATAAAAAATACATTACTTTATTTATTTGTATAGTACATTTTCTTCGTCAAATCATTGTTGGAAGAATCCCGAATGTATACAAAGTCGTTTTGCTCCGTCTCTGCAACCAACAGCGCTCTTTATTTATTTTTCGGTTGGCTACATCAGGAAGAGAGCCCGAATTAGAGCCCCCCAGCCGACACGACGCTGCATTGTTTGCTTCCTCTTAGTCAAATTTGCACGTATATTTAATCGCAAAGCCCATGGCGAGCAAGCTTGATGCATTCCTTGCCGTCGTACCTGCCAACTCTAGTGCACCCAGTCCACCCAAGTCGGCACCGGCATCACTAGCTCTACCGCAGTTCGAAATTAAAGTGGCGCCCGAGAATATTGGCATTTTGGCGCCCACGACACCGAAGTCACCTCTAAAGCATCAGCGTTGCTCTACTTTTCAGCAAAATAGTAATTTTGGTCTTGATCTAGCGCCGGACAATAGCAGCTCTAACCGAATGCAAGTCAAATCTGAAGATGATCGGGGTTTGACGCAACCTTCACCGTTGAAGAGCTTTATGGCTGCTCAGGCGGCAGCAGCTAAATTTAAATCTTATCAAGAAAAACAGTGTCTGTCATTGCCGGCTTTAGTACGTATAGGTAGTGGCACTGAATTGGACGCAAAGTCGGAGGCGGAACCGATGCGCATGGCCAGTATACAAGGCTCGCACCATCGTCGAGTGTCCACAGATAGGACATCCTTCAATCGATATCTGCGTCAACAGGAAGATGTTGACATTGGCCAGGAGGCAATAGAGCACTTTGCCAATGTGCCAGTCATTACCGCTACTTTAGCTGTTTCAGATGAGCTCGAAAGCGAATTGGGTACAGACGACAACGTCAACAAAGAGTTAACGAATGCGGGTATACCAGAATTAACACTTGACGAAATTACTGCATTGTTTCGACTTGGTGGCACGATATCAGTGTCTTGTGCACTTGAGATTGTGCGAAAAGCGACCAACCTTATGTCGCTGGAGCAAAATGTAATCGCAATCCGTGCGCCGTATACGCTTGTGGGAGATCTTCACGGACAGTATCAAGATTTAATGCAGTTATTTCACGTCCACGGTTGTCCGGCAGTCGACAACCCGTTCTTATTTCTCGGGGACTATGTAGATCGTGGAATATCTTCTTGTGAAATTATTCTGCTGCTTTTGGCGTACAAAGTGGCTTATCCCGAAAGTGTACATCTACTGCGCGGTAATCACGAGTGCAGAAGCTTAAGTACTTTCTACGGCTTTCGCGCGGAATGCTTGAAGAAATATGGACCTGTAGTGTACAACCGGATGATCAAATGTTTCGAAAGTATGCCGTTAGCTGCGCGACTTGAAACTAGTCATGGTACGTTCTTGGCTGTACATGGAGGACTCTCGCCGGACATATCTTTCGTAGATGACATCAACGACCAGGTGAACCGCTTCATGGAGCCCGAACCTTACGGTGCTTTGTGTGACTTGCTTTGGTCAGACCCTGCAAGGTGCAAAGCACAGGAGCAAGAGTGGGTGCCCAATGGAACCCGTGGTTGCTCCTATACATTCAATGAGCAGGTTTGTTGTGACTTTCTTAAACGCAACAATTTACTGGCTATCATTCGTGCTCACGAGCTTGAAGAGGATGGCTTTAAAGAGCATTTTTGCCAGGATGCGGACCAAACGCATGAGGAAACAGATGAAAATTTATCTTTACCTGCAGTTGTGACAGTGTTCTCAGCTCCAGAGTACTGCAACACAAATCACAATGTTGGGGCAACGTTAAAGATACCGTGGGAAAAACAAAATGGCCGCTTGCTAGAGTATCAGCAGCACAAGCGCAGTCATAACGCCGAGTTTGAGTTTACTCGCATTAGCGAAGATGAAGCTGTGAAGACGTTTTTGAAAGACAATTTGCCGTTTCTACCAATTGATTTTTACGAGCTAGTGAAAATTTGTCGACATTTGCGGCTTACTCTTGAGCGGGTAGCTAGCATCACATCGCAAGAGACAAAACCTATTCCGAAACAGTCTTTAGTCTCATCGCTGTGTACTTCAGGAACTCTCGAAAACAAGGCCATGAAGAAAAATCTGAACCTTTACGTAACACCTTTTGCACTGACTGATGAGATGGAGATAAAGAACGACGTGCTTAGTGCTACCGACTCCAATGAAGATAACAGAGAAAAGCTGCAGGATTGGGAATTAGTTGACGAGACAGAGAATTTCGAAGCTCGTACAAAAAAATCAAAGAAAAATGGAAAGAAGGTAAAATTGCACAAGAATTTGAAGGATAAGGCAACAGAGAGACAAAATAAGCAGAAGGAAAGAAAAAAGTGGGACACCAGTCGAATGGTGAGTGGTTGGAAATTCTGCCCGGGATTCGTGCGCTTTTACGACCGATATTTTGCGCGCGACAGTTTGAAAAAGAACAAGCCAGAGATCTTTTCAACACCTAGTCGTTTAGGTATGCGGGTTTCGTGGAATAAAGCACTATTTAGACGCTCAGTTTCGACAGGCGAAACTGCTGATGACAGTGCGACTCATGATACCAATGCTTCGGATCGTGTTCGAAGAAAGACGATGACAGACTGGATGGCGATACCCTCACTTGGGGAAGTGGTCCAGTTCACATCTTCTGTACAAGGCCACAATCTAATGCAGGCGAATGGTGTCAATATTTTTACGAATACACAATGGCAAGCCCTAAAATTATATTTTTCAATTTTGGATCTTGATGGCGGTGGTGTTTTGGCAGAAGAAAGCTTTGTTGTCCTTCTTGCTGAGCAAGATAGTGGTACGTTTCCTGATTTTGCTATCCTTCTGGGATATGTAATTCATGTTCTTATATTTTCGGTCGTTAATCTGTTACGCAGACGCATATGCAACTGAAGACGAATTGAGTTTATTATTGGAGGTCATGGACTGCAATGCTGACAGCTTGATCACGGAACAGGATTTCTTATTGTTTGCGTTCCGCGCTATGTTGCGGTGGAAAAAAGGCTTACACAATTTGGATTAGAGCGAAAAGAAATATCCAAGCGACGTACGGTAACATAAATGTCAGAATAGAATCGCCAGTATAGCGGTAATTGATAATTCAATTAAACAAGCAAAAGCTGCTGTTCATCATGCTATACAATTCTTCGGTTGGGAACTTTCGGGAACTGATCCTTTTGACTCATTGTCACATTAAAGCTTTTAGTGCCGACAGTTCCCGCAATGGAATATGTCCCAGGGCCAACAATAGCTGGGACCGACGGCTTAATGCGAAAACGAGCTTCGTTTCCCAATGTGAAGCAGGCATTTCTTGATCTTGTAAACATCATTCCATCTTTGTCGCAGATGTCTAAGTACGCCCCAGGACCTGGCGAATTGGAGGCATATTTGGTCTCATAAACGGAACGCCTTTGCGTTGATAGAAACGGTGCGCGTGGGGTCTGAAGACTCGTAACATCCACTTTATCTGGCCGATTCAGAGTGACATTAAATAAGTTCGTCGAAACGTTGTATTGTCCGACAGCAGGTGAGACGTGGTCGCCAACACAATGAATATGTGGTGGGGCAAGAAGCGATGCATTCTTTGTAAACCTGACTGAAGCGGATTTAAATGCAGCTGAATTGAGATAGTGCTTCGTGTCGAATGAGCCAAATTCTGAATACGCACCAGGACCTGGGGTGCAGGCCTCCTCACCCCAAATCTTTCGTTCTGATGTCGTTCCAAAGACTCCATTTCGACCGATGCCTAATTTTAGTTTAACCGTTTGATTAAGGGACCGTGGGGTCTCGCACTTGTATGTACCAGGCCCTGGTGCTGCAAGTGTTTTCATGTAAGCAAGGCAAGGTCGCTCTGTAGCACACGAAAAACCCATACCATCGGGCCGGTGATGCAGAATAGAAGCTCCGCTTGTATTCCTTCCTAGTTGGTCTGATGAGCCATATGTCCGATCAGCGATGTACATGCCTGGACCTGGTGTTGATGCATTAGTCGGGTTGCGAAAAGGAGTACTGATGTGCGACATAACATCAGTTCGACCCGTTGTTGAGCCGAATGCCTTCGTCTTTGAGCGAAATCCTACAATTCTAGACTTTTCCTGACGACATCGTTCAATGCGCTCTTCTTTTAATTGAATATCTTGCTCTCGGTCGAGGTCGGATCCTCCAACAGGCTTGTTTTGAGTGAGAATAGGTACCTTGGATAAAATTCTAGCACTGTGTCGAGCCCTTTGCTGCCGACTGCGCCTTGCACCGATTCGCGGTCGCTGACCATCTGAAACCCAAAATGTCGGTGTAGTTTCAGTGTCGTAGTGACCAGGGCCTGGAAGCTCTATGAGCTTGTTATTCTCCTCCCAGACGTCGCGTTTCGTGGTTGATTTTAGTGACGAAGCACAGCTCTTCTTGTCATTCCACATGGAGGTGTGACTGTTGTATGCAGCTGGCCCAACCGTATCCTGCCCGACACCAGAATACATTAAGTTTGGCAAATCTTGCCGTTGGAGGTCGGCGCCTACGAGCACGTAGCCGTAACTCTGCTGTCGCTGCGGAATTGCTGGCACCGACGGTTTGACCAGATGTGCAAAGTTGTGGGGCCTTTGGTGCTCTCGCTGATTACTTGAAGGTGATGATGGGTCTGAATGCAAATAGGTTCCAGGACCTGGATTGTCTTGAATGCTAGATGCACGAAAAGCTGTCGATCCCGGAGCACTCGGAGCAAAGCGAGAGATCTAAGTAACAGAAATTAGAGCGTCCATTAATTTGATTGATATGTACGATTAGTACCGCCGTACCTTGCTAGCGAAGACGTTCGAAGGTGTTGATTCGTGTTGATGGCAAGTATCAAAAGTATATGCCCCCGGACCTATTCAAGTCAAAGTACAATATCAGAACCCCGTCAAGCTGGATGTGGTGAGCCAAGCACGATACCAGGAGTGATGGCTGATGTTGTCTTATGTACGTTTAGGTTGAGTCTTTCGGATGTGGCAAAGCTTGAAAAATGCGGACGATGTGCATGAGGACCAAAACATGTAAAAAATTGCTCGGGGGCATACGATCCTGGAGCGACCGTGGCTGGTGTGGAGCTGTCAGAATGAAAGGCTGTTATGCGCTTTGATCGAGTCGTGATAGTCATTGCCGCTATCGACGCAAAATGATGCCTGGCATGTCATTCGAGATCAGGGCGAGATTATACATTTCATTAAAATAGACGGCAACACTAAAAATATTTTTTCGGAGGAGCTGGTCAATAGAATAGATACCTTTTCCGTGAAGAAGATTTTCATTCAGCCGTATCATTTTCATTGATGCAGTCACCCATCCAATTTCAATTGAGATAAGATCTTGGGAGTTGAATGAACATGCGCGAAGTTAGCCGAGTTAGTGACGAAGACTTCGACCATCAAGCATGTTATCTAACTCGTAGATGTCAAAATACACGTAACACAAAGCAACAAAAGTATAAAAACTATTAAGCTATTGCCTGAGCGATCAGAGAGCAAAAACCTCAATTTCACACAAGTGATTTTGCTCGTGACGAAATTTACAATATAGCGCTGCAATGCGCCTAGCACTGCTGCTACGTCTCGACATTAACAGTGTAAGCAAAAGTGCCGTTTGACATCGCAGCTAACTTTAAAAATAGGTTTGTCAGATTATGTTACAATCGCATAGACTGAATTATCGAGAAAGATATGGCAGTCAAAGTATGATGAAGGTGCAGTAGCTATCGTACACCGACAGCAAGTAAAAATAATGATTGCCGGCATATTAGTGAAGCCATGAATAAACAACGAGCACTTGGTTTGGTTTCAATCGAAGGATCAGACATCTATTGGTATGGCTCACTTCACATTTTTTTTTGTGGTAACTGTTTCCTTAATTTGGTCTGAATAAGATCTGACAGTTTTGTTTTCGGTGTTTTCAGATTTCTTTAGACCGGAACTGAGGTATTTCGCCACAAGAGTGACAAGTAGCGTAGGGTTAGCGGCAAGCGATACAGGAAGATCTTAATCGCATTGTCTTCATGCTCTTGCATATTCTTTTTTTCGAATACGTTTCAATATATATTGATGTGAAGTTTTGGAGCACTACAGTGAGAGGGGTGGGGGAAAAACTGTGGCTTTGCCATCATAACCTTCCACAACTTTTATCTTCACGGGGCGTATGGAAAAGACCGCACACCGGAGCTCTATTTGCTGCCTCTCGGAGTCGCGAAAAAATATCCAATCGGCGCAAGCGACGCGCCCTGTGACCAAAGATTGTTCATTTTCTATCTTGCGAGAAGCTTTCAATTCTCTCCCGCCCGACTCGACAGACTTGCTGTAATGAGTACGCGCGTATTTGTGCGGCTTTACGACGGCACGACACAGCATGAGACGGATGATGAGGTGCTTGAGCTACCACCACCGCCGCTTAAGTGGAAGGATGCTATAACTACAATGGTGGCGGCACTAGGTAAGCAGAACGATTACGAAGACGGCGTGACGACGCCCAAGGCGCGACTTTTTTTGCTGCCCACGGAGATTATGGGCATTGCAGCTGAGGTGCGTGTTAAAGTGCAATTGTGTATTTTAGATGCCAGTAGGGTAGTAACAGTTGCGATGTGGTGACAGCTGAACGCTCGCTCGCTGCGCTTTGGCGTCCGTGAGAATGATCACTTTGTCATTTGTTTGCGCGGTGAAGACTATCAACAACCTAGCGAGCGACAAATTGATTTATCATCTGTGATCACTCCCATTGCCTCCAGCGAATCAGGAAGACCCACGTCTCTCACTTCACCAAATTCTTGTGTCGTCACTTCACAAGTCAACATCGCTTCACAAGTCAATGGTCTTAATTTGGGTGCAAATTCGTCCACTGGAGCCGTGGAAGGACCACCGATAGGTGTTTTAGGAAGTAATGCTCGATCTGGAAGCCTAACATCTGGTGCCAAGAAGGGAAACAAGCGCTACCGCAGTATCTCGGGCAAGATGGCTGCAATAAAGTCTTTGAGCGACAAAGGGCTCATCTCAAACGATGATCGGGGTCATCTGAAGGATCTGTTGCTAAATAATGACTCACCTCAGCTGCAAGAAGCATTGGAAAAGTATAACAACACAGGCGATTTTGAGGCCGTAAAAAATCTCTTGGCCAAAGAATCTCATACCCCGTCTACAAAGCGCAACACTGGTGATTGGCTGTCGGAGAGCTTTGTTAACGAAATTGCGCTTAACCTCAACGCGACGTCACCCGTTGAAAAATCTGAGCCGATATCTTTGCCGAACGACTCCAACGTAGGTCATTTCAACACCGCTACCGCTCCTCTGTCTCAGTCAGCGATGGGATATGGCTACCAATCGAGCCAAACTCCGCCGATGAATACGTCGAATAATTCGCAAAGCACTTCTATGACGATGAATTATTACGTGAATTCGGCTAATTTAGCAGCTCCTACTGGCAATAGTTTGTCATTCAGCAGGGGTCATGTATCTGGAATGAATGTGTCGAATGGATATCAATCCTTTCCAGTCATGGCACCATACCAGCAGCCACATGCCTCACCAACGAACATGTATGCCGGCTTGCCACCCCAGATTAATTTGCCTCTTCGAGATCGCGCGACATATATGAAGCGTGGATATGATTCGTCACCTGTTCACAACACAATAGGCACGAGTCCACCTGCAGTTCCCCTTACAACCTCGGCACACTTGGCAATGAACGGCTTCGGTATGCAACAAAATTACACCATGAACCCATTGTCGTACCCAGCAAACGTCATCTACGCGAGAAACCAGTCACAGTATCCCTTGAACACGTACACGTCCGGCCCGTTAAACAACAGCATTTACAATTCGTACCAGCCACAGCCTCAGTATGCTACAAATCGGTACGGATACGGCAGCATGCAGCCGGACATGGGCTATAATCCTTACGCTGCAAGGTACGGCTTCGGCTCAGCCCAGCTTCGAGCTGGCCCTGGAGGTAAGTGGACTACTGCTCCACCGATGCCATCGTACCCTCCGCCGTGTTCAAAAGAGGAAAAGAAGGAGAAGATTGCTAAGTGGCTAAAGAAACGTGAAAATCGTAATTGGTCCAACAAACCTTCATATCCGGTGCGGCATAGTATTGCAAAGAATCGCAAACGAGGAGAAGATGGTCGATTCATAACGAAAGCGCGACTGGCCGAAATGGCCGCAGAGGAGGCAGCAGCAGCAGCTGAACTTCGTGACGAGCCGCAGAAAGCGTCCAACCCGTCGTCGTCTTCCGAAGATTCTTCGGTGTTTTTGATGGCTCAGACCTCAATACCGAAAGCCACGTCCGTGCCATAAAGTATAAATTGACGTAGAATAGTTTGTTAATCTGTCGAATTGTAAGTAAAGTTAATTCGTAAATCATTACTACAACAATTCAAGTGCCGATACAGATAGTTTGTGTGACGAGTTACTCCAAAATGAATTAGACATCGAGCCATACCTCTCCCCAAAATGCGCTTTAAATGTTACCGCTTTCGGAAGCTTTCAGCTTTAATTATGAAAAATGTTGCTATAAGGCCTAAAAATTCATAAATAATCATAACTGAATCAAAAACAAGCACTGTATTTAATTGACGCGAGTGCAAAATGTCGAGATCATAGTGTAGAAGGTCGTCTTCGTCATCATCTTAAACAAATATACTCTGGACAGCTACAATGTCCTCGAGTAGGTTGTGCATCAGCAAATCAAACTCCGGTATATACATCGTGAGGAAAAGAGTCGTCGAAATTGTGGTAGCACCTGAGACGTAATGCCAGCGCTTGTGCCACTTGTCATATCGTTCACCACCAGGCATACCACAGTAAAGCCACGTAAAAGTAGAACATTACGCCGGCAATTTTTTTCCTTACCGTAATTTACCACCGAGAACATTCCTGAAACCTTCTTTCGGGACAGCAGCGATTTCAACGACACAACCTCTCGACCACCTTTGAGCGAGAGCCACGACTTTTCGATATTAGGGTAGTTTTAGAACCGCTCAACTACTGAGATCTAACAGCTGCTATTTTGACGATGCAACCTCTCGACCATCTTATAGCGAGAGCCACGTCTTTTCGATATTAGGGCGTTTCGGCCGCCAACGTTCAAACTATATTGATAAAAGCAATAGAACAGATTTTACCTCAAGGAT
>NW_020187532.1:546623-570385 GCF_900000015.1 Plasmopara halstedii | reverse complement strand
TGGTGTAATAGGCGTTCCACGCCTCACCACCATACTTTTCCATAGCAACATTATGGATGCCTTCGCCGTGGCGCAGAAATACCACAAGTTTTACTTGTGCACCTCCAGTTCTCTCCATAGCCAATTCTGCTTGTACATCTTGCCATTTCTTTCCATCCAAAAGACCCATGTGAGGAGGGTATGAAGGTGGTACAGGTTGATCAGGAAGTCCCTGAAGGAAATATCCTGGGACGTAGCTATAGCGAGATGACGTTGCCGACTGACCATAAACCGACGACTTCACAAAAAGCAGCACGCAGACTAGATTTAGAAACATTGGGGATAGTTAGTAGCCGTGATAACTTGAAATGGTTCATCCAGAATTTCTAGCAGTTCAGCAACGATGGGTGGCGAAGGACCAATGATTAAACACCACGCTCAGTACATGCCAAAAAGATAGGGGAGCAATCAAAAAGATTCGGGTCAAAAGACATCCATTTCCAATCCTTAGATAGCGCAATGTCTATTTTTGTCGACTTTTATGTAACAAGAGTGTGACGATTGCTACAAGTTTCTTGTAAGCACATTTGGAGTAAGAAATCGTCAGTCTTACTGTCGCCAGTGTTTAAGAGCCTGCGCCGCGTGTCTAAATTTTTCTGTATGAGTGTCTTAAACAAGACCATCAATGTATTGGGAGAGCCTATCTGTATGGGGTTGGCAGACGATAAGGCTTGGCCAGATGTCTAGGACCAGATTGAGCTTCAGCATCTGAGACGTCGCGTAAGGATAAGCTGCAAGATGTGACAAGTCGCGAATACATTGACGTCGCACTTGCAACCCAAAGCAAGGATTACGCCGCTTTTAATTCTGAAAATCAGGTACTTAGGTGCGCTTAAACTGCCATGCTACAATGGACCGCGCATCTCAAACGTACGATCGGGTGTTTGGTTGCCCACAGGGTTTTTCCGTGTCTATCGCGGAGCTCTTACGTGATATGCGGGGAGTCGTTGACTGTGACCGTCGCGTTTTGAAATTCGCGCACCCGCAGTAGACATCAGTCGCATGGCCAGTGAGGACGACTTCTCCAACGCCGCGAGACTACACACGCTGCTTTTTTTGAACGGTTTTCATGACAAAACCTTTTAACGCTCTTGTGCTAAAAGGTTTTAGTGCTTACATATGCCCGCTTTGTGCGTCCGTTTCCAATGTTCACGTGCGATTTTACAATACGATCGCAATCGGGTCGCACGATGCACAAAAGGCTTAGGTAGGAGTTTGAGAGCATTATCAGTTAAAAAATTTAGGTAATTTTCAGGCCCCCTCAGTGATCGACAGTCATTGTATGGCACTATCGACAACCTTTACGGGTCTATTCAAGACCATCTTTTTGAATTTCTGGCTATACAAAGCTTCGTAAATTTATGTTTGCAAATCGACGGGTGGAAGCCCTGAGAGGCTTCCTGACCTGCAGCTTGGACTATCTTTCTGCCAGCTCAGAAAGGCATCCCTTACGCTTCCATCGCCGAGTATTGTTGAAATCCCTCGCCACCCAAGTGAGACATCAACCTGAAGATTGAGTGGTGAAGCATTTGCTTGGAAGCTTGTCCATACGAAGAACAAAGTTTTCAGTAGACAGAAGGAAGGCAACATCTTTCCGAAATAAACCTTTTAAGCATTCGTACAGTAAGTCTAAATCTCTTGAGAAACGACATGAACAAGGTGGATCCAGATTAGATAAAGTTAACGCGATTTATTGAAGAGCTGAGTAAAGAATGCTACATGAATCATCTCGCTCGGCTCCTGAGTTCTCAAATATCACCCCGCCTGCAAAGTTAATACTGCTACAAATGTATCCAAATGCACTCTTCTAGAGCCGCAAAGAAAATATCTCAAAGGGATCGCACGAAAATAATGGTGCTCACTTGCTGCAACAAATTGAAGCTGGATCAATATCCATAATCAATCAGCATAAGACAAATAAATCAAACCAAACATCACTGAAAACACAACGTACCAATAATGTTCGATTTCTTGACGACTTTTAAAGATCACTGGCTACTGTGTAACGTTTCGATGAAATATGGCGGAAGGATCGATGGAAACACTTGCGCGATCTCAACTCGAGATGTTATATAGGTTGGGAATATTGGAGCAACATTCGAATGATGATATCGAGCGCCAGTGCATTGCGAGCAAGAGAGATGAGAAGAAAAAAGAACATGACGCCTTCCTCGCGGCTCTACCTCCACCTTCGGTGATGTGTTCAGTGCCTTCCAGGGCACTCCAGGAGTCAATTTACGATTTGGAGTCTAACAGTGAGCCAAGTCGAGAAGAGAATTGCGAATTGTTTTTCTCTTCATTGGCAGCTTCGCGGCGAAGACGACAGCTCAAGTCTCGTCGGCATCACTACCTGAACTCATCAAGCTCACTTGCGTCGTCTTCGAGCTTTCATTCAAGCAAGCAAACACGTCATGCGCTTCGATTATGGTTTCGACAATGGAAGTTCTACGTTCTTAATCGAAGAGAGAAAGATCGACGACAAGTATCTATAAACGTGCTTTCAAAACAGAATTGCTGGACCAAGTGGGCTTTTTATTCAAAGCAGCGGCAGTATCGACGTGAAAAGACGTTGCATCTTGATAGTTGGAAAGCTTCTAGAGCACTTTCCAAATGGGCACAGTGGAAACAACGACGTATTTTGCTGCGTAAATTAATCAATAGTGGGCGGCGTTCCTTTATGGGGCGATTGATCCAGCAGCGAGTTTGGAGCCGATGGGTGAAATTGACGCTACGAAGAAAGCACTTTTACCGCGTATTGGGCCTTCAGACACTTCGGCGTCACGATCGACTAGTGCGTTGTGTGTGGACTGGGCTGCGTATTCATTCATATAGAGCTCGCCACGATTCTATAGCGCTGCGCAATTGCTTGAGAGTAATGCGAAACTTCTGTTATACTCGAAAAGTGAAACATTCAAAGTTTCTGCAGAGACAATGTAAGATGAATGATTGTCGGAAGCGTCGACTTTTGCAGCGTTGGAAAGCATACACTGTTGTGTCTAGTCGTGATAGGAGATTATCGTGGAATGTTCAAAACAATTTGAAACGAAGGAGATTTCTACTGTTGTGGTGTAAAGTTGCTCGCGATATCAATCATACAGACCAGCTTCGATCGAAAGTGATATTTCGAAATCTATATCAGCATTTTCAAGCCTGGAACATTATAGCAAGAGCTATCAAACGTGGAACTAAAGTGCGTGAAAGTAGCGAAAAGCATAGTCGTAAATTCTATTTCCAAGTCCTTAAAGCCCAAGCAAAATTTGGTGCCCACAGCAAACACGTCCATCTGATGATGAACCAGAGCCGTCTCGCTACAGCTGTGAGTCACTATTATGTATGGACGACAGAGAGAAGACACATAAGAGATGCTATGAATCGAGTACGTAAAAGCTGGCAGAATCGTCTCTTACGAAGCTTATTGGATGCCTGCCGATTTAGATCTTATCGCAGAGGACTAGCAGTGAAGCAGTATTGTACAATCATCACATCGCGGTATTTGAGCAGATGGAAACAGTACTATCTTGAACGACAGACCAAAAAACTTCAGCAGAAACAAGCGAAAGCTTTATATATTGTTTTTTGCTACAAGCAAGTCATTGGTGGGCTGAAAAGCTACCAGATCTTTTGCTTGGAACAACATCAGCGAGTTGCTAAAGCTCAATCACACCTTCGGCGCCGATTGCTAAAACGAGGTGTTTTGACGTTGTGGCGCGCTGTTCATGGCAATGCAGAAAGCTCGCTGCAAGCTTATCATTTTCGTCGCAAGCTGCGGGTTAATATAAAAAAGCGCCATTTTCGGAGTTGGTTGCACATCACAAAGTCGCGAACATTCAATCGAGAGAGACTACATGAGTTGCAGAAACGTCTAAATTTGTTTTTCAAATTGGAACGCCGAACTTGGAATCGCTGGGTGAAGTTTGTTACCCATTGTCAACGACGTGATCAGTTTGATCGTCGGTATCAAGTACGCAGAAAGCATCAAATTTTACACCGGTGGAACTTTCAGGCTAAATCAAACTCTCGTTTACGTGACTGTATCCACAACAAACGCATAAGAATAACTCAAACGCGTTTTAACCACTGGAAATATTGTGTGGGAGAGTGGAAAAAGATTCGAGTCGTAACCAAGTTTGCGATAAGTGTCTACGAGAAGAACCTTTGTACTCGGCTTATTCAAGAATGGCGATCTTGCTCTTCACGCTTTCATCGAGAACGTAAAATTGGTATTTTAATCATGTGTAAGCGTGAAACAAAGCTCACGATCAAATGCTTGTTTAGTTGGCGAGGAAAGGTGTGCGTTCGTCAGTGTGTGTCTAGATTACGATGTCGTCGAGAATGTCAGATAGTGCAAAAATATTTTGCGAACTGGCATAATCACGTTGTGCTGCAAAACGATTTTGCTCGAAAGTTTAGACTAGTGTGCACAATGTATTCGACCCCGTTAATCTTAACGCGTGCATGGAATTGCTGGCATCGCAAGTACAAGAAAAATGAATGTTTGAAAGCCTTGCATAGAACTTTGCAGCATGAACAAGTTCGGCAATGTTTCTCGCGCTGGAAAGACTTTCGAATTGCTTGCTACATAATTAGAGTCTGGCATCGAATTGCATTAGCTATTTCAAACAGTACAAATAGGCTGGGGATGCGCTTACGCTGTTTCCATAAAAAGAGACGTCACGGGCTACAAAGATGGATAATCGCCGCCTGGAAAAGATTTGTCTTCATACGGAGAAGTATTCAAGAGCGACAATCGTTGCATAAGCATAAACTTCAAGGTGAGCTAATGGAAGTAACGCGTAAATTGGAGCAGGCAGCTACATTTTGTTTAAAATTGTGGTTTCGACGGTGGACAAAGGAATATGCTGTTGCTAGGAGACATTTTCATCATCATCTGTGTTCAAGTGTAATCTTATCGTGGTGGAAGGCTACCATTAATTCGAAGCAAGAAAAAGTTGTGATCAGTGCACGGCAAACGACCGACAATCCTTTATACTATCATCCTCAACATCAGCTTTATGCGATTAAAGCAAAACGAATTGACTGCTTAGCTAAACGGAAAAACAATGTTTTGGGAAAGCAAGGAAAAAAAGTGGTTGGCAAAGCTTCTTCATTGGAGTCAATGCGAAAGATGCGTCGGATGCTGGATCCTATGAATCACGTGAGCTATACAAAAGCTCGTCAGACAAGTGACGCGGATACAATGCGAAACGAGAATTGCAAGCAATTGGCGAGCAAATTGAGTGCAAAAGCCGCTTCAGGTCCTTCTGTCAATTCAAGAATTTGTCGAGGTGTTGAAAATGGGCTTGAAGGCGGCAAGCGCATACATCACGCGATGATTGTAACTTGCAGATCTTATCCTAATATTTCAAAGGCTAGTTATAGCGAAGTGCAGCAAGAACAGATGTCACCTTTGCTCGCAGCCACTAATCAAGTGGATTGCGATACTAATAATGTCAAAATTGCTAAAAGTCTCAAGAGGTCTCAGTGTGTATTACCATTTTCACCTGATCTTGAGGAAAAACAAGCGAATGTGTCATGCATCGAAAACGATTTACCTCTCTTTGACAGCGACGTATTAGATGTCAAAGCTCGCACCAATGAGACGAAACGTAACGCTATTGCCAGAGGATTTAATTCGGTTGCTGATTCTGAACAAAGGGTAAGTTCGCAAGAGTGCCATTTCAAAGCTGACAAGAATGATATTCTCGCTTCCACTACTGATCCACAACTTGATCTAGGACATTCTTGTGCATTAAAGGTTGGGTCCAATGTCAGAGCTACGAGCAGTGGCACCCAAAAGAGAACCACATCATCATACGAAGTAAAAGACTCACGGAAGAAGCCTGGAGTGCGGAAAAAACGAGGTGCAGTTCAACAGATCAAAATACTTTGTTCGAGTAGAGACGATGCAAAGCCTTTAGCAGAAATATTAAAACTTAATGATGGACCGGAAGCCTGCTCTTTGAAACGAAATGATTTCTACCATGACAATCGGCAGAACTCTAACTGGGCGGCGTCCATGATCAAGAAATTGATAGCGTTTTACGCTGACAGCATCCTGGCCAATGCTAGTAAATCGGACGAGCTAAATTCAGCACTAATTCGCGTATGCTTCCGGATGGCAAGAGACCTGGCACTTTTTCAAAATGACTTTTATGTGGAAGAGTTTATGAAAGTGTACGACGCTAGCTTTAAGGATAAGTCCACTGAAGATGGACAGATTAATCTTAACCTTTTCCTCAAGCGCTTGATCGAGAGTCATCCAGCATACCGAAAATATCTCGATACTACTCTTCACCGAACCAGAACTAAAACTGTTTTTGACTGGCTAGCCCGACATCACCTGCAATTGCATTTCAGGGACAGTGAGAGAGCAAACTATTGCTCACAGAAGACAAAATCATTTTGGAATAAATCATCGATTCCTTCTGAAATGGATGCCGCTCTGGAAAAAATGTTTATTGTGATAAAAAAATATTTACTTGTTCTTGGCCAATTATTCTTACGTCAGGCTGTTGAAAGCTCTCTATCAGCAAAGAACAATCTCAAAGACTATCGTATAAGTATCTCTGCGTTCATTAGTCTAATGAAGCAAGTGCAAATGTTCCCGCAGCTTTTTCATCGCCGAGAACTCGAAGATGCTGTATGTCTTTCCTGCTGTTCTTCCCCAGTGACCAAAGAACTGAATTTTCCAGAGTTTATCGAAACTCTGGTACGCTGCTCTTGCAATCTTCGTTGGGGTGAACTTGCAGGAGGAAAACAAGCAACCGAGACTAAAATTGGCGAAACAGTGGTCATCATAAAGTTTGTGATGCTCATCTTTGCAATGGAAGGTCAAGGCTCAGTGCTGCGAAAGCGAAATGACGATGTCACTGCAATTTTAGATTTCATAGGACAACAACAAAAGAAGAATCAAGCCGAAAAAATAATTCGTTTTCGTAAATTGTTGGCTGATAACAAGCGACGAAATAAAGAATTTTGTCAGATTCCTTCCGTGTGGAACCATATTCGGGTCCAATATTCTCCCAAGCACTCATCAATAAAGTCTCTGACTGATAGATCAAAGGATACTTTTGATGGCTTGACCAAATCGCGGGAAAATGGTATACCTCGTCAAAGCTTGCCTGAGTCATCTATGTCTGACGTTGACTCAAAGCACCTTTCTGATGATGACTTTTTCTCCGATGCGACTCATCCCGAATTATCGAACTTTGGCCCTGTTGAATGTGGCAAAGTTACAGGTGATCAAACGTACAGTATCAGTGGCAGTATTGATGAAGCTAGCTCCGTAGTATTGCCGTCAGTTTTTGATTTCGGTGCATCCTGCGCTGCTGACTCTCGCGATTTAAATCGAACCGGGTCAATAAAGTCGAGAGACGGCAAAGCTGATCCATTCAAGCCTTATAATTGTTTTTCAAAGGTCCACTCTAACAGCGTGCCCTCAGCAACGAACTTAAGAAAAGTCGAGAGTTTCATAATTGTGGACGAACAAGCGACTTCGTTGCAATCGACTGGCTTATTTAAACCTTTGAAAAAAGATGAATTCCTTCGTGAAATAGTAGACTGCATTGGAGACGTTGAGCTATTGCTAAACCAATCAACCTTTGATGGCAGCAATCACTCCAAGCTCCGTGAGTCATTTCGACCGTTTATCACATTAAACTAATCTTTTCTTTGTTGTTTTTCAGAAAACACCCAACGTAGAAACACAGTTCCAGATGTCCTATTTCAAGGCCTGCTAAACACAACATTCAGCTCGGGATATGATGAACCGTCTCTGAGCGATATCGCTGAAGATACAAGCTTAGTGTATGGCTGGCAACAGCAGATTGTTGATCCTTTCAGCACAAATGAAGACTCTGAAGTCCAAATTCGCGACCCATTGCTCAATCACCTCACAGACACTGAACGCTTTACTGAAAACAACGGTACACTGTTTTACCTGAGTGCTTTTGTGTTTTTGGACCTGATGCCATGTGTATTTTTACTAGAATACCCTGATCTGGTTACTCTTGCTGGCTTGGCGCAGGAAAATGAAGTGTGTCAACAAAAGTTTTGAGCGAAGTATAGCAAGAACTTATACTGTCGGAAGAAATTGCTCTATTGTTATACATACACTCACGAAGATATAAAGCACATTACAAAATGTAAAAACGTCTTTTAAATGGACAGACATAATTAGAAGCAATGCTTGGCTACAAAAACTCTGAATCGACGTCATCAAAAAATGGGTGGCGTAGCGCTTCTTTAGCACTGATTCTTGTGGCCGGATCGTAGCGCAGCATTGACTATATAGAAAACGTATCAGTGACAGTGTCATGAAATCGTCTAGACATCCACCATTACCTCTAACAAATTGAGTCCGCTCTCATCTAGTTGCGGGAAAAGCTCTCGCATGTTCTTCCTTTTCCACTTTGGAAAAGTAGGTGCATAGTCGCGTAACTTGGTGACACCCGGCCATGTCATTTCGTTTGGTGTGCCAAATGTTCTGTGCGAACGCACTTTCGATTAGTCTTTTGAGTTATTTAAGTGATCAGCTGTCATTGCTCACTGAAAAATGCGGTAAAGCTGATCAATTTCAGAATCTCCTGCAAAAAAAGGTTTCTTGATCACCATCTCGGCAAAAATGACGCCGACAGACCAAATATCGACTGGAGGTGAATAAATCTCTTGCCCGAGTAAAATCTCAGGAGCACGGTACCAGAGAGTCACCACCTCGTGTGTGTATTTCTTAATAGGAAGGCTAAATGCTCGTGCCAGCCCAAAATCGGCAATCTTGAGCTCACCTGTGGTATTCACGAGCAGATTCTGTGGCTTCAAGTCTCTATGCGACAGCATAGTAATTGTAAATAATTTGTACTTATCATAACATAATTTCGACGCACCGATGCATTATGCCTCGTGAATGAGAAAAAGCTAGACCTTTCAGCAATTGGTATAAAAAACTTTTGATTTGCGCAGGATCAAGTTTTCCGAGCTTGTGCTCCATGTATCGCTTCAGATCTTTTTCCATGAATTCGAATACAAGAAAGAGCTTGCCATCTTCTTGTAAACAGTCCAAGAGACTCACAATATTACGGTGCTCTAATTCGCGCAGGACTGATATTTCGCGCAACGCAGTGCTGGGAATTCCATCATCTTCCGTCTCAAGGCGGATTCGCTTGAGTGCCACAACCTGCTTCGTTTTGAGATCTAGTGACTTGTAAACGACGCCGTATGTGCCCTCGCCAATGGAGCCACCCTTTTCAATGCGCTGGTATCGGTCCATCAAGAGAAAAGGGTCAATGGGACTCCCGCGCTTTAGAAAAAGTTAATTTTTCATTCAAACACGCACCAGATGTTTTCAGGGCAGTCACGCGGGGGATTCTTTTTAGAAAGACGTTTCTTCCTATTTTGAAAGTGCATGACGCAGTGATCTGAGACTGTGCACTCGATGACCTCTGTTAACCACGTGTGATATCAGCATTCTGTCCTCAAGATTTGTTTCTTGAGGCAGTAACGAAGCATCGCCGGATAAAACTTCACATCCAAGTTGCTGGTGCGAGTACACGCATTTGATTCCATCGAACTTTACTGTAATGCTCTGTACACTCGATTGCGGCATGAGCAAGGCAAGCGTTCAAAGCTCATTTTGATTCTTCTCCCCTACGTGCGTGAAGTGAAAACCAATTCTCGCATCGATTCAATACACGTTAAACACAAAGCTTTCTTACACGATGCCCTGCAGCAAATTGCACGTACAATCGTACGGTCTCTTTTGGTGAGCCCCAATCATTGGATTATCTTACCTACAGCACCTCTAGAAGCTTACTTTTTTTGATGCAATAGGTTCCTAAGTACAGTATACCTGGTGCATGCCGCATTTTTCGACACCAATCTCTCAACTGATACTGTATTTAATCTCATTGTGCGTCGTCCGCGCGTCGCAGGTGGCACTTTAACAATTCCAATCGATTCCAGTGTGAGACTTGTGAAGTGTTCTCGCGGTGAAGCCCGATACAATACCATTCGTCTTCGCTACGGTATATCGCGCAAGTGCCTCATCCTACGCGCATCCGATACACTTGAGCGCGATAAATGGCTTGTCGGAATTATTCAAGCAATGGCAGCCCTTCAGAACATCGGACCATACTTGCCAATTTCTGCAGTAGATTGAAAAAGCGCTCGCTGCTCTGTCTTCGTACCATTGCATCCTATAGAAGAAGCAACGACACGCTTTTATAAAACGCTAACAGTTAAATATCGACTATATTGACATTCAATTGCTAGCACATTCTAAATCTTTTACGCATCGTAACTTTTACATGCTTGAATCTTAGCATTTTCGAGCCAATAACCAAAGAAAACTGATTGTAATGTATAGCTAGCTATAAGTGCCTTAATCTGATTTGTACGTCCAAAACGTACATGCGTTTGTGAAATCGCTGTTTATTCTTCGTTTTCCTTACAATACCTCAAAACGTCCTCATTCTGTACATTAAATAGTAAGCACAGCGCTTATTGAAGAATTCTGGACCCTGGCATTGACATGCATTTTGAGACACTCACCTGGTTTGACTCCATTATTCTATGCTCTCGTGAGTAATGTCTGCGATCCTGGTAGATTCATTGTAAGCCATCTGGAAGCATACAACAAGTCTGACCTCCAAAATTGCCACTGGATTTGTGGAGCCATTATTTCTTGAGGTAGACACTCGTTTTCTGAAATCATGAGGATTACTTACTTTGAAAGCAATGGCTCTCACAAGACTAATAGCGCACAATACCCACTACAATTTCATTATTTCTCATCTTGCTTCTAACCAGCCAAGCAAACTCCACTTTTGACAAACGTCCCGGTTAAAGCTTCGCCTTCATTTAGATCCAATGGCGCGTGATCAACTCCAAGTTCAAGCTTGCAGTCTCATTTGGTGACCATTACCACTTGATGACATCTCCTTTAACTCTGCTAATGATTTACTATCTGTTTAGGTTTTTATGCACAGTGCATTTAGTACATGCAAAAAGCTTGAAGATTAAATGCTCGAACAAAGCGCCCTACATTCTCGTTATCAATCGTCCGCGGATCATAGGCGGAACACTTGTTATTCCACTTGACTCAACTGTAAAATTTGTAAAAAACTTGAACAAGGACATCGAGTGCAACATTATTCGTGTAGCTTATGGGTCAAATGGCAAAAAGCTCATCTTGCGAGCATCAAGCTCAAGCAAACGTGACTATTGGCTGGCTGTGATCATAGCATCCATCAAAGCTGACAGGCAGGTACATCAAAGATGGACTCAAAATAATTCGGAGCCGCGAACGGTCAAGAACGCAATGAAATTTCAATCAGAGCGATCAAGCAATGGTTCAGGAGCTAATAAAGAACATATCAAGGAGTGCGCTGTTCAATCTATTTCGGCTTCTGCTCAAAGCACTAAGTCAAGTATCTCAGCCACTAGCGAATCTCAATCGTATGCTTCCAAACATGACACTTCAGCTTTTCCACGGCCTTCCAAAGTCGCCCGTATTGCTTCGCAGAAGTGCTCTCGTCGGCAAGCATTTCGTCAGAATATTCCAGCTGTCATACAGCTTTTCATTACGGTCGGTCAGGCGATTGCTGCTGCGTGCTAAGAAAATTCTTAGAATAGTCGCTGTGACTTTATCCGTTTTCCGGATACAATGAAGCATCTCTTACCGTTATACATTTAATTAATGTAATGACCATTAGATCTTTTTTTGAAATCCTTGGGTACTTCTTTGAATTTTGAGCAATTTCTCACATATCAACATCAATAACTTACCTCCTGGAAACAGTTTACAAATTCACGACTCCTTTCGTATGTTCTGTCTATCCTGCATCATTTTTGCTCGCTGCATGCTGAAGGCGCCATGGTGCTGCTAAATACTCTATCAATTGTGACCGTCATTGAAAATACAAAATCGTTGAGGGTATATACGATATATAAGCTTAAAAGCATCGGTGTATTGTAGATTCGAAAGAGCATGATCGGAATTGAGGCTGGAGAATCAGCTTGTGAACTAGTTGGCGTAGGTAATGAGGAATTTTAAACAATGCTACTTAAAATTTCAAAGTAATTATTAAAGATACTTAGATAGAAGCAATCCCGCTTCAAAACCACCAACAAACATTTAGTGATTGCGAGCAATGATTGTTCAAGCTTATCTGGAGGCAGTACTGAAAGATTCAGCGGCAATCCTATGGCATGTGGATAGACAAGCTGATGCGGCACGTCGATCAAGTGGACATCGTATATCTGATAAGCTGCTGATTGCTCGAATAAAAAAGTACTAATGGCAAACTTGTTACGAAGAAATCCTAAAAGGCCAGCATGACGGCCGCCGAAGCTGCCGAACATGAGGCGGGAGGCTGTAACAGGGTATGTACCGTACGTACACACTACACTGAATATTGCTAGTTGAGCATTACCATGGCTGCCAGCCTCATGCTATGGGAGGTTTTCAATGCAGATAGAAAAACAGATGCTAACTTTGCCATTCAGTAATTAAATAACATATTATGTTGCACTCTTGAAATGAAAGAGAAAGGTAAGTAGTACCTATTTACTTAAAAGGCTCTCGCGTAAGAACCCATTCTCTGTGCGCTTGTGAAAGCAGACATATAGCAGCATAACTTCTTTTGTGTAAGGTGCACCTGTCCTTGGTAGCACTTGTCGTCAATTTGACAATCCACTACAAATAAGGCTGATTTCTTTGTGAGGATGGAACAACGACTGTTTGGCTATTTGTCCTTAGACAACAAGACGCGCAAATACTGCTGTGCTATACCAATGGGATTGCACAACAGTCTAAAGGCTGAAAGCAAAATAATAATTGCCTGGAGACGTTCATCATTTAAAAAATGCACTGGATAGACACCTCCAGAAACGCCTCAACAAGGTGTAGGTGGGCTATGTGCGATTCTTTTTCAAGCTTAGTAGGAAGAAAACGATCCTGGCTGCCAAACAGCACCGCGAAGTTTTCAGGCTGCATCGGAAGGCTGAGGCGGTGTGAGCCTCAAATTTAGGACGAAAGGGAAATATGGATCGTTTATCGTGGCCTTTGGAGCGTATCTCTATCAAGGCAGAAATAAGCGACGCTGTGTCGCGGTCCAAGAATGTATCGCTGGTGAGAAAGTTTGCTACAGATGTAAACGGAACCCTCAGAGATCAGCCCAGACCAGACGCATCAAGGCGACTGTGTGTTTTTGGCTCCCTAAGCAAGATAAGCGACTGTCAGTCGTTTAAGCTATTATGAATATCCCATTTTCTCATGATGTTAGGGCACTGCTTTGTCAGCACGACTGTGCGATGCGTTCGGCATGCGGAACAGTAAAGCATTACAATTTTGCGGCATGAAAATTATTTACTTTTGAATGGATCAACTGAAAAAAATCCTGGAATGCGTGTCTCCTCCCCTCATTGCTCACGCAGAAGCTCTCATTAGACTTTAAGGGGTATCTTCATAGGATATATGTTAGGAAATAATAGTCTATGAAGTCACGGTTGCTACCTGGAGAAGCTGAGCGCGTATTTCAGCATGAACGAGCCCGTTGTAAATGACACTTGCAGGTTCAATGAATAGTTCGGCTATCCTCTGGTATCTGACAATTCTTTATCTTTGTGATTGTTTGTTGAGGAAATACTACGACGTCGTGAACAAAGAAGTCACTACACGTGTTGCAAAGGGTGTGCAAGAAGTTGGCCTTTGTAATCAGGTAATCAAATATTGTGTCAAATGTCAATGACCAGTACCAATGGAGCAGAACGCTTCGTTCTGTACAAGATCACGAAGAGGGTTTGGTGACGATGACTAAACATCCCCATGTGTCGCCGACCTTCCAGACTAAAAGAAGTAAAATTTGTTTATATTTATGATGAGCAAAATGCGGACACTTTTTTGCTGCAGACTACAATTTCAAAATAGATCATATCATGATCGGTCGCACCTTAGTTATAGCTCTTGACTTAATTGATGCCTATAATCAGTTGGCCAAGAGTTGCAGTGGGATTTTTTGCTGCAAAAGTGCTATAAACGGGTTGGTTTCAGGATGGCTGGATACGCCATACGTTTGTTAACATCTACAAGTGTACCCCTGGCGCCCACAACATTCGAGTAGCATGTTCTGCAGGCAAGTTCTGCAAAGATTAAAAAAAATGGTCTGGCTAGTGCTGCTGCTCCAGAGAGACTTTAAGGAGTAAACTGACCTAATCAATCACTTTTAAAATTGAAGTGCAAATTTCGTCGAAATGACACGGCCCTTACCAAGCTTTAAAAATATGTCATGGAATCAGGGTGCAGCAGAAGCGATAACCTACAATACTGCAAACGAAATCCTCACGAGTGCCTAGTTCCAAGACTTCCGAAACTAAATGGGCTAATTTATGTCGTTTGTGACGCTTCAAAATTTGTCTCGGACTACCTGTCACCCTTTGTAGACACGAACGCGAAATCGCAATTTAGTCACGCCAGCCTAAAGCGGCAGAATGGATATATACAGTTCACGACAAGGTGCTAGCATGCACTTGTCAAGTTCAGTGAACATCTGCTTGGCTCCATGCCATTTTTGATCTATACAGACCATGCGTCGTTGCGCTCAGCATCTCCTTCATCACATCTCTTGCAATAAAATGCGAGATGATTATGTTTAGGACCGAGTGTACCTCCAATTGAAGATAAAAGCGGGTGTGGTGGCGGATATGCTTTTACATCACACAGACTATGAACTGGTGCGTGGCGTTGCGGAGTGATGGGGCTAAACGTACACCGTAAGCTTTGAACGTAAAGTGTGCTCCATTCTTGGAATCTTCAGGAAGAAATATGGTTTCAAGTTGGACATTGCTTTGTCAAGACACTTGGCTGCACAGTGGAACCACTAGTTTGTGTTTCAAAGTATGTGATATCACCGCGCAAAACCTCAGGATCCCTAAGGTTTGGTGGTATCTTTTAACGCGTTTTCAAGTATACAGTACTGGACGAGGCGCACATTCCCCCCTATGTGACAAGACAGAGGACATACGGGTCAGAGAGTGATATGTACTGGTTATTCAGCAATTATCCATGTGCAACTCGAATGTGTGTGATTAGAATATATGCCTTCGGTTACAACAGTAACTTTTTGGTCAGCGCCATCGGTCAGTAAAGTGGTTCCTGCAGAATACTGGTATTTGACATTTTGAACTAAATTCTGGTCTGTTAAAAGAGAACCAGCGTAACGATACCGATAAGCCGTTCCTCTGCATATTTTTCGCCATTACGACTTGTTGGTTACCAATCTTTCGGATCAAGATCGCACTTTGCGGCGAAGTTGTGGCGATTTTGGAAGCACCAGATATAAAAGATTTTTTACTGACGATCCCGCCAAATGCTCGGCAAGACAATTATCACTTGGTAACAGAGATCATCTCAAATACTTGCTCAAGAAGAGGCACAGGACCGGTAGAATTGCTTCTGTTCTGTGAGCGTTCAGTAGATAAAGAAGAGCACGCCTGGATGCCTGGACGTACGTGATTTAATTTTAAAACGGCAGGTTTACTCCCAGATTTCTTTGATACCATCACGAAGTTACAGTTATCCGGTGCGGTAGTGGCTGTCCATGAAATTTAACTCGCTAATCAGCCCGGCTGCACTTTTTAGCAAAGCTTGATTCATGTCCTGATAAGATTGAGCGTTTTGCACCGAGTGTGCAACGCAGTGATTGAAATCAAGTATAGATAATGGCAAGACGATGATGTTTTGAAGACAAAACACACGTGACTTCGTAGTGGTAAGAAATATTATATCAAACGCTTTAAGTCTACTTACAGATTCAGCGTCTGTTATTCTGATGGCCAAGTTGCGCTCGGAAATTACGGTCATAGCCAGAAATGTAATATGTTACAAGGTCAATACTTCGAAGAGAGTGTTAGCACCTTTTAGCCCCTTGCACAAAGCCGTGCTACAACCCCGCTCTTGCGAGCCATTGGGTGCGGATTTTTTTATGCAAACAAAACATTGTCAAAATATTTTTTGCACACAAAGAACATTTTGCTTTATGACTGCGATACTACTCTGTGTCACTTATCGTACTCAGTTTAATTGCGTAGGTTCGAGAGCGTACTATAAATCGGCTCATATCAGCTTTGATGTGACGGAAATTGCCTGTCTGTGTACACACACTTACTGAGTAAGGTGTCGGCGAACTGACGCGCCTAACCGCGTGTTACTCACTTCCAGCGAGCCATTGACTTACGTGATGAGGAGGTAGGTGAAGTGATATTTATTATTACAGCCAATAGGCTTTAATCCTCCCTAACCTGGGATGTGCCCCCAGTTCTTATACAGTCGAAATGAAGGGTATATACAGCTATAGGGGTAAATTTGTTACCAAACACACAAGTATGTGGTACACACAACATGTGTAATGGATCTGGCCCAATACATATGACCTCAAGTCGATAATTCGAAGGTAGCCGTTGTGCTGCCATGACTCACGGAAATAAACGCGAGAGGGTCATACTTCTCCTGTACAGTAGAACCTGTCTAAATTAAACCTGTTTAGTTTAAAACCCGCTCTAAATTAAACAATGTCCCCAGTCCCAACATGTTTAACTTAGACAGGTTTTACTGTATCTCTTGATGAGAAAGGAATCGCCAACAGCCACGTAGAGTGGGCAGCAGGCAGGCGGTTTCCCCGGGACTGTGACTAGTATTTGATGATACTATCGCATCAATCAAAAGCATTAAGGTCCTCCATTCCGCTTCGGCAAGACTGACCATGCGCCTTTGCCGCTTGTGATAAAATGTATTTTTCGTCAGAAATTCCTTTAGGAAACGATACAGGGTCGCGCCACCCGACGTGCTCCCCACTAGCAGGTGTAAATCAAAAATTTCTTGGTATATGCACTTGATCGGTAGTTACAGCGATATGTCTTTATAGACGAGCTAGTCTATTGGTAGCCCAAACCTGCGATGGTGAGCATCATCCTTCGTGCTTTGTACTTCGTAAAGACAATGATTAAAATCATTTCAGTCTATCTCCGCCTCATTGGAGCTGGCCTATGAAGATGTATAATGTGTGAGGCGACGTGCCATCTTCACCCACAAGAATCGTGTATGATACTCGTCAAAATATTCGTCAGCGTCTGCTATCAAAGGGTTTGTCTTTATGGAAATAGGGTATCGCCCCTTCGCAGCAGCAGAATTTTGGATGAGTGACAGCGTGAGGGATCAAAACGCTTGTGGAGTGCCGTTCGAGGACTCTTCTAGCTCTAATATGAGTGAAAAGCCCACACGCTCAGCTGTGTTAGGAACCCACTGTACCGCGGTGCGCCACTTCTAAGGGACTAATTTCATAACCAAATGTGACTATTTTAAAAAAGATGTTTTTACTCTTGCACTTACAGATGGGCAAGCCCGGCTCGTTAAACCCGATTCTTCGTAACCTCCTCGACAAGAAAAAGTAGCACTTGTTGCCGGAGGAACTTGTCCTGAGTGCTCGATTTGTCCAGAGAAAGGAGAAGCGTAGAGAGCGCGTCATCCTCGACAGCTTTACTGTAGGTCTTTTGATGTGAGCAAAGGTCTAGGGTCGGGACACGGGAACTCTATATAATAGTTCTCGTCGGAGAACACCTCGACTGTCTCCCTCAGTACAACGCGTAGGCTGTCGGTCGTAGGGTCGCCTTTCTAAGTGGCTTATAGATTTATTTGGGTAGAAGTAGGAGACGTTCCGATGTGCATTAGGCACAAGAAGTGCAAAGTGCAATATTGGGAGAGAAACTGGAGTGCCCACTGTCGCACAGTGTCACAAATAGACAAGATGCTTATGGTTTAAGTACGTGACTTACTCGCCATTGTCGCTTTGGTGTCGCGGACTTAAAACCAAGCCCAGAAGTACAATAGTATGGTACCATGATAAGGTTGCAGTACTACTTTTTTCAAATGGGGTAAATATGACAAACAAGAGGTCCGAAAGACACTCGAGCTGATAGGCTTGCGCTATGCAATTAGTAAAAATGTAATACTGTAGATTGTAGAACATACATATTCAGCTTTACATTGCCAAACTTCTTCTAAATATACAGCAATCTTTACACGCTCATGTCTAGCGCCAACGATTTCTCTGTGCAATGTGCACGGCTCCCCGTCACTAATGTCATGCATTGGGCAAGGAGAAGTGATAACTCCAGTTTGCTTTATCCAGTGCTACCCAGCATATCTTTGACCACATTGCCAGATGTGGTGTCAACAATGACCACACGGAATGCAGGACTTCGGACAAAGCGATGCGACCGGTCTCTTTGAGCTTTCAAGGGTCACAACCTAGCTATCCCACAACATCTCGATTTCTCGACAGCCCAAGAAGATCAAAATTGAGATAAAGTTAAGAAAGCAAGTCGCGCCATAGCCATGTCTACTACGTCGAGGGGCTCTCTCAGCATCGTTTTTTAACCCTTCAACAACTGCAGTATTATATCCATCGCTGGATAAAAAGCTATCGTATTCGTATACGGCAACCTCAATGGTCCGCGTACTGTTGACGTTCTCGAGAGTTGCGTCACGCACGAGACGTTGATGCTAACTACAACCGATTCTAGACTGAATGTCACATCTTTCGTGATAAGAGTCACATTCTATATTTCTGGGTCTCACTTACTTCGACCTACATAACGTGCAACATCACTACGTCTTACTCATCAGACCGCCCTGCTCATCTTGCAACCCCACGTTACCCACGAAGGGTATTTTGATTCATTCTGTGTATAACCTACCCCCTGTGCCTAGCAATCGGGCGATATAGATAGGCACGGTGATGCTCGGCAGAAAAAAGACAATGATCTTCCTCCTCACCTTAGCTGAGGTACATTATTTCTGTCGCGCTCTTGAGGCCTATAAAAATTGAGCTCTATCTGTATTTTGCGGCACGAAAGCTGTGCCCGCCTATAGTCCGACACCCACCGCAGTATCGAAAGTTGTGGGGCGGACTATTTTGGTTTCGGTGTGATCTGAAGCTGTCCGAAATATCTTCACTAAGAGGGCCTCGTTTGCCGTTGCCTCAAGATGAGGGTCTGCTGCCATTGCATCAATAAAATTTTTGATCTTTTGAAATAGTCCACTACAGCTCATAATCGGGGAGGCACGAAATGCCTTTGCCACCACATCAAACTAACCCAGCTTATATCTTACCTCAAAGCTTTACTCAAAAAAAAGTAATCACATTGCTGTCTCCTGTGAGCGGTGTGGTCGTAACGACGCACGATCTGTATAGATCTCAAACGACTTCGACCCAAGCAGGTGCTTTCTGAACTTGACAAGGGCATTCTTTTTTGCGAACCGCTCTTTGTCATAGATGGGTTCTTTTTACCCACAACTATTAGCTGGCGGCATCATAATTCAATCATGTAATGGTACCTGCTTGAACTAGAGAATGAAGCGTCACAGATACACAGAATGATCGATCTGGATTCGGCAGCGCCAGAATTGGGGCATGTATAAGGCTTGTTTTGACAATATTTAACGCCAACTTTTCAACTACGCCACAACATCACTAAGCATCTCGTAGGAGAAAGTTGAGAAATCTTGCCACGCCAGTATCGTTAAGCTGTACTTATGCTAGTGGTTGGCCAATCTAAGCCACGTTGTCAGGTTCTTTTTGGAGAGAGGCATTAATCAATCAGCACTTGCCTTTGTCTTCGCGGGATAATATGCCCACAGGAATGAAGAAACAGAAGAAATAGTTTGTGCCGGCGCTAGCAAATCACTAGCTAATGTTGATGAATATCCTGTTTTAACGCAAACTACTCGATCGCCGCTCGCAAGTGTTCAATCTGGCTTTCTACATCCGACTTCCTATACTATGCAGAACTAAATATAAAACAAATCGGTTTGTGCTTCGCCACCAGAAGTTCAAACGCTGCTGGTGTATTACACAGTCGCTGTGGAAAATTCGGGTACCCTCAGATTATTTCCCTCACAGCGAGAGGTATATCGTTTTCTATCACCAGCTGTTGCTAACAAGCTTAGACTAGATCAAGGGATCTGAAAAAATGCAGCGACCATGCTGTTCAGCAGCGCGCCCTTTCAAGGTATCAGCGTCTGCACCAAAATGATGGCTGCAATTAGTTAGTAAGCATGCGCAGCTCCCCACTTGTCGCTAACCTTTCTGACACAGGAAATCGGAACCGAGTTTGGGCATTAACTTCCCCCCCAATCTTTGCGAAGAAAAAAACGTCATTGACAACACACTGATCCCCTGGCAAGCGCCTCTGCTGTAACGTGCAAATATTTGCTCCCAGGATTAAAGCCAATTTCATGACGCCTCTCTATCTAGGTTAACATGCGTGGTGGATTTTTCGTCGCCATATTGTGATATTCTTCATAAAGAACGAAGGGCCCGTAGCAATCTTGAGAATTGCTATACCACTCTTCCCACTCGTTGCTGAGCGTCTCAACAATAGATAATTTTATTACGGATGACGAGCTCAGCTCCATTCCTGTTACCAGCTGTACAATTTAGTGCATTCACAGTCTTACAGAGCGCTTGTCATAGGTAGTGAAGAGAGGCTTGCTAACCCAAAGGCGACTTCGGTACTCCATTCATGAAATAATCTATTTCATCGCTTGTTCGTGGAGCTTCATTGTTCCTTACAATCGGCCCATCATACGTTGGTGCTGACTCAGCAGTACCGCCGCTAGTTAACAAGCATGAGCCATCTTTCTTACCTTCGAGGCCTGGCCCTTTTACTTGCAACTTACTTTTGCCCTTCGACTTCATTAATTAAAAGCAAAGTAGACACGTGAGGGGTTCTGCGGAGCTGCTTAGCTCCTCCTCAGAAAGGAGAAATCTACCGCCTCTGGTGCGTAGAATTTTTAAGTTTCTAGCAGCCCATCCTGCCTTCGCGACATGTGACTTGTGCTTCGCACTGAATACGACGCTCACCACTCCTCAAGAAAGATAGGGTGGATCGGAAAGCCTCTTTACGAGCCACACCTGTTTAATAGCCGTCATGACGATTGTAACCGCTACTGTCTCCGAGGGAGGGTCAGATGCAAGATTTACTATTTCTAACCCTGGACATACTATGCCAGTTGTCGCCTCTCTTGACGGGGAGACTAGAACTTCGAGCCCCTTCAATAAGCCTGGTTGGGCTGGTGCGTTCATCACCGACAGTTTATCGCTTAAATCATTTCCACGATGTGAGCGCATCTTCTATCGGGCTGTTGCACATAACTGTTCATTCTCACGCGCGACCCCTAGCTTGGAGATTGCAAGCGCGACACGTTGTGGCACCCTTTGAAGTATGACAAAACTCATGGCCATCTCGACCTCCCTCTCTCATTCAAAGGGTTTTATCTGCTCTAGCCCTGAGAAAGTGATTGACATTAGCGGTCTCACGATGAGACAGATCTGCTCCTCCACCGTCGCACTCTCAAAGATAGTGATCTTTTCCAATCGAGCAAATACCGCTTTCGAGCCTTTGGCCGTCAATTGTCTAAGCCCACCGGGATCCGAGATTGACAAAAGCTTTTAAGCTGGTCTATGCTGGTATATATGTTCTGGAAGCAGGCGATCAAGCGCGTCATGTTCCATCCTCGCAGAAGACACATTCTCTCCAGAATTAAGAGTGACTACAAGTGCTATCAAGTGCAACGGTTTTGCCGTGCACTTTGACTCCAGAATTTGTGTTAACAATTGCACAGAAATCAGATGTCGTGTGTACTTACAAGGTGGAACCGAGAGCTTCTCAAACAACTAACATGCTAGTTTGCCCTGTTGAATTTTAAAGTACATTTATGTACTCTAAAACTCAACAGGGCTAGACTCAATCTTATTAAGCTTAATATACATTTTAATTTTCTACACAAGTATCACCAGGTGTAATGTGAATATTGTTCAATTGTACCGTATTAATATTAATAAAGGCTGATTCCAAAAACAAAACGTTTCGTCGCTGGATCCGCTGCGTCAACGAGTGCATGGGTGAAGGGTACACTATTGAACAATGGTATGATTTTGCTCTTGAAAAAGGCAAGAAAACAGAAATAGAAGTGGTGACGTTATTACAGTCGCTCTTGAATTATAAGGACACGGCGGGGGCGTATTAAGTGTGTAAGGACCAATTACAGTACTTGCCCGTTCGGATGCGGTGCGAACACCCGCGACATGTATCGATCGCTTCAACACGTTTTTTGTAGTGCCTCTTCTCCAAAAGTACTGCACGTACGTACCTATGCCGGCGCATTGATGCTCCATGCGGAGCATCGCTGAAAATATTGCAATGCCAAACTCTCTTGATCACTTAAAGAGAACATTTCCATCTTTGATCAATTTTGCATAAGCAATTTACTCTCGAACTAAGCACAAGTTAGAATCAAAATATTGCTGTAATGTTTACAATCTCAAACAAAATACAATCATGATACCGGTATGATCCTGCACTAAGTGCGACCCTTACGTATTCATTAAACAACAAATATGCCTGTGTCACGAGCACCTGTATCAAAGCGCCTGCGCTGCGTCCCTGAATTCTTCTGTATGAGTGTCTTAAACGAGCATATTGATGAAATGGGAGATCCACCGATGCGTATGGGGTTGATTGAAGGCAAGGATTGGCCTGATGTCTACAAATTCATGGACCACTTTGAGCTTACGCATCCGGGACGTCGCATGAAGCTCGTTATCTTGTTGCGTCACGGAGAAGCCACACACAACGCCACGAAAGCTAGTGTGGGCAGCAAGTTGTGGCAAGAGAAGTACGAAATGCTTCCTGAATTTATTGACGCCCCGCTCACAACCCGCGGCAAGAATCAAGCTGATTCTGCCGCTTTGATCCTTGAAAAGCAGATCACCAAGAGCGGCCTTAAACTGCAACGCGTGTACGTGTCCCCTTTGGACCGTACTTTGCAAACGTACGATAGGGTGTTTAATCGCTTGCGAGATATTCCTGTGTCCGTCGTGGAGCTCGCTCGCGAGACGCTGGGAGTCGTCAACTGTGACCGTCGTGGCTTCTTAACCCCAAAACAGACCGCGTACCCGCAGATGGATTTTAGCCGCGTGGCCAGCGAGGACGACACATGGTGGCAGCCCGACCACCGTGAAACCGCCGAAGAGATCGCTAAACGCGCTGCTGAATTTTTGGATGAATTATTTGATAAAACCTCCGAACGCTGTGTGCTAATTGTTTCGCACAGTGGCTTCAGTCGTGGCTGTTTCGCAGCCGTAGGTCATCACTACTACCGACCGAGGAATGCAGAGTTCATTCCACTGTTAATCACGGATGCGTTTGAAGAGGAGCTGCACTAGAAGATACGTCAATAAATTTAGCTTGTTGCACTTGCTTATTCGTTCCTACAGATTTGATTACGACATTTTAAGGATTGTAAATGGATGCCTTTTGATCCGGATATTTTCTATGCTTCTTCCCATCTTGGCCATCGCCACCTCTTGAGCTGCATCATTTCAAAATATCACGCCAACGAACCACCCCCAATGTTCCTGAATCTCTTCTGCGCGCTGCTTCTTGTGAAGACGTCGGTTCATGGTCAGCCGGCAACTTCGTCTCACTATCGCTATGTCCCAGGATATTTCCTTCAGGGACTTCCCGACCAACCTGTACCACCTTCATACCCTCCTCACATGGGTCTTTTGGATGGAAAAAAATGGCAAGATGTACAAGCAGAATTGGCTGTGGAGAGACCTGGAGGCGCACAAGTAAAACTTGTGGTCTTTCTGCGCCACGGCGAAGGT
>NW_020187532.1:546386-546613 GCF_900000015.1 Plasmopara halstedii | reverse complement strand
GGCCAGCTTACCAGTACCCACTGGGTGCTGGCAGTTCATGAGTTTGGACTTTGTGTTTTGCCTGCCGAATCTTTCGGCAGGCAACACGGGTGTTGTAACATATGTACTATGTTATGTTCTATGTAATGTACGCAACATGTTTCTTCGATGTTACCGATTACAATGGTACTTCAATGTACAGGGCCGCACCCATCGTGTCCACAGATGTTCACCCATCTTGTGGATCA
>NW_020187532.1:533221-545277 GCF_900000015.1 Plasmopara halstedii | reverse complement strand
AATCGTCAAGAGCGTCCGCACAGCGATATGCTACTTCAGCATGACGCTCAGCGGAGCTTCGATCACGAAGGACCTCGTTCTCAAGGGCTCGAAGAGATGCACGAATCACCGGACGGCGGTCGGCCCGGTCGTCACCGCCCGCCACCGACTCTTCTCGATGAGAACGGTGACGTCCACTATGACGTGGAACGTCTCGTGAGACGACGTCGTCACTAGGGTCAAACCCAATATCTGGCGAAGTGGCGGGGATATCCCGACTCCGAAACCTCGTGGGGGTTCGAGGCGCCACTTCGGCAAGATTGCCCAATCGTCGTGGACGCTTTTGATCGAAACGATCAGAACGTCCCGCGTCATCAGACGCCCCGCGCTTCCCGGCAATAGCCAGGGAAATAGAAGGGCCATGAGCTGAGCTGCTCAAATAGTAGCCCTGAGCTCTTGCGGTCGAAGATACAGAGCTTGCGGAAGCATTAGGGGTTAACCCATATGTTGCAGGGCGACAATCCGAAAGAAGTCGACGGCGTGCCTTGAGTTTGGCAAACTCAAATCTGAGTGCCGCTCCACACGCACGTCCACTTTCTTGTGGATCGACCATACAGTGAGAAACGTTTCCGCTGCCGTTGCAGCCATTGCTCAAAGAGCGCTTCGTCATCTGTAGCGCTTTCGCCAGGGGCGAGCACTACAGCTATTGTCTACATTGCGGGTACACGAGAACCACCTCGTTGGGCACTCAGACGAGTACGGTAAGCTTACACCGGAAGTTTTTGCGCAACCAAGAAACAAGCTCGAGGAGCCTTCCGTTTGGCAAGTTCATCTTCAGTTCTGGCCGGGGGCCCGATGATGTGGACGCGTAACGATCGAGGTACCGCATCCTTCGCGTCCACAGCGGGATCCGCTGTGCGGAAAACATACTCCACACGAGGGTCAATGACGGGCCGTTGGTGGGGGCGCTTTGGAGCTGCCCTATGGGCAGCTCTAAGCAGCCGCCTCTGATCCCCGTCGAGGTCATTGGTTATTACCCCACGTTCCTCGGTTGACGAGAAGTCAGGGAGCGAACATGGGGTCCGCAAGGCGCGAGCAGGGCTCGTATCACGCTGCTGTTGCAGCTCGCCTTCCTCGTCATCCCATGCGGGAAAAGGAGTGTCACACTCCTAGTCGACCACCTCCACATTCTCTAAGAGGTCACTCGTCATTGATAGCGTAGGCGGAGCTTGACGCTCGGGCTCGTCGAGCCTAAGATTTACATCCCTCGATGTCGCGGATGCACTGTTCGACATTGTATCGCGCGCGGGAGACGAAGTTGGGCTCTGCCCGTGTGCGCTGTTAGAACCAGCGAGACTTGGTGACTTCAGTGTCATTGACACAGGGCTCATTGAGCACGGAAGTCGTTTAGTTCCAACGAACGGAGTTGCAGTGTCTAGCGGACACGCATGCCTCGTTGAAGCAGTGATCGATAAAAACTCTAAATGTTCTCAATCTTAATGGGGGGAGTGTAACGGGGGTTATGCGTACCCTAGTATCAGGGGTGTCTGTCACACGAGATGGGCACGGTGTGCTGCACTCAAATAAGACTACGGTACGTGGCTGAGTAGCCAGTACTTATGCATGTATGTAGATTTTACTATAAAAATCTATCCATTTTGATCAGGCGGCTTTGCCGCAGATAAAAATAAATAAAGTCAGTTTTGGATTTAGACGGAAGAGTCAATTAGCCTAAGGCAATAATTACTCTTGGAGTAAGCGGATTGCGATCCGCTAACTCGTACTTGTTCTAAGTATAGAACGAAAGGTCGGTGACATAACTTACGCTTCCTCAAGCGCTAAGATATGGCAGCCCCGCTGCACCTGTGGTCTACGTGAGCTTACTCAAATTACATCATCTTGTGCGACCCGCCCTTTCATACCAGGGTACGTGGAGGACCGTTGCACTTATATTCTTGAAGGGGCAGATAAACTAATGGCATCAGTTAGCTATCACGAAATGTCAATCCACTCCATGTACCAGATCGAAAATACGGTCTTCGCGACCAAAGTGTGTACCCTGAAGCACGGTCTGGCTTGCTATGAGATTTTTGGATGCTATCGGCTCATAATTAGATGCCTGGCCAGAACGATCACCAAAAAGTTGCTTTCGGACCCCACCGTTCAAAGCAGATTAAGTCGTAACTTTTCCTTCTCAATAATAAGTAGTCAGCAATCAGCTCTCAATTTCTGCCTTTATAAATAACCAGAAGCTGAAATGTTCTCTGATTAAGTAAAGCTCAGAAGGCAGAAGCAGGACTAAGCCGCGGTATCCGGATGAGAAAGAAAATAGCGATTGTACATCGTGATCGAAGTGTTGCTGTTCTGAGTTGTTGACGTATTAATGCATAAATCGACGATGTTGTAGATAAAATATTTTAGGGAACGGAAATCTATAGCTTTGCAATTAGCGACATTGTCAATTTTTAATTGAAGAAGTGAGCTTATTGATATAACTTTGAGTCGTGGACGGTAACATGTTGTCATGTATCGGTGGATGTTTGGCCATGAGCAAAAATAATTTGTTCAGATAGCGTTGCAGGATTAGCGGTATTCGTAAAAGTTGTCTCTCCTGAAATATAGGAGTAAAAAAGAGAGGGGAGGTTTAATATGTCTTAGGATAGGACTGATTTACAATGCAGCCAACTCGCCAAGTCTATTCTCGCTCGTCCCGTCTTGCCTTAATAGACCCGAATAAGTATCTGCACACCTGGTTACTGTTATGGGCCCTATTTAATGCATGTAAATGTCTTGATGCAGTTGTGATGCGGTTTGAAAGTATCTAGAACTAGGTTTTCAAGATGTGTTATTGCGCCACTTCCACGAAATTAGGCAGGATGGAAATGTTCGATGTGACAATGTTGTACAATTGCCAATGTACAATTTGTATGATGCCCCTCGGTGATCGACATCCGATACTCGTCCTTTTCTTAATTCAATCAGACTTGATTATCACAGAGTTCGGGAAGGCGATCACTAGACTCTCACAAAATACGGGAAGTCCAGAATAGTTGTTGCCGACAACCAGTTTTGAATGATGTGGATGCGTCGTTACAGGTTCCGGGGCAGCTTTCAGGTTTAAGTCAGGCATATACGGTTTGAAATAATACGTTTTAGGCTCTTAACGCTTTTGATGGATTGCTCAGCCCAGAATTAGCAAAGTACAAAATTATTATAGCGCCAGACCACAGCATTTCAGGTGCATGGAGCAACTGGCGGGTGGATCCTCGCCAGAGCGGTTGGTGCTGTCATGCTCGGCTTTGAGACTTTTAAATGTACAAATGTGACATCCTCTCGTAATCGATGCGTACTGGATGGCCAGAATGCTGTTGACGTATTGTTGCGGACCGTTTAGACACCATTACGCTTGCTGCCCGCAGCAGTGATTGAGTCATGACGTTCCCTAAAGATGCAGAGTAGGCAGTTTACGGGATTAACATACGAGATTGCCGCACCTGATCAGTCATCTTCACGCATTCTAGGCAGTGTTTGGATAGAAAGTTGGAACAGTCAGATATTATCCAGGCGGGACATGAAGCAATCCAAAGTCATCAGGCGTGAAGTTGGTGCACATGGGAATTTCGCGTTAAGCGCGTACCGGTTGGGCTCACCCCTTGAGTCCTGTATTACAACGTATACCGCGAAATGCGAAAGTTGATTCGGCTAAATGTGACCTTGGAAATGGCGCGACCCGGATCTGATATTGACTGATAGTCACGTGATTAAACTTAAAATGCCACGTTCGAAATGAACTCTGATGTAAGTTGTGCGGAGCAATCTGCGCATCATGTTTCGACAGATTATTTGAGTAAAGCTAAATCATTTACTACGTCGCTCGCTAGTACAATTCCATTGAGAGCAATTTTATTACAAACAAATGTGTCTGACAATTTCAAAGACACATCATTTTGCACCGGTAGACCCGGGCTAGTTGCAGCATCTTCATCAATTTTATTGAATTGAAGAGTACACTGTGATCCATGATAACAGAACTTCAATATCAGCGCTAAAGTAACACAAGAATCTGGTCATCGACCTTGTCTCCAAAGTCTAGACGAGATATAGTGAATACATTTCACCATATACATCACACCTATTAAAACGATAAATATCCCATAACGATAAATATGTATTTTACAAATATATCGATGCTAAATCATTCGACCTTACAGGCCACGAAATTTAACTTGCGATTTGAAAAACATGGACGACATCGAGGACATGATTAACGAGGAGGAGCTGGATCGCGCGGTCTTGAGCTCCGTGCGCACACCGATGGTGGCACCAAAACCGCACTTTCAGGAAATATCTAAAGTGTCCATGGATAACAGTATCAACAGCATCAACACGGCAGACGGTGACTCGGAAAGCATGAAGCTTCATGTTCCTGGTACGCAGCTTATCTGGATGAAGACGTATGGCTGCTCGCACAACGTAAGCGATTCTGAATACATGCAGGGCGTACTGGCAAGTTATGGATACCGCTTTACAGAGTCTCCAGACATAGCGCAGCTTTGGCTGCTTAACAGCTGTACAGTCAAGGACCCATCCCAGGCTGCCTTTATGCACTTGGTCATTAAGGGTCGTAAGCAAAACAAAGCCGTCGTTGTCGCTGGATGCGTGCCACAAGCTGATCGCCATTTGAAAGGCCTCGAGGGGGTCAGCATTGTTGGCATTCAGCAGGTCGATCGGGTTGTGGAGGTCGTTGAGGAGACTCTCAAAGGCCACGTTGTTCGTCTTTTGTCCAAGAATCGCCTTCCTGAGTTGGATTTGCCGAAAATTCGGAAGAATCCCATGGTAGAAATTATTCCACTCAGCACAGGCTGTCTTGGAGCTTGCACTTATTGTAAGACGCGTCATGCACGAGGTAAATTGGGAAGCTATACGCCTGAAGTTATTGTTTCGAGAGCGCAATCGGTGATAAATGAGGGTGTGACTGAAATATGGTTATCCAGCGAGGATACTGGAGCTTATGGCATTGACATTGACACCGATCTACCAGCACTTTTGCACAAATTACTGCAGGTTTTGCCAGATGGCGTTATGCTTCGTGTAGGCATGACAAACCCTCCATACATCTTGAATCACTTGGATGCAATTGCTGAAGTGCTTAATCACGATCGAGTCTATTCGTTCCTCCACGTTCCCGTTCAGTCCGGTAGTGACGATGTGTTGCAGGCGATGAATCGGGAGTATACAGTTGCTGAGTTTTGTCGTGTTGCGGACGAATTACTCGCCAAAGTGCCAGATCTTACGCTTGCAACTGACATTATATGTGGCTTTCCAACAGAATTGGAGAAACATTTTGACGAGACGATGAAGCTTGTCGAAAAGTATCGTTTTCACATTATGAACATTTCTCAGTTCTACCCTCGCCCAGGTACACCGGCAGCAAAAATGAAAAGAATTCCTACGCAAGTAGTGAAGACTCGCAGTCGCAAGTTGACAAAGCTGTTCGAGGGATTTGATCCTTATCATCATTTGGTGGGTACGAACGATAAAGTTTGGATTAATACAGAAGTCTCAGACGACAAAAAGTACACGGTTGCACATACCAAAAATTATACCAAAGTACTCCTTCCCCGTGACGACTCCCTCATAGGTTGCACGGCGGAGGTGCACGTCATCACCGCCGCGCGTTTCCACGTAGTCGGGAAGGTGATATCACAATCTCAGCCCGTAACTGCAGCGGCCGCAGCTGTTCGCGAGCATATTTGTAATAGCCAAAAAGATCTGTCCGTAAAGAGATTAAGTTTGATGTCCGACGCAACCGCGGCGGGTGACATGACTGACGGTTATAATCGTGCACATAAAGGAAATGACAACTGTTGTGGTAATGAAGAATCCTGTGAAGGGAGCAAAGTAGGTTGCTCATTCGGTGGTGAAGATTCATTCGAGACGTGCGGCTCTAATTCGAATGAAAAGAGAGCTGTGGCCAAAGAGCTGTTTCGAAAAAACAAGGATGAAAACGTGTCGGTATCAACAATTACGAACATGGTGGCTAAGTGGAGCAACTTGAATACTGACAAAGTGACACTAGCGGCACTTGCTACCCTCGTAGTGTCAACGTCTTTTGTAGCAGCACGTCTAATTACGCGCAAGTGATTGCTTTGCAGTGCTTGGTACGATTAATAGTGAACGTTAGGGCTCATTTTAACTGATATCATTAAGTTTTAATTTTGTATCTTCACTAAAACTAGGCGCCTGATTTCTGCTTATATAGGATATGCAACGCAGTTGCCGTGCACTTTGCACGGAGAAAGCTTTGACTCAAAGAGTATGCATAAACTAACGCACAGAGTTTGGGTTCGTACTTCACCTAGAAAGCATCTAGTTGGATCTGCCATTTTAAAAGTTTATATAGTTAGAGCTGATGCTATCTAAAATTGTTTGCTTTTTTTATTAGATTTCTTCACTCTCTGGCAAAACGGGAAATTGATTATCTGTATAAATGAATATTTCCAATAAATTAATTGAATTATACTATTCATGCAGTGGGGCTGCCGTAGCTCTTTGTTTTGAGGAAGGTAAGCTAGGGTCAGATTCTTATGAAAAACCAATACAAGTGTGGCGGATCGCAACCCGCTAATTCTAAGTACTCAAGCCTTACCAAGGCAAACGAATTGTTCTGTTCAAAAACAAAAAAACTGTTTAATTGTTTTAGTTTCGGCAGACCTCTCATATCTAGAACCCTGGTTTATCCTAATTAATATTGTAATTCCTAACTAATATGATAGAATGATAGAGCCTTATCAATATAGTAATTTGCATTACTACTGGCAATCCTGCCGTGGTGCTTCTTATTACGGTGTAGCCACACCACTGTGTTATTACACTAGTGTGAAATACATACCTTTGTACGGTCGCACAGGATTGTGCGACCCCCTTTCTCACAAGGGCAGCTGTGACCCCGTTGTGTTCTCCCCCATTCCAATTGTGAATGTCCTCAGTTCACATTTAACGGTCGCCTCATATGAGGCTCGCGTGTCTGAGACACCGTTACGTTAACAAGAACAACCTAAAACATTCTCCGCTCAATGAGCACTGTATCTATGACACGCAAAACACCAAGCCTAGCTGGTTCCGAGTGCAACCGCGGGCGAAGCCCTTCTTCTTCCGCAAAGGGTGCATCTTCAGACAGTACGTCCGCGGCTTCACGGGAAGTACATCCCAAGGCCTCGGCAACTGGGCACAACATAATGGGCACCCCCCCCGGGCGACGTACTTTCTTGTTGAGGAACTGGAGGAAGTCGACTACGAGTTGGACACTTCTTTTCCAGCATGGGGTGACGAGGGAAGCCGGAGGGCCATGAAGCTATGGATCTATGCTGCTGTGATCGTAGAATCACCCGTGTGAGAGACCACGGAGCTCGCAGAAGCGATATGGATTGTTCCTTATGTCGCAGGGCGACAATACGAAGGAAGTCGGTGCGCGCCTTGAGTTTGGCAAACTCAAATCTAAGATGGCGATCAACGCGCACGTCCACTCCCTTGTGGCTTCGCTGTCAGGTAGACAGTAAAGCCGATTTCCGGTGCCGCTGCACCCATTGCTCAAAGAGCACATCATCATCTGCAGCAGTTTCGCCGGGGGCAAGCACCACAAGAATGGTTCATTGCGGGAACAGAAGCACCTCTTTTTTGAGCTCGAAGTCAAGCGCGGTACCGATCCATTGGGGTCTCCTAGATAAATCAATAAGCCAGCTCGCTGAGCTTTCCGCTGATCAAGCTCGGCTTGTGTAGTAGCCGGAGGCCCGACTACGTAGACACCTTTCGTTCGAGTGATCGCGTCTTTCGCTTCAGTAGCGAGATCCGCCGAGCGGAAGCCGTATTCCACACGAGGGTCTAAGATCGAACGTGGATTCGAGCGCAGGAGAGCCGCCATCTGAGCAGCTTCCAATTGCTGCTTCTTTGTCTCGTCGAGGCGATTAGTAACAATACCACTTCCTCCGGATTCTGAGAGGTCGGGGAACGGACATGGTGTCCGCAGGGTTTGAGCTGGGCTCAAGTCGCGCCGTTGGCGCACTTCATCTATCCGGGCTACTACCGAGAAGCGCGATGATCCTGTCGACGCAAGGCGTCATGATCCTTCTGTCACAAGCGTCTACGACGTTTGGGCAGTCCTGCTGAAGTGGAACCTCTACTCCCACAAATTTTCGGAGTTTGGATATCCCCGCCACTTCACAAGATATTGGGTTGAAACCCTCCATCGACGACGTCGACCCAAAAGGCGTTCCACGTGGTAATGGTTGCCACCATTCTCATTAAAAAGAGTCGTCGGTGGACGATGTCGACTTGGTCGATTGCCGTCCGGTGACTCGCGATGCTCTCCGAGCGTTGGAGGACAAAGTCTATCGTCATCGGCATTCCGCCGAGCATCTCTCCGAGGCCGCCTACCGCTGTGTGTAAGACCTCGAAAGCCTAGAGCACTTTTTGCAATGAATGCCTGGCGTTAAGGATTTTCGTGCTTTGTCGGAGCGGCTCCTAGCCGTCGAGCAGGCAAATACGTCACATGGTGCGACGGTGGAGCGCCTTTCGCCGTTTTAAGTGGAAGTTGTTGCACTCCGTGCTTAGAACCAGTTGTTAGTTCAACTTCTGGGAAGCCGAGCGCCTTTGGGCGCCGGATCCCGGTACGGCTTAAGCAAGTCCACATAAACACCAGATGGGTGAGCATCCTTCTCGGAAGGTTGGGCGATTACGCTAGGCCTCGCATGGCCATGACCTTAAGAGATTCAGAAAAAATTGTGGACTGATTTCGTCTTAAAGACAACAGAAACTGCATTTGTCGAAGGGTTTTCAGTGTTTAATAAAACCTCGTATCCGACATCAATGTTTTCAACATTTCTTCTTCCTTTTCTGTCTGCAAATCGTTCTGCATGGCTTGGCTTTCAGCCATCGCATCGCAAAGGTGTCGTAATACTTAATCTAGTAGACAGGAAGTCTACACATGGTGAGGTGCTGACATCAGCTAGCCGTTCGGCTATTCCTCCCCCACCAAGCCCCGAGCCATGGGATGGCGGCGTCAGCGGGACGCGAGGATTAATAGGCCCGTTCACGTAGAACGGCGTATAGTCGATAGATGAATGCACTGCATTGTTCAGAGCAAACGCTACGAGTGACAACATAGCGCTTCAGCGTCTCAGCGCATACGCTGCGTAGAACGTCTTCGACGACGCGATTCACGCGCTCAGTCTGACCATCGGTCTGCAGATGGTCCGCTGTTGACATAGTCATCTTGGTGCCCAGCATCCTGAAAAGTGTAGACCGAAACTTCCCAGTGAAGCGCGGGTCTCTATGCCAGACAACTCACTTCGGGAGTCCATGATGTCGAATGACACGATTGACAACCAGTGTCGCTGTACCCACACCGTGCCCCATTACATCAGCAATTCAAATTGAAAAAAAATAAATTTGAATTAATTGATAACAATAAGTCAATGGTGTCCGCACTGCCGCAAGATGAACCATCTTGCTCAAACGGTTCTCAAAGACCACCACACCCGTGTTGTCTGCAGAGACCTCCAGCAGGCTATACAGAAAGTCCACATAGACTGCCAACACTCGGAGGGTTCCGGTTAAACTGGTCAGCGCCGCCGTATCGGAGAGGGTCTCACACTTTGACGCGTCTCGCACGCACACGCATATGTACTCGTTCACTTGTACAGCAAGGGCCACCAAAAGAGGCAACTCACCAAGCTGTACGTCTTCTCACGACCGAAATGATCACTGAGTAGGGTGTCGTGGGCGTCATAGAGAATATGGTACTTCAAATCCTCATTGTGAGGAACCCAATTCGTGGCGTATCCGTCGAATCGGTACTATAATACATTAACCCGTTATTTAACAAATATCGGCGCAACAGTGTGCGCAATTGCGACAACAACTTCTTGTCCAATTTTTCAAACTCCCTGACCCCGAGAACCCGTAGCAGAGCTACGCACATATCATCACCCGCGCATGCTGCACGGATCAAATCCGTCACAGACGACGTTACGGTCACGACATCAGTAAGCTCATAGTCCGGTCTGTGTGACAACGCATCAGCCAAAGCATTCTGCTATCCTTTTTATACTTCACTTCAAAGTTTTATTTTGCATGAATGAGAGCCACCTGGTCATCCTCTGGAGGTGAGGCGGCTGAGTCGCAGTGCGTAGTGACGCATGATCTGTGTAGATCACAAACGGCTTTGAGCCGAACAGGTGCACCTGAACCTGACAAGTGTATACTTCGTTGCAAGTACTGGGTTGCTCCTCTCCGCAGCCGTAATCAGGTGAGATTCGAACACGATCACCCGATCTCGTCCCTCGGCGTCTGATCGCAGCAATGCACAGCCGATGGCAAATTCCGAACGTCACAGACAAAACTAAAAGAATGATCGGGGTCTGGCAACGCCAGTATTGGTGCATGAAGGATGCTGTCTTTAACCCCGTCAGAAGCCTTCCGATTCTCGGTGTCCCAACACCATTTTGTTTCCTTCTTAAGGAGAATCGACATTGGCCGTCCCATTTTCGCATAATTCGCGCTATACTTGTGCAAGTAGTCGGCGAGGTCAAGCCACTTGTACAAGTCCTTTTGGTTTGTTTGTTTGAACCGACCAGTCTGCAATGGCCTTGACTGTAGCGAGATTCGCTCAAGAGCCACGCTTCCTCATGAAGCACCATATCAAGGGATTTTTTCAGCGCCGAAGATGCACTTATATGCATCAGCTTACAGCTTATTCGTGCACATACACTTGAGCACCACACCCAAATAGACGATGTGGTTTTTCTCATCTATCCTTTTGTGCTCTGCACCACTGTAAACGAAGATGTCTTCGAAGTATGTTTGTGCATACGCCCGATGGAGCCTGAACAATCGCGTCACAAGACGATTCATTGTTGCTGGTGCATTTGACAGCCCTTGGGGAATCACCAGCCACTCACAGAGCATCCCGCTCGGAGTACTTACCGCTGTCTGCAACATTTTACTCACTCTAATGACAAATTGGTAATAACAATCGACCAAGTCGAGTGCGCTGTACTTTTTACAGCCAACCTATTGTTCTGGAGAACATCCTTCTAGGAATTGGCGTTTTTGAACTTATTGTAAGCATGAACGATACGCCACTTGCCGTTCGGTTTCGGAACACAAAACGGGGGTGTCGAATGGGGGGACTTGCTCTCACACACCATTCCTGCGTCGTGCTTCGCACGGAAAGGCGCTAATGACGTCGCACTGCTCCTTGGGCAGGGGCAATTGGCGTGTTACGCAATATTTGGTTCCCGGAACCAGGTCGATCTCATGACGCACATCTCGGTCCGGAAGTAGGACCGACGGCGGGTCTTTGAAGACGACGTCTTGAAATTTCTTTACCAAAAGATAATACAGATTCGAGGGATCCTTCAGGATCGATGATTCACTTCGTGCGTTCAGCACCCTCTTAGTGTGCTCCAAGACAGCTTCATTCAGGAGCAACGGCGATTTAATCTCCTCGTTCGGTAGTATGATGACCACCTCGGCTAAATTGCCTGCCTTCAACGTACCGCTAAACGCATCAAAGGTCCTTTCTGCTCAAGAAGAGCATCACCGCGGGAATACCCTAGAGGGTAACATCGCGGTTTTTCTCCCCAGTCATGCCGTTGACAAGGGTATAAAGCTGTGCGCTATCGTCAACGGTAGAAATACCCTGGGTCAGGGTCGATGCCCTGCGTCTTACAGGTATCATACGACTTCGCCGTCACCTATCTATAGATGTTTGACGTCTTATTGAGACCCGTGGAAAACGCACTTGGCGTCGTCCGGTGTCCCCACTCCCTGCTCCATCAGAGCCTTGATGTTATTAACAACATCTGACGAAGAGCTGCTATGTCCGCAGTGGATAACGTACCACTCTACGCGCATCTGAAGGGTCGTGCCCAAGATGCCTCGGACTCTGTCCGACCACGCCAACAATGGCATGCAGAGACTGCTTCGCAACGAAAGCAGTGCTCAGTGGTTTACGTACCACTCCACGCGCATCTGAAGGGCCGTGCCCAACATGTCTCGGACTCTGTCCGACCAAA
>NW_020187532.1:530375-533211 GCF_900000015.1 Plasmopara halstedii | reverse complement strand
ACACAGGGCTCATTGAGCAAGGAAGTTGTTTGTTCCAACAAATGGAGTTGCAGTGTCTTACGGACACGCGAGCCTCGTTGAGGCAATGATTGATTGGAACTGTAAACGTTTTCAATCTTAATGGGGGAGGGTGTAACGGGGTTACACGAACCCTACTAACAGGGGTGTGTGTCTGTCACACGAGATGTGCATAATGTGACCTCACACCTAACAAGAATACGGTACGGGGCTAGGTAGCCAGTAGTTATGCATGTATTTAGATTTTACTATGTATATTTAGTACATTTAGGAAAATCTTAACTTTTAACATTGGGATTGAAATATAAATACAAATCAGTTTCGATCTTGAACAGAAGTGTTCGTTTGCCTCGGTTAAGGCTTTAAGTACTTTGAGAGGCAGCGGATTGTGATCCGCTGCACTAGTACTTGGCTCTTGTAAAGAACGAAAGGTCTAACTATCAAGTAGATATCTGTACAAGATGGTGACAACAAATTTGTATGTAGATGTATATCTACTTAAGAGGTATTACAACAACAGAATATTTTATGTTTCACAACCTTTCCATTAAGTTTTTTGTAACGATGTGCCGGACGGAAGACTAATTTTACTGTGTCTAGTGCAAGTAAGTAAAAGTAAGTCTTCAACGATAGATTTTTACCCAGTTTGATAACTAGTCACGCTTGAGATCGTCATAAACAAAAAAGTGTCGCTTCCTTCGTTTTGGGCAGATGCCAGAAGGCCTTTCGAAAAGAAATGATTTATAAAGCTCGCGCTGGGCAATTAATTTACCCAAGTCCTAACTTCTATCCTTTCATACAATTTTTACGTCAAAAAGACAATGTAACGGATTTTCCCGATCAGAGTCCGGTCTTCTTTTATTAGTACCGGACTCAAGCCCTTGGCCGACCATGTCACGCATAACATGCAGCGACTGCTTTGATATTCGAGCAACGCTCAGTGGGTTACGCGCCACTCCACGATCAGCCCGCGAGCCACGCTCGAAACTCCTGTCCGATACACCGTTGGTATTTACCAACTCGGACATTCTAATGTCCAGCACGTTGACTATCTTGGTCCTGTGCTCTAGCCAATAGCGCTTTTGTCTCCTAGCAAAGGTGGGTTCATGACTCGCCAAAGCTCCACCAGGAGATGTGCGAGGTCTTTGACGTTCAATCAATCCATGGCTCATGGTGCTCCAGCCATGCCAATCCTAGGATGAGGTCATAACTTGCATCCGAGTCTAAGACTAGACAGCGTTACACACTATCAAAGTCGAGAGACTTGACTTTGAGGTTCACAGGAACCTTCGGGACCGTGATACGTGTCCCCGTCGCTAGGCGAACAGTGACGATGTCACCCAACCGCGCTTTCAGCGCCTCAGCGTACAGCTGGCCTCCACGACCAGCAAGCCCGGCTTGCATACACGTTCCGTGTTCAAGAGTACGGAGCTCTTCGGGCTGGGCCCTGATGACTTATGCCTCCCTGAGGCTCAACTGAACTCCGTTCTAAAGAGCCAATGTCCTTGCTGGGCCCTGAGGGCGTGCAACATCTTGCTGCGGGCCCCCGAGGCAATCGGTGTGCGCCTAGTGGCGTTTTAAAATTACGAAAACACGCTGCTAGAGCGCCTCGCAGCAGAAGATGTCTGAATCATTTGCGTATATGACGCCACTGCCAGTAGCGGATGGTTCCTTCTGACCTAAGCTGCTCATGGTGAGCGTTAAGGTCTTTGAGGGGAAGGATGGAGAAAATCTCCTGCTCTGGGTGAGAGAGGTCGAGATGGCCATCGCATCTGCCATGCTCCAGACCGAGCAACAGCGCGTGGCGCTAGCCAATGGGCACTGACGTGCGGCTTTTCGGTCGATGCTGCTTTTTCCTCCTGGGCGGAGCTGAAATTGTAGCTCTCACGAGTGTTCTCGCCGCCTAATCAGGCACATCGCGTTTCCTTGCCGCCCTACAGGGCAACAAGGAATTGGCGGACTTTGTCCAAGCGATGCGCTGTCTCATTGCTGGGATGGCAGCACCCCTTCCGGAGGCGGTCACATTGACCGTCTTTATAGAAGGCCTCAGCACTGGCGTGGCCAGAATGGAAGTCTTCCGTGTGAATCCGTCTTCGTTTGAAGAGGCGGTGAATCTGGCATTGAATGCCGAGTTCAATTTCAAGTCGGCACGACTTGGATGGAATACACACTTCAACAGCTCGTCGAAGCGGGCCTGTGCCCATGGATCTCAGCTATGCTGAGAACAAGGGAGAAGAGCTCCGAGCTGCCGGGCAGCACACAAATAAACGACGGTGTTTTGTCTGTGGAGACACCCGTCACCTTCGGAACGGTTGCCCACGGCGCAAGGCCGTCAAGGTTCTTCAAGCCATCGCTTCAATTCAACCAGTCTGGTTCGTCGCGGGGAAACGACAACATCCAGTAGGCGCGGGGCGACCTACTGGGGTAGTCCTGCATGCCTTTGGGCAAAGAAGAAAATTGTTCTGTCCTCACAGCGGATCAGTATAAACGACTCAGGTGTAGATTGACTACGAGTGCTACAAGTGCAGCGGGGCTGCCGTTACTTGCGCTGAATTTAGGTCTCCGACCATTCGTTCTTCACAAGACCAGAACGAGTGTAGCGGATCGCAATCCGCTACCCCCAAGGGTAGTTAGAACCCAAAGCTAATACACTCTCCTATTTCAAATGTAAACTGTATTATCTGCGGCAAAGCCGCCTAATTTTAAATGTATAGATTTTCCTAAATGTGTATAATAAAATCTAAATACATGCATACAGTAGAGTCCCGCTTAAATACGCCAGTTGATCCGGTACGGTTTGTGCGCATTTAACTGATAA
>NW_020187532.1:529255-530365 GCF_900000015.1 Plasmopara halstedii | reverse complement strand
TATGGAGCCTACATCTGCAGAATTTAAAATTATGAATCTGATGATAAAACTTGGGTACACTGAGTTTCAGTGTTTCGCTCGTGCTGCGCACAGGGATGCAGATGCGAAAAGCCACATTATAAAGAATGCATGTAGTGTAACGGAGTTACACGTACCCCAGTAACAGGAGTGTGTGTCACACGAGATGTGCATGGTGTGACAGCACCCAAACTAGAATATGGTATGTCCAGTAGTTATGCATGTATTAGATTCTACTATATATATTTTGTAAAATCTATACATTTAAAATCAGGCGGTTTAGCCGCAGATATAAATAATAAAAATCAGTTTCGAATTTAAACCGAAGAGTTTATAAGCTTTGATTAAGGTGGTAACTTCTCTTGGAGCTAGCGGGTTGCGATCCGCTACACTCGTATTGGTTCTTGTAAGGAACGAAAGGCCGGTGACCTAAATTACGCTTCCTAGGCGCTAAGCTACGGCAGCCCCGCTGCACTTGGTAGCACTTGTAGTCTATCTACACCTGAGTCGTTTAGACTGATTCTCTGTTAGGATGGAGGGATTTTCCTCTTTACCCCAGGGCATCAGGACGGGCTTAACAAGCTGATGTCCTTGCTTCGTCCTGAGGGCGTGCAACACCTTGCTGCACACGGCCCCGAGGCAATCGGTGCGCGTCTGGAGGCGTTTTCAAGTTACGAAAACGCGCTGCTAGAGCACCTGCATCAGAAGATGTCTGCTTCATTTGCGCCTATGATACCACCGCCAGTAACAGATGACTTTCTCCGCCCTAAGCCGCTCATGGTGAGCGTTAAGGTCTTTGAGGGGAAGGATGGAGAGAATTTCCTGCTCTGGGTAAGAGAGGTCGAGATGGCCATCGCATCCGCCATGCTCCAGACCGAGCAACAGCGCGTAGCGCTAGCCATCTCAAAGCTCGGTAGTCGAGCGCGAGAGTGGGCACTGACGTGCAACACTTCGGTCGAAGCCGCGTTTCCCTCCTGGGTGGAGCTGAAATTGTAGCTCTCACCAGTGTTCTCGCCGCCTATCAGGCATATCGCGTGCGATCGCGTTTCCTTGCCGCCGGATAGGGCAACAAGAAATGGGTGGACTTTTTTT
>NW_020187532.1:528984-529245 GCF_900000015.1 Plasmopara halstedii | reverse complement strand
CCTATTCAAATCTTGATTATATTCAATATCCTCTTCCATTACCTTACCCTTCATTTGAATCGGTGTCGCGTTGATTGCTCTGTGAAACGTCGAGTTATAATTTTTGATGACATCAGATAATAAAGTTTTGGTTAATGGCTTATCAATCTTGATTAAACGTTGCTTCAAGGTTCGATTGAAACGCTCAATCTTACCCATCGTATTGTGATCACCAGCCTCGTTATATTAATGCTCAATATTCTTCTCTTGTAGATAAGTTTA
>NW_020187532.1:522396-528974 GCF_900000015.1 Plasmopara halstedii | reverse complement strand
GGAGTTATAAAACTCCCAACGATTTGCATAATTAGCTAGCTATAAGCATAATACATTTGCTTGGAAACTTACCTTCAAACCACCAGGTCCTTCCTTCCTTTCTGACATTTGCAGCAATCTTGCGCAGGAGTAGCGTATCGGGCTACCTATTTTATTCAACAGACTCTTGTGAGTATCATGACAGTTCTTCAAGTGACCGTCTGAAACTAGGAAAAACACTTACCTAGTGAATGTTAGAGGCCACATATGTAAAAAAAGTGGGTCTACAGTTATGTGCGTGCTACTGAAGTATGCCAAAGGGTAAAGCCATCTAGGTGTACTCACGCTTCACATCGCTCATTACTTTCCTTCACAACAGCTAAAAGATGATGAGTATGGATGTTATATCTGGTCATCCAAAAGACAAACACAGCAGGAATTGCATTCTGGTGGTTGTGGACCGATTTAGTTAAATGGTGCCAAATATCGGGCAACATCCTGGTAGAGATGACTGCAAATATCTTTTCTGACGTGGTGATCACTATACATGGACTGCCAGCAGTAATTGGATCATTTCCCTCTACGAGATTTACGTCCTGATTCTGGCGTACCCACCTTAGCATCTAGGATACGAAACTCTCGTTGCCATCAGCAGCACACCAAAAGACTGACGATTCAACCGAATCATTGATTCGTGCCGTGAAGACCTGCTGCGGTATCTCTTGAAGTGTGGATTGAGTTTCTCCCTCTCGCAGACTTTGATTGAACAACTCCACGGATGTCTCGACGAGTCACTCCCAATTAGCGAGAAAATGGACTCCATTTCAAAATGCCAGTGTCACTGGTAGGAAATATTTCTACTTCGGGTGGGGGAGGGGATACTGTAATTGAGTTAGCACATCTTCAAGTCGTGAAGACCAGCAGGGCGATGACTTCATTGTGAAAAAAAAACAAGCCGTTGCGAAATTTAATTTCAGAGGCTGAGGATGTGCAAAATGAGCAAGCAGATAAAAAGTGGAAGATAGCACAAGCAGATGTATAAGTTCAAGAATCCTGAGATTCTGCGTACGGATATTAACATGTAGTGTCCAACCTAGAAAGCTTGAAAGTCTTGCAAGGCTTTTTGGACTGCTAAGGTAAAAATTAAAGAATGCAACGGTGATGCCTACACGCTAGACATATTTACACAATGGCTTCTACATATTGATGTACCTACCAAAAAGATTCGCAAATCCGACCTTACTTTTTGCAGACGATCGAACTTGTCCGCGAAAAGCCGCCAACTCTTTACGGAGAACTGTAGTGATGAGCCATCAGTGGTACGAGGTTGATGACTCACACCTTGTCAAAGCGATGATTCTCTAAAGAGGAGACAGCAGGATTAGTTTCAAAATGCGTATGCAGAGTTTTTCATACTCTACCTTATAGTGTCTAACATAATTTTGTGTGGGAACGATAAAATCGTAGGATGGATTTGCAACCAAACAATTGTCACTCATACAAGTCAATTGAAAGCAAAATTGTTTAGCACTTCCAGTCCACGCTCAAGCGGAGGCTCAAAACGCAGCTGATAGCAGTCTCCAGCAACAAGCGCATACAGAGACAATCGGCCACCTCCGTATATTACAAGCTGCTTCCACACGCTCGGCAGCAATTTAGGATTTTCTCGAATGTGCTTTTTAATCCGATCGTGCATGACACGAACGGATTTTTCAAACTGAGTTCCAAACAGCAATTAAGAAAACTTGCCAAAGTATCCAGGCATTATGGTTCTTACTGTGGTTGGTGTGGCATCAAGGACGCGTCGAACTTCTTGGCGTGATATATGATACTGAATTTCAGATGCCGGTACTGTCGTCATCAGTGATTCGATCGATGCAATTAATGGCTGCGTATATCAATTGACAATTGCGATCAGAGCAATTTGTTCTCCAAAAAAATCCAAACGCACCACGAGTTGTTTAAATGCATAATCCCAAACAGATATCACATAATGGTGCAAATTGTCGACATATTTGTCATATGCTTCTGCCGCATATTGCGCAAGTGGTAAGCCTTTCGTAGAATTGATACTCCTCAAATTTTCACTGAGAAAATGGAAATTCTCTATGGCAGAGGTCATGACATAAAAAGCGTTTCGAAAAGACAATTACTGTTTTGCTTTAACTTACCAAGGCGAGTAAGTGGTGCATACTTTGGCCGCGTGTCGGCCATTTTATCAATCCAATGCATAATGGAGGGTACAATCATGTGGTAGATGGACAGAAGGGTGCTGTCTGAGCTTTTGCCTGCCACGCTATCTTCCAATCGAGCAATCACGTTCTGATTGTATCATCAACAGGATTAGGGACGTGGCTAACATATACACCATCATTTTGATTTGGGCACATACCACGATCTTTTTAGTGGGACCTAAAACACCTGCCATTTTACTATCCACAGTTTGTGCATTTATCCACACCTCCTAAGGAAATATCGCATGTAAGTGCTCGAACAACCCAGACAATGAGCTGCTAAATCAACATACCTGATCTTCAATGAATTTGATAACTATACGTTTCATTTGCAGCTGGAAACTCACCATGACATTGTAGAGAAATGCACTTTGTTGTCGGTACACTTCCAGCTTGCCACTTAGGAGAACAACAAGAGATAGTGCATCTAAAACATTGCGCCCGCCTACAGCTTCGCCAAATTCAATCATGCGCTTAAGCAATTTCTCAAACACATTTTCCATCATGAGCGTCAAATCGTCAAGTTCATATTTGCCATTTGCGGAATTTAATTTATCACACGAAGAAAAAAAGAGGAGAGACACGAATTGGCGTTCGTTTAGAACTAGAGGAGTTAAATGATCAAGTGCTTGTTGCATCAATGGAGCAGCGCACATTGTGTCACCAGTGCTAAAGAAGGAGGAAGATATACTACTTGCCATCGATTGCATCGAAGTTGGCTTGTGAAAATGCTGCTTTGTATTTCGTGGTAGTTTGTCCTTCAAGAATCGAAAAAGACACTGAACGTGAGCGTTAAACACAATGGCAAGTTGTTTGCTGTATATTTGTCGCAATGTGGCAAGTATACGCGAATCAAGTGAGCCCACGTGTTCGAAAAGAGATTGATAGTCAACGAGGACGAAATGGATAGAGTCGGTGGTAAAACTCCAATTCATTTCATCGCTACTTAAATGTCCCGACAAAGGGTCACGTCCATTACGCCCACGAACACCCCGCGTGTTTATCATTTGTTTAATTGTCTGCTGCAAAAACGAATCAAATGAGATGCACAGCTTTTCGCCAAAATCTGTTGCTACTTTGGATAGTTCAACTCCACGCGATCGTAAAGCGACCATTTCACATGCTGGAAACTCTCGCGTAGACTTAATAGCATGTTCCAAAGCAGCAACAGCTGCTATCGTAGCCCTCGTTCGCTCCGTTGCGCTAACCTTAAGACTCTCGTCACTACCTTTGTCATTCGTGATACCAGTTGAGGTCCCACTGGTTTGTATCGGAAAGACATTCACCAAAGACGTCAAAATCAGCATATGCTCTTTTGATAATTCCACTTGGGCCATCAACTTAGCCAACACTCGTTCTAGCTCCACGCTGTTTTTAAAGTGCATCTCCAATTGGTTGTTTAACGTCTCAAAGTGCTGCATATCGCTGGAGATGTGACCAAGAGACTCGCCGGACTCATTCGTCCAGTCTTGGAGCGATAAAATACGGTCTTGTACTTGATCAATGGCATTTATAATTATGTCCACAGAGTTCGTCTTGATTGTATCTGTACCAGATTTCGTAATTGATAAATCTCCATTCAATGAAAGTAAAAATGCCATGTTTTCATCCTCCAATGTCTTTAGCATCTTGCTTAAATCATCTTCAACTTTGACAAGCTGAACCTCGCTCCAATTAATGTCATTTAGTAGCTCAAGCGCTTCATTACTCTCTGGAGAACCAAGTCGAAGGCCAGATACGTCGGTCCCCGAGGTAGCCTCAACAGTTTTCTTTTCTTTTCTTTCCTCCTCTAAAACGCACTGATCATCGTCCGAATCTTTGCTTTTTGTCAATATAGACTTCGCAACAAGTGGTTAACTAAGTAAAAGAACAAAGATTCAGGATAATATCGTACAATGTGGTTTGCAAGATCGATTTCCAGCTCATATATCTTTTGCAAATTCTGTCGAAGAGCTGTCTCGTGAAGATCTTTTGCATCAAGTCGCACTAGTCGTGGAAATTTACTCTAAAATATTCAAGTCGCGATTGCCAGGCTATGGTAAGTCCATGGAATCGTCTTCTGTCAAACAAGTACAACTTTACCTGATTCTGCACCATTACGGCACATATCGTCCATAGAAACTCGAGCATGGCTGTCGCGCTTACTTTTGCTTCCACAATCCATTGGCAAGATGTCAATCCTCCAGAAAAGAATAGTGCAAATGCTCCTTTTGGCTTCTCTGGTCCAATACCGCTGTGTTCAATCGTATCAAGTTGGTTTAGATTCCAGGAATAGTGCACATCGACGGACAAGTTGCTTAAAAGTTGCACAAAATGCAGCTCTATTTGAGCGCCACCGCTGGTATTAAAGTCCTGCGCCGTTAAACAGAGAACGAAATGCTTGCTTGTTGTGGCTCCGAGACCAAAGAGTCGCTTCGATTCCGGTACGTGTATACTCTTCGGTTTTTGCACTTGCAAGAAAGAGATGAGCCGTCTTCGACCGGCAATAGCAGAAGATGTGCTACCGCTTGTACTAGAGCGAACTGTGGATTTTAGCGATTGAAAGTGCGTGTGTAGCGTATGGCGAGTGTCATCGCTTGAGATACTCACCTCCATTGTACTTCTGACCTTTCGTAAAGGTTACCTCAAAGGTACACTTGGCTACACTTCATTATTGAACCGATCCATTGTCAGTTTTACTGGTGCTTGGGAACAATAAATGAAGTCACAGAAATAGCGACATAAAAGTCGAAGAGCTAAGACCAAGTATCATCTTTCAAACTCAAAGCAAAGTCAATGGTACTTAATCAAAGGTTACTAAGATTACCGTAGTGACTGTACAGTGATCTAGATATCAACACATCAATTTGATGATGTTCATTGCACCGGTTTCGTGCACTTTTACACAAAGAAAGCTTTGACTCTCAACATGTACGGCGGCCCAGGAGTATTCGCGAATTTGAAAGACTCGACATGAATAACCAACAACACTGGGCTGTGTGTACCATCTTCTTAAAGAAGAATTGCTCTTTTAGAGCTGGATATCATCGGCCATGACTTCCACGAGGCACAAATGAACTCTTGCCCAGTTGACCGCCTTGGGCCGACTGAGATTAATGGCACCCGTTAGGAATTTAAAGCCCGCCCTGCTTAAAATCCCGACTCTTTAGACCTTCTGCTGAGATTCAAGGGTGCACGAAAAATGAAGGTCTTGTACTGCCTGAGATAAAGCATCTGCGGGAATTGCGAGACTACTTGACAATCTCTCAACCTTCTCAGCATATTTGAGGTCCATCGCCGTTAGCCATAAAGTTGTCACTTGCAGTTCCCCATTCGGCTATCGTAGCATTGAAGCGTCGCCCACTCTTTTTCAAAGGAGGCAGGGTAGAGTTGGTGCAAGCCGCACCGTTTCAAAGACTCTTTCTGAAGATGCCAATTTTCACCGAGTCCGAGAAAGGGTCAGACGAATTTGCGGTGATAGGAATTTTGTACTCTGGACAATATCCATCGCCTCACACATTCCTGACGAATATACATTCAAATCTGTTGCTCTTAGTTAGCCAGTGGTTTAACCCACGACATCTAACGCGCAGAGTTGTCTCACGTCAGTATCGCACCTTTTTTCAGGCATTGCGCGTAATTATTTATTTGCGTGCTCGACTTCCTAGCTTTGAGATTGCAAGCGCAAAAAGCTATAACTCCGTTTGAATCAAGGTCAAATCAATGACAGTCTCAGAGGAAGAGGATTTTTTGTCCCAGACCTCATAAATTTGAACGCTCACCACCAGCGAATTCACGGTTGGACCCATTTTTCCTCCACCGGGACGCTCAGATATGATGGTAAACGACACCCTTTTTTTGGAGTCGTGTAAGCCATGTCAAGCACGTGCTGTAGGGTTTTATTCATTACACTCTAACCCCTCTCTACCCGGCCCGGAGATTGAACCCTGGACCTCCCGGTGCTGAAGTGAGCGGCGTACCACAGCACCACAGGATTGGTCACCGGGACGCTCAGGGAGGTGCCTTATCAGTGCATCATCAAAGCAGGTGAGCACCTTCAACGAGCGATCCTGCTTCCAGCCCTTCGACCGTCATTATCTGACACATAGGGAACTAAGATTGACAAAAGCTTGTAAAGCTGACTATAAGTGGCTACCGTCGCTTTGCGCTTGAGGAAGCGTAAGGTAGGTCGCCGACCTTTCGTTCTTTACAAGAACAATACGAGTGTAGCGGATCGCAATCCGCTACCTCCAAGAGAAGTTAGTGCCTTAACTAAGGCTAATAGACTCTTCGGTGTAAATTTAAAACTGATGTTTTTTCTGCGGCTAAACCGCCTAATTATAAATGTACAGATTTTCCTAAATATAAATAGTAAAATCTAAATAG
>NW_020187532.1:489556-522386 GCF_900000015.1 Plasmopara halstedii | reverse complement strand
TCGGAGCTCTCCCTCCTCTTTCTCAGCATAGCTGAGTTCTATTGGCTCAGGCCCGCTCGACGAGCTCTGAGGGTGTGCCTTTGAATCGAGTCGTGCCGACTAAAGTTGAATTCGGTATTCAATGCCACATTTACCACTTCTTCAAAAGAAAACGGATGCACGTGGAAAACTTCCATTCTGGCCACGCCAGCTCGAAGGCCCTCTAAAATGATGTCACTGAAACCGCCTCGGGGAGAGGATCGGCTGCGACCCCGGTAATGAGAGTTCTCAACTCTTGGACAAAGTCCACCAACTTATTCTTGCTCATTCGGGCGGCATGGAAACGCAATTGTAACCAATATGCCTGGCCAGGCGGCTAGAACAATCGCAAAAGCTGTAGCTGCAGCTCCGTTTAAGAGTGAAACGCCGCTTCATCCAAAGTGCCACACGTCAGTGCCCGTTCTCGCGCTCGATTCATGAGCTTGGAGAGAGCTAGCACCACGCGCTGTTGTTCGTTCTAAAGCATGGCGGTTCCGTAGCCATCTCGGCCTTTATCACCGAGAGCAGAAGATTCTCACCGTCCTCCCCCTCAAAGGTCTCAACGCTCACCATGAGCCGCCTGGGTCGGGAGGAGTCATTTTTCACCGACAGTGGTGTCATGGATGCAGTCGACGCCGAGATTTTCTGCCGTAGATGCTCTAGCAGAGCATCTTCATAGCTCGAAAGCGCCTCTAGGCGCGAGCTTATCCCTTCGGAACCTTGCAAAACAAGGTGTTCCACGCCCTCAGGGCCAAGCAGGAACATCGTAATTTTAAGCCCGTCCTGCATGCCCTGGTGCAAACAGGAATTTTGCTCCATGCTCACAGAGAATCATTTGTAACGACTCAGGGGTAGATTGTCTACGAGTGCTTATAAGTGCAGCAGGGCTGCCGTAGCTCTTTGCTTTTAGGAAGCTCAGCATAGGCCACCGACCTTACGTTCTATACCAGAACCAGTACGAGTGTAGCGGATCGCAATCCGCTACCTCCAAGAGTACTCAAAACCATAATCAAGGCAAATAAACTCTTCCGTTTAAAAGGTAAACTGTATTTACTTTTTTTTTTGTGTTATATTCGGCAAAGCCGCCTAAATCTAAAAGCTCATATTTTCGTAATAAATTTAATCAATATGCATATCTACTGGTAGTCCCGCCGCGTCTTGGCGTCTTGCTACGGTATAGCCAAACCATTGTGTGTTTAAATCGACTTGTGTAATCCACACCTTCGTTCGGTCACACCATCTTTTGTGACCCACGCCTGTATATGTAACCCCGTTACAGCGTGCAGGAGACGAAAAAGGGCTCTGCTTGCAAGTGCTATCAGAACCAAAGAGGCTTGGTGTCTTTCGTGTCATAGACACAGAACTCATTGAGCAGGGAATGTGTGAAGAAGGTCTTGGGGACGTAGAGGTGCCTTAGACACGCGAGCCTCGTACGAGGCGACAGTCAAGTGTGAATTGTGGACATTCGCAATTTTGATGAGGGGAGTGTAACAGGTTACACGTACCCTGGTATGAAAGGATGGGTCAAACAAGATGATTTGACCACACAATGGTGTGGCTAAACCTTAACAAGAATTCAAAACGTGGCAGGACTGCCAGTAGTCATATATTTTAATTAGGTTTTACTACATATTTAGGAAACCCTATAGATATAGATATAGACGGCACTGCCGCAAATAAGACAAAGAAATACAATTTACATTTTGAACGGAAGAGTTGATGTGCCTTGGGCTAAGGTTGTGGATACTCTTGAAGTAAGCGGATTGCGATCTGCTATATTCGTACTGTTCTAGTATATAGAACTTAATGTCGGTGACCTTTGCTTAGCTTCCTCTGAGCAAAGAGCTACGGTAGCTCCGCTACAAACACCCACTTGTTTCTGCTGTTAACCGGCCGTGACAAAAGTTAGAACAGAAACTTTCTCTCTTCTTACAAGAAAATACACTCTTGGGACCACGACATAATCTTTTTTCCCCGTCATATTCTGAGCCGCGACTCGTTACCACGTTTACCTACCACGATTCGCTCGAGTCACTTAGCAATATTATTGATTTTGATTTGGGACAATTACATTGCCAAAGCTTCAGCAGGATGACGTCTCCCTCACGACTTCCAGTCATTTACAGATCCTAACGATCCAGCCGCACCATATCTAAATTGGGATTGCATCAACATTCCACGCTATCAATACTTTCAAATTTTATATATAAGGTCAGAAATGAGCTCCGGTATGTCTTCGTCGCATGATGCACGAGGGTATTTTTGATATTTTCTATGCCTCCGCGTAGTGTCTACCGTTTCCGACAATCGCACGTCGTACAATATAGTATACAGTATAGTACAATGCAATGTATTCTATCAGGACTTGTTACAGCTTCACAATTACTAGGACTCGGACATGGAAATCATTTAGTTTGTTATCTCCACCTCTTATGACGATAGTGTTTGGTCCATATCCACCACGAGGTATGGAAGAAATTATTTATTTTGCTTGTCTCTTCTGGAATTTAACTTTTACACTTGAGGCATATGTCGCACGTCTTTAAATGAGATTCCAATTCGTTGTACCTCTAAGCAAAACGCGAAGGGGGCAGATGTTCAGCGGTCCCACAGATGCACTATTCGCAAGTATCGCGGAGCTTCTCGGGAGGTGATAAATTCTTCCCTCTCTAATCCGTATGGCAAGGTCCGTTTTCTCTGGCGAGCACAACCCACCCGACTCTCGCGACACGGAAGCCAGACTCGTGTTTAATGCAACACCAAGCGCTACTATGAAAAAGGTAGGGTGGGTTGAAAGTCTTGGAACGAGCCACACCATTCGGTGACCCTATGAAAATTGCAAACGGAACTGCCTCCGAATAAGATTTTGGCGCCTTTGCTGCGAAAAAGCTTGTAGCTCATAGACATTATACAGTAGTTCTCACCCCAAAAGACGCGCGAGAAACCATTCACACTTGCTTCAAGTCTTTTCATATGACAACGCCTCTTTTCTATTGTCACTGCACGTTGGTGCTTGTTCCCCCGCGTGGCCTCCTAGCTGAATAACGTCAAGCTCGACGCGCTAATGATCCATAAAGGCATATACAGATGTAAAGCTCTCAATCGCCCGCATCCAGCCCCTTGATAGCTAGTCTCTGGATCCTATCGGAGCGCACGATAGGCATAACCTATCTTATCTGATATAGCTGATACAATGACAAGTGCTTGAACATTTAGTTTTCCATATTCGTAAAGGATACAGTCCTTCCGCGACTAGTTTGTGGGATTGGCAGCGAGTGCCACCAAGTACATCGGAGTTGCCGTGCATTCTGCACAGAAAAGACTTTGACTAAAAAAAATCGGCGTTAAAAACCGCTCAGAGATTCTGTTCGAACGCACCGACCAGTAGCGAAACGAGAGCCTCTATTTAGGATCAATTATATTTAGCCTAATAGTACATATATACTTCTTCTTTTTACACCAGCTGTAGCCTACATGTAGCACAAGCCTCTCCTTTACGGAATTCTGTTATCTTTATAAAGCCCTCATGAGAATTCAGAATTTAACAAAAGTGTAATCTGAATTGTATTCAAAAATGATTGTTCCAATAGTGTATCGCAAAAATACAGTACGTACCCGTAATTCGTAGGGTAAGCTACGTAATCACCAAACAATTTTCGATTTATTATAAAAGCAAGTGCTTAAACGTGAAAGTTGCAACTCGAGCAAAAATATACAAAACGGCTGTTTACGCTGGTTTGAAAAATCATTGAAGGCTGTTAAAGCAACATTTTAGCAACCACAAGTAATCATCGTCGTCAACTGTCATCGCAAGTCCAAACTGTGTGGCTCTGCTGCTTCAGATTTGGACCTCTGTTGAGTCAATGGACAAACTAAACGTCTCTGCACAATTGTACACAGCTCGTTCGCGCTCTCCGAGCCTTTCGCGTCTTCATTTTCTACTGTAATGATAGAAAATCCATGCAGACCGTATCGTGTTTATTGTCCTTTTATCATGGTACTACTCCACTAAGTAAGACAGACAGAATTGTATTGTCCATGGTGTGTTTTACTTGTCAAACGCGAGGGAAATTGTACTCAAAAAATTCTAGATCGGTGTAGCTTTATCCGCAACCAGGCATCTTATCTAGCACAAATAATGCCCTAAATAACGATCCCATTACACTACTTGTGCGTCTACGATACACTGCTGAATGGGTTGCGCGCGATGAGGCATTGAAGCTCCGCTTTAGCGCTCAAAATTGAAGAGTCTTGAATTTGTGGTCCACCTTCGTTCGTCCCTTCCAGTTAGATGGAACGGACACGACAAACTCTTGGATACTCCGACAATGGATGCCGTGCTAACGAGAATGAAAAAGGTTGAATTTATACGTAAGAAAGATCTGAATCGTTTGTAGTCAGCTTGCAACGGGATGACCCAAGTTGTCTCAGTCGGCTTTCGTAACCTCACTAAAAATTAGAGCTTCACCTTTTCCCAATCAATCGGTTATTGTTCTAAAGATTGAGGTTTTATTCAATCATACACAATACCTGATAGACTGAGTAAAATGATAGCAAGGTCTTCTAACATTTGACTCTGACGTGTCTTGCACGCTCAAAGACTGTAAAGCGTGGCATGCCCTGAGAAAAAACTATCACGCCTCTCTCATACCCTTTATTCTATCTATGAGGCTGTTATTGTGATATAGAAACTGTGTGCGAATAGTACAGATTATAGAGTGGATTCTCGAATCAGTGCTAAAATCAAGCAGTTTACGTGGCGCCTTTCTAAACCGTCCTCGTTTCTGCTTCATGCGCAAGTGAGGTTTTTCACCTTAATTAGAAAAATAGCCAGTTTGACAGTAAAAAGGTGTATGGTGTTGTGAGCTTTGCCAAGCACCAACGACTGCTAAACGATATCCCAACTTCGATGATAGTGTCGCCATGTATAAATGCGTGTGACGAAGGACTTAAAAGCTGGTGCACGAGCTTTTGAGCGCAGCAAAGTGAACCCGAAGTCCGACCCTGACATCAATATCACTATCAACGCAAAAAAGATACCACTTTACATGGTAAAAAATGTACGATTGTGCATAATATGTCAATATGGTACTCGCGACGTGTTCATCCTCACAATCCTCATTACTTCCATCGGGCAAGAGTCTCACTTGGTAATTTTAGCCATGGGAAGTGCGTCCCTCTTCCAAGTTGGGGATGATGTCGAGTTCTGGCGAGTGCTGATCCATTTAAGTATACTGGTCTTCTGTCTAGTCATTTTTGAGTCTATTTTGCATAATGTGGAGCAAAAACTCTCTCGTTACGACAAGTACCAGCACATGCTTCGTAAAGCATATCGAGAGCTCATGGTGCTCGGTCTAATTAGTCTCGGTCTCAAGATACTCAAGGAGGTGCCAGGAGTTAATGCAGACACAAAAACCATGTTAGCGTTCCAAGTGGCCGACTTGACGATATTCATTTTGGCTCTTGCGTTAATTCTTCAAGCTATTGTCGTCTTTTTGCAGCAACGCAAAAGCAACATCTTGGCTGATCGTACTGAACTTATAACAGCTCGAGACCTTGTGGATGCTATCAGTGCTCCACCAGCCGCCCAGTCAGCTCCTCTTAAGTCTAAATGGTGTTGGTTTGAATCTAAAAAACTCATTGGAGGATTTGAAAGAGAGGTCGTGGAGCGACGGTTGTTGCGTCATTTGTTTCTTCGGAGATTCGGATTGCCTCAACTGTTCCCTTTCTCCAAGTACCTACGACGGGCTCAAGCTAACCAAATTTCGCACATGATTGAGGTCGAGCCATCTATGTGGGTCCTATTACTTGCAGTCGCATGGGCCCTTTGTGGTGCGCTGGCAAGTTTGCAACATTTGGAGTATGACTTACCAACAGGCCATGAATTGGTTGAGGTGTTTGTTGTGTTCGCCTGGGGTCTTGTCATTGCGCATGTTGCAGCTTTGTTGTACTTTCGTTCGTGCGTACATCAACTTTTGCGCGCTGCGGGGTACAGTGATGATGAGTCAACTTTGTTAGAAAACCTTCGTTTTATTGCTGAAGAAGAGGCTTTAGCATGGCAAAATGAAGCCGCGGACACGGCATTAGATACGATGAACCGAGTCCAAGAAGAATTGGATGAAATTGAAGATCATCGAAATTCTCGACGTCATAAAATTCTTCAAAAAGATGAAGGTTTGCAACTCATGGTTACGTGTTTTCGTAAGATCAACCACATGAACGATCCCAAATTTCGCTCACGTCGAGCAATGAGTGGTGCACAAATTGGAACTCCGCATCTGAACTTACGCTTTTTCTCTCGAAAAGCTTGGCATGTTGCTGTTATGTTTCTACTCATTCTCAATGGGTTTTTTATCGCTTTACTCGTTCAATGTGCAGTATACGAATTGGATGACATCTACAAAGAGTATGGACTTGCACCTGCTGTGATGGTGCCGCTTCCTTTGTTTCTTAATACATTTGTGCTTCAACAACGAATGTTTCGCTCCTTTGTCATGGTTTGCAGTATCTCACGTGTTGAAGCCACGACATTGGGAGAAGTTGTGACTCATTTCAGTGAAATTGTCGAATTACGATCTGAATTTGCTACTGCATTGCTCAATTGTTTGATCGAGCGAGAGTATACACTTATTGATTTGCGTCGCGAACTTCGTGCGCACGATCTACGTCATAGTGGAATGATCGATGTGGATAAACTACGTGATGTCTTGTCCGCCTTTGGCTTTCGATTGACTCGCTTTCGGTTCAATAGTTTAGCCAAAATGCTGTTTAACCTTAATGGTACTAAAGTCGAGTATGGACAATTACTTCGACTCTTGACTTTGGCTCAACAGGAGGCACCCCAAGATACTTTACAAGCAAGTCGATCGCGTCAGCATCCGCTACTGCAACGAAGTCAGACGAGCAATGATATTGGCGACAACACGAGTAGGTTTTCAAATACGCTTGACGGTTCTGAATTGGGACGACAAGACCCGTCACTCCTGTCGTCCCGACAAGATCCGTTCACTTTGTCAGGACGACAAGACCCGCTAATTATGTCGGGACGCCAAGTTCCGTCAAATATGTCTGGACGACAAGCTCCGTCAAATATGTCGGGACGACTAGATCGGTCAAATATCTCGGGACGACAAGACCCGTCGGGACGACAAGACCCGTCAAGCCCACCTCAAAATCTGGACTCTGAACCTAGATCGGATACCGATGCTACTGTGCGTACGACTATGACGAGATTGCATCGATTTTCGAGAGTATCGGGACTTCAGCAAACAGCCAAGTTTGAAAACCGAGGTCGGGGTTTTACGAGGGAATTAGGCTATACGCAAATTGCAAGTTCAAGAGCACTTCACGACATGTACAACATTCGTTCTGATTCCGAAGCACATGTGGATAATGTACTCTCGGACACAGCATATACAGTCTTGTAAGCTGTGTCAAAGGTTGTACATTATTATCAAGCCTACTGTTCTGTCTGAAGCTGAGCAGCTTCAAGAAAGCATATTTTACACTTATAACTGGTCAGAAGATTTTATTGTATAAGACCCAGCAATAAATGATGCATACATTGTGTCTTTGAGTCCAATAGTTTCAAAATTTAGTCTCATCATTACTTGAAAATGGTACCTAATAACCTAACGTTTGTAACAGGATACTTACCCTATTCTGGACGCACATATTATACTACGTTTGAGCGAAGCTACGAAGTACTAAAGTAAAGGTTTATTATGAAGTAATATAATTAGTGCTCGATACACTCGGGACCCCGTATAGGAGATACGTGGATCATATTGGCTGCTAGTTTCACGTTATACATTTCAAGGTTTTGGTAATATCTAATTAAGTTTAGCATAAGATACTATTATAAAATAGCATTTTATAATGGGAGAATAAAAAAATCCCCCAACTTTTGCCATATATAAAAAATATCCCAACTTTTCAAAGAAAAAAAAATACCCCAGCACGTAAATTATCACCGGGGAGCCGTAATATTACACAAGGGTATGGCGCGATTGGTAGCATAGTGTCAGTTTCGGTTATCGCTCGTCCAGAGCCGTCACCAGCTGTAAATTGCGTTTGTTGGATTGCCTCAAACAGATTCTGGCGGACACAACCGGCCACCGCAGTTGGGCCGTTCATACCAAAGTTTGGTCGAAGACGAAACAGTTCTCATCTAGAAATGAGATAAACTGGCTATGCTCCAGGCGTAGCAACAGCGCGTCGTGCTAGCGCTCTCCAAACTACAGACCATGCGTGCGAATGGGCACATACCTTTGTTACCTCTGTAGAAAAGGTATTCCAATTCCAACCGCGCATAAAACTGGCGAATTTCCGTACCACCTAAGCGAGCGTTCAGCCAAGAAGTATGAGAATTTGCCGACGATCTCCACAGTTTAAAAGATTTAATAGAATGTATAGCTTAAATTTCATATCTTAGACGAATAGCTCTGCTTAAATTTCTCTGTTTGGATTCGGTTCAAACCTAAATTTTTCAAACGCTCACTGTACATTGTTCATGAAAGCAACGTCTGTGCGGTAACAGCCTGTTCAGGCGAGGGAGGTGAAGGTTCTAGGAGCGCATTGGCAAGGCTGGACTCTGACCAAGCTGAAGAGGATAAGACTGACATTTTCCATTGAGCAGCAGCTATGTGCTCGCAAATTACAAATTCGTGGTATTACCAATCTTTTGCGCTAAACCTGTCCCCTACTCTCGGTAAAGAGGTGCAAAAGTGGAGTGCCGATCAACGAGCCGAACTAGGCACAAGGTAATCTTCCGGAAGGACCTGGTTTTATCGCATCTCTCGTGATTGCAATAATCTGGTCTTAGCCATAATGAGAGCGGCACTTTCTAAATAAAGGTAGTCGTATAGCGTAAAATTGTTGGTGATCAACTCTATTGTCCGGGTCTTGTTAATGCATAATAAGACAGTGGCGGTAAGACGCGAGCGATTGTCAGACGTAGTCAACACTACGGGAGGCATTAAGATGCCGAAACTACTAGCCAACACACTGAGTGCGAAAGAAAAGTAAAATCAATGTGTAAAAGGATTCTAAGTGTCTTTTTATCCTTTGCTGAAGGAATAATTCGATGTAAATAGATATGTCACCCGGATCAAAAAGTATGTCATGTCAATGACTTACTTGCTGGATGCAATACTGTAATATCCCTTTCAAAGGGAGCGGAGAGGCATCTTAAACGCCCTCTCGTGAGAAGTACGACGGCGGTATGGTGTTAGAGAGTAACTGTCTCCTCCCGCACCTACATTTGAAGATCACGGGACCCAGCCGCGGGGGGGTGCGTTATTAGCTGGCCCAGCTTACTTCTATGTGTACCGGATGACTGGTCGGCAGTTTTATCCTGGTGATGCGAGAGGGATATCTTCCTTTCGGGAACGCGTAAGAGGTTTATGTTATCGTCACAAACAAAAATTCCCTAGCAATGTTCCAAGGTCGAGACCTGTCCGGTAGCAAAATCATTAGGTTTATGGAAGCTGACCGGGCTTATAGCAGTACGTAAGGCATTGAGCGTCTATGGTGGCGTCGACAGCTCCTTCGTAATTTGGGGAGTACAAGTATCAAGCGACGGTCTAGTCCATAAACTTGCTTGTCGATATGCACATGAGTCATAACAACAAGTTGATTTCGTGGAAATTGGATCAGTTTTTGGTAAAAGCACTGATCACATAAAAAGTCTATAGCGGTTTGTCTTCTAAACTCTCTCCTTCAGAAAACGAGAAGGCGTCGCCAGCACAATGTTATAGGTCTGGTTTCACATGTTATGTGGACCACATTCCTGTGTTTGTGTCTTTAATCACCAACTATACACCCTGCAAAGTTGTATATACCCACTTGTGGAGTTCGCTCTGTACAATGCACTGCAAGCGTCTACCGGCTACACGCCGTTCGATGTGAACGTCCTCGTTTATTCTCGCGTCTCATTGACGCCGCCATTCCACGGCTCAAGGTTTGTTGGAGACGAAATAGCCTTGGTAGCCGAAGAGCCATGAGCTGAGCTCAAGCTATGGCCCTGAGCTGTTGTATCAGAACTTGAGATATTTATCAGGTTAGGGGAGTTTTAAGCCAATTGGTTATATAAAAAATGCCACTTCACCTTTTTTCCTATTCACGTAAGGCAAAGGCTCGCTGGAATCGAGCAACACCCAGTGAGGCGTGTCAGTTTGCCTCGAGCCTTCCTCAATCAATGTTTGTATACGGACGGGCATTTTCCGTTACACTTGGTAGCACTAGTAGTCGTTCCAACGCACTACTTCGATGGATTTATCGACGGAAAAGGTGGACACCACAGGCGAATGTCGTCTTCAGATCAAACGATATGCTGTAACTGAAACAAGAGGCGATAACGCAACACTTAGCAAATTTTGGTGCGTATGTGTAAGGATATTAGGATTTTTATCGCAGAAAATATTGACGCCAGTTCCGTCGTCTCCTCCACCAGTGGCGGTAACATTGCCGGGTCAAACGGATGTCCTGTAAGAATTAAGGTTGAAAGCGTTTGCTTGAACGAAGATGACAATCTTGCGCTCTGGCAGCCAGAAATGCTCATCGATATCACGATGACTCAAATCAGTGATGTCCCACCTTTACAATGTCGTATTTGGATGGCCACGCAAAGGATTGGGCTATGACATGGAAAGTCAACCATTCCGGTTACTTTGCCATACGGTAAGAGCTGAAAGGGCCATGCGATCGATTTTTCTTCCACCTAATGTTGCATTTCGATAACGGTCGAAATTTTTGTCACACCGTGAAGTCAACGGCACATTGTACGACTATGTACAGAAGCCCCGTGAGCTTCGTCCCAGCATGGCAAGCGAACAACTGCAAGAGGCACTGATGATCACTGTGTTTACAGAGGGGCTAACTTATTGTCTCCTAAGACTGAAGTCTTACACCACAGCCCGATGACTCTGGAAGGTAGAATTATGATTGCAGTACCCTTTGCGTCAAGCATGTGGTCAATCGATCGATCCGATGGAAGCAGTGACTGCTGCTACCGGAATTCTGGAATTAATGGACCTTAGTGCGGTGACTGTCCATAGGCATCAAGTTTGCTGTTATGGATGTCAACAATTCGGTCAAGAATGTCCACGTGAAGAGACAAACCTCTTGATACGGTTCTCGTCGTAATAATCCCGATTCACGTGTGACCATACCACAAGGCGTCCAGAAAACGCCAAGAGATGTAGGGCGGTCTACTGGGGCAATTATAACTTTTTATAAGTGTACTGGAAAAATCACTTATGAGGATTCAACCCTTGAAGGATCGCTGTCCTTCACTAACGACACGAGTCGAAGTGGTGTCCTCATTGTCACAGCGATTGGGATAGGTAAAGGTCGTTCGTTTAAAGTCTTGATTGACCCCTGTGTCGCGTAAGTATGCGCGGAAGCAAAGTGCTATTGAAAATGATTTAGTGCTTTTGGATGCAATAGATAGAAGCAACGACTTTATCTCATTGATGTTGGTTACTGGTGCAGTGGTCACCGCGAAGATCACTATCAACCACAGCTAGAAGATTTCAAGCCCAAGGAAGTATTCAGAGTCCTCATGATGGGCATACAGTATGACCTGATTTTTAAGTACATCGTTGCTCGAGAAGCATGGGTCATGGATAGAATGGCGATCGAGAACGATAGGAAATGGCTCTTTTGGCGCTGGTGAAACTCTTGGAGGTAAATTTCCAACATTCACAATGCACCAGAAGAAGCGCTCATGAGCTCGACAGTCGTATCCTGCTGGAAATGATCCACACTTCATTAGTATATGTTATAAAATTGACATTCCCCAGGTTAGGGAGGATACGGGTCGTATGGAGTGGCCACGGGTGGTCACTCAAGAAATGTGTAGATAGATCAAGTGGTGAAATGGACACCTAAAAATGAACAATTTTCCCAAAGGAAATAAATAATGAGGGAGAGATGCAGATTTTTGCCCCCCCTCTAAACAGAATAATGTTTTCGACAAGTGCGTAATGGAAAGTCGAAGGAATTGATTGAAGCTAAATATGCCAATACTCCACTAATACAGTGTCTGAGTCGGATTGTGGGTCAGTCGGTACAACTGGCCAGTGGGGTGATGTACCCATCCGCTGTGCTGCTGAGCATACATTTCCGAAGATATCAACGGAGTTTGTTGATCGCGGTACTGATACCTCGGCTCTGGATGCAGGCGAGTCCTCGGATGAGTTATACTGCTCCCATGGATATGTGGCATGCGAATATTATTGTGGACGCAACGACTGGTCGTAAAGCTGCCAGAAAAGATGCTGTTTGACTCCGTTGTCGGCGAAGGAAGAGCTGCTTCAACTTGATGCAGTCACTTACAATGACTTTCTACACAACCTCAAGTGTGATGACATTGCGGAAGTCGTTGATTCGATTAAAGGTTGATTCAGTGGAACTACGCTCATCATCAGAAATGGATGATTTAGTCCCTGAAATATTTGACATTATTTGTAGTAACGTAGAGGATCTGTTATCTTGTAGGATCCAACTTATCCTTATTTTTCACTTGTTTTGGAGGTGTAAACCGCCCTCTGGTCTTACACCCGACCGTGGAGCTCAGCACGAAATTGATCGTGATCCTGGCTCAAAGCATGCGGTTTTTCTACAATGGCCACTTCCGCGCTAGCAATTTGAGTATATTGTTGCGCTTTCGCTCAAAAGCAAGCTACTGGTTTGGTGAGGGAGGGAGAGTCCCCTCACAGCGTACTGACTTTTTTGGTGAGTATGCCGAATAGTAAATGACGTTCTGTCACGCCTATACGAAGTTGGTTGCGCTGATCATTCCCGCGCAAACGCCCATTCCGCATAAAGATGCCATCATTCAACCTATGTGCGGCTGTACACAGTTTAGCAATGATTTAGATGATGGATATTATCGAATCTAGATGAGGGGGGAGGACGTCCCTATAACGCCTATTAGTACACCAGCGATTATTTAATGGATGGGCTTGTGATGCCACCGATTCTATCCTATGCCCTAGGAACGTTCGATCGATTGGTCTCGCAATTGTTTCGACCACTGCGACGCTTCGCACAGACATATTTTGATAGTATTCCTTATCATTCGAAGGACGAAAAGGGCTGATCTGCCGAAAATATGCACTTGGGTGCGATGCTCGAATGTATGCGTGAACACTCATTGCAAGTGATTCTTGCAAAGTGTATTTTTGGCGCTGACAAAGTACCGGTTTTCGGTTGTTTTGTTGTTCGTGCAGACCCTGATATGGTCAAAGCATTTGTGGAAAAGCCAGTTCCATTGTATCAAAACGATCTGAGGAACTGGATCGGTCTGTCCAATTACCTACATTACTTCTCGCGTAACTACGCGGCAAATGTCCACAATCCAACTTGCTGAAGAAGGACGTACGAAAGGAGTGGTCAGCCACTTGTAAATAAGCCATCACTAAAATCAGAAACAGCTTGATCGAAGCACCATTACTGCTTATGATACGAAGCCATACAGCGTGGTGTTTGATGCTTCTGAGTTTGCAATGGGTTGTGAATTTTTGCAAAATGACTCAGAAAGATACGATTGTGTCGTGTCGTTTCAATCGCGACAGCTGAAGCCAGCAGGAAACAACTACCCTGTCCACGACAAGATGCTTTTTGCAATAAAATTTGCTCTGTTGAAGTATCGTGCTCACCTCTTGGGGTCAATTGCGTTTATCGTCTACACGGATCACGCAAGCCTGAGTTATGCGATTCAGTCGCCTCACTTGTTACAGCAAATGGCTTGCTGGTTGTCATTCTTTTGCCGAATATAACTCCACGGTCGCGAACAAGTCAGCGAAAACAAACGTGCTGGTAGTCGCGATATTTCGTCGTCCTGATAAAGTGTTAACTTATATCAGCTATATCGAAAACGATTTATTCGATATTATACGTCGAATGTATCTTAAGGATGAAAAGTGTCATCTGATCATCAAGGCACTTTCATCGAGTGAAATGTAACTCCATGAAAAAGCTTCCTGATTGCTTGAAAACACGGGTACATCGTTATGCATTGAAGAATGGTCTCCTTCACTATGAAGTTGCATCAATTGGCGACGAGTCATGGGTTGGGGTTCCACGACGATGATTTGAATCACAAGATTTCAACGAGGCGCATAATACACCGATGGTCGGTCTATTTGACCATGAGACGACCTACCAGTCTATTTATCCCCAATTGTGGTAGCCCCGTATGTACAAGCGGTGGCAAGATACTTGAAGGCTTGTGGGAATTTGTCAGCGCGTGATGAGCGAATGGCGCACGCAAGTGCTACTGCAGAGCCCATCTTATCCTCCGAATGATAGTTGGAAGTCAGTCGGTCTCGTCTATTTTGTTGTGTTTCCGAGCATGCTGACGGCGAAAACGAGGTGCTCGTTCTTTCTCGACAGATTTAGTAAGATGGTTTGCATCGCTCCGTATAGCGCTTCCATTGATGCCGAGGGTTCGATTAAATTGTTCATTGATCACGTTTTTCGCAATTACAGGCCGCCAAACGCCATCTTCCCTGGTCATAATCCACGATTCTCGAGTGGCTTTTGGAAAGAATAGTTTCGAGATCTTGACTCGCCTGGACATGTGCACAGCGGTACATCCGGCGACCGATGGGCAATCAGAACGCGCCAACCTAGTGGTCGGTGATGTGCTGATAAATTTTTGTGCGAACCCGCTGAAAGGAGTTCGTGGTTAACATTGGTTGAGTATCGTTGATAAACATTCGGCTTGTACATACACTGCGTCCACGCCTTTTTTATGAATGGCTTGCGACACCCACAATTACCCCATTGTGCAAGGGGTGGTATCGCCGATGTATGTGTAGGAGGATCTTGGCAAATTGTTGCCTTCGAATTGATACAATCAATGATTCAAATGTGAAGTGCAAGTACATGAGTGCCATGGACTCATATATAATTAGTCGTGTGATTGTGATCACACGGGTGTGAGATGGAATGATGAATGCGCAAGATCTGCAAATTGGATACGTAGGTAGACGAGGTCGTCAAGGCTAAATGTCAATTTCTGTAGGGGATTATGTACTATTTATGTCCTATCTACTACTGAGAACATATCAGACCGCGTGGTCTCAAGCTTGGGAAGCTACCTCGCGTTATTGGTCTATTCTGAGTAGTGTCATGCCATGTGAATGCTTAAACTATCTATCTGCCGAGCTGGCTAAGGATACATCCAGCGATCTATTTGGGCTCCTCAAGCCCTATCATCGCATCGACGCGAATTCTAACCTGGATGTAACACAGAGCCAATCGAATGTGGCTTAAGAACCACGGCTTTAGCACGAGGGTTGATCGTTAAACCCCTAAGCGTCACCGCCTCCACATCGTATTCATATAATCGAAATCACCCAAAGAAGAGCGAGGTCGCTAGGCAGAAGACCCCACATTATCAGTGGAAGCAGCCGCAGCGAAAAGAAGAGCTTGCAGAGCCTGCTTCAATCGATAACTCCGATTCTCGATTGTATCCCCAGGCAAATTTCCCTGAAACCATGCCAAATCGCACCTGTCGATTATCCTTCACGCGTCAACTGTCGATTATCCTTCACTCGATGACATGCTATCGGGCGCCTCGATCAGCCGCTGGTTCATCAGCGAGAGGGGCCTTATCGCCTTCGTCAAACACAATCCCAAGGTGAATGAATACTTAGAGGGGACGCCTCTTCCGTTCACCTCCCCTTCTTCTAGATCTACAAGGAAATCGATGCGACTACGTCGAGAACGTGGTGGTGGAGAGGAACGTCCGCAGTCGAAAGGAATTCTCGGTAAGATTGCCTGTAATATGCGGCGAACGAGAATACATGGGAGCCTCGCATCCGTATTTTTCGAGACTAACCTTGTGTCGTTATCGCCTCGATGCGGGTAAAAGAAGTGACTCCGCTTAGGGAAGCTGTCCCTTCCTCGTCTCTCTCTGTCCCTCCCGTTGTGAATCCGACCGATGACCAAACGTACTTCATGAGTATCCTTGATATCAGAGTGAACCCGATTCTGCGCAAATTTAAAGCGCATATCGCGTACCTTGAACAAGTCCGCAGCCGTTCACGCGTTTCTTAAACGGTGGATATCCACGGGTTCGGTCGAACAAACCCATGCCCATAATCGAGATTCGAATGTCTGGATGAAACTCAGATTGGATCGCCGAACTTATTGTACATACGTGAGGCTTCGTGGCTCAGCTTCAGCACGAGCAATCGGTCCGATGGCGAAAAAAAAGCGATTCGAGCCATTGGTCACGCACCCATTAGACTAAAGAATTCGTCGAATTCTAGGGTGGATTCACCACGTCGGTCCTGAAAGTCATCATGACGATCAAATAGACAATAGCGCAGATGCGCTGGATGACGTGGAACATTATCCCAGATCGATGATGGCGAAGAAACCATGCGGAGCAAGCGTATGGGTTGTCTCTCAGGAAAAAGAATAACGAAGAGCGTGAGGAAGAATTTGTGGAAAATCCTGGTAAAAAGCTCTGAAAAGCTTTTGAGTGGGATGTGGTCCGGCTCCCAATACCTATGTTGTGTGGAGTACATAATTTTCCGTGTTGAATGTCAACCATACACCTTCTATGGTTGTATATCTCCTTCAGTTAATTGGAATCACCGATCAGGATAAGGGGGGGGTTAAATCATCCCGTTTAAAAAAATTAATTTCACTTTTCCTTTCCTCGTCTTTACGTGAGCCAACGGCTCGCTGGGAGTGAGCAACCCGCGATGAGGCGTGTTAGTTGGCATAACCCTTCCTCGCTAGTGTGTGTTTACGGACGGACATTTCTCGTTGCACCAAATCCGCATCTGAATAGTCCTTTACCTGTGCCTGAAACTATATACCGTGCGATTTTGATTCATCAATAAAAAAATCCCGCGTTTGAGCGATTACCAATGTGTGCGGCATAAGTGTTCTGCAAACTAGCTGAGAAGTCCCGCTACAGCAGTGAGGTCCGGTTGAGTTTGCGCACATGGATTTGCTCTGCTTTGTCACGGTCCGTTTCTCAAGTGTATTGACAAGGCTACTATTTTTCACACCACCATATTCATGGTGCGTCGACACTCTTTCAGCGGACGCATCTTGCTAAGCTTTCTAACCGACAAAAAAATGATGTGGCCCAAGTCCATCATGTCGAATCTTCAATGAGTGCCTTCCTCGTTAACTTAAGCATATCGTCATTGTTACATGCAGTGCAGGATCAGATAGTCGACGCTGAATTTACAAATGTATCAATTGACTCGCTTGACAAAGGTGGAGTGGTCAGATCAGCCTTCCTTTTTAAGATCCAGTCCAGCACAATTGTGTCGATAGTCTTTGCACGAGTGTTAGAGCCGATAATACCAAGTTTTGATCGTCTCGCTTGACGAAGGTATAGTGTTCACCACCACATTTTTCTGACCCAATTAACCGAAAAGCGAGCGCTTGAGATATCACAAGAAGTATGGAAGAACTCTATCAACGCGGAAATCTATCTGGATCATATAAGTATCTTCGTCAAGTAGTCAATTTAGAGACGCCGTTTTCACATCTATTTACCGCACTCTCGAAGCATATTTGACCGTCAGGCTGAGTAGAATTCCAATAGACATAACTTAGGCTACCGGCATTTTGTCCAAGTCGATGGCGCATTTCTAAGGAAAGCCTTTCGTCATAAGTCCTGCTATATATACCTCTTTCACTACCGCCTGGTTCTCTTTTCAAGACACCGATAGACAAATAATTAATTCGCAATCTTGAGGTTACGATATGAGAAATCAGGTATTCTTTGTTGAATTCCGGGCCACACGTTTTGCAGTGGAGCTTTCGTAGCTATTTTGCTTATAGAAAGCTAAACTAAGGTCATCGACCTTACGTACGTCCTTAACTAAAATGTAGCGGATCGCAATCCGCTAGCTTCAAGAGTACCCACAACCAAAATCCAAGGCAAATAAATTCTTCCGCTCAAACTGTATTTCTTTGTTTCATTTGCTGCAAAGCCGCCTATACATAAATCTACATACTGGCAGTCCAGTCACAAAGTGACTTCTCTTCAAGGTGCACCCATACAGTTGTGTAGTCATATCATCATGTGTGACCCACCCCTTCATACCAGAGTACTTGTGACCCCGTTACACTCTCCTCATCAAAAATGTGAGCACCCACAATTCACATTTTACTGTCGCCTTGATACGACGCACGCGTGTCCGAGACACCCCCTCTACGTCCCCAGGACCTTTTATTCGCATTTATGTTTAATGAGCCCTGTCTCTAGGACACGAAAGACACCAAGTCTCGCTGGTTCCTTGAGCATTCGCGGGCAGAACTCTTCTTCGTCTCCCTGCATACTGCACAGCACGTCCGCGGCTTTTAAGGGAAGCGCATCTCAAGCCCTCGGCAACCGAGCATTGCGCCTGCAATGGGCGACAAATTGCCTCGTCGAGGATTCGGAGGAAGTCGACTACGAGTCGGATATTCCTTTCCCAGGATGGGAAAAAGATGAAGGCGAGGTGATCCAGCGGCGCGGCGTAAGCCCTGATCGAACCTTGCGGACACCGTCTCCGTTTCCCGACCCCTCAACTTCCGAGAGAAGCGGTGTCAGTATCAATCGCCTCGACGATGCACAAGAGCAACAGCTGGTAGCGCCTGCAGGGCGGCTATGCTCGCGCATTCACGGTCGGTCTTAGACCCTCGTGTGTAGTATGGCTTCCGCTCTGCGGATCCCACTAGTGCAGCGAAGAACGCGATCACTGGATTGTTGGGCATCTACGTGGCCGGGCCCCCGGCCACTACACAAGCTGAGATCAACAACAAAAAGCTCAACGATTTCGCTTCTTGTTTTTTCAAGATACTCTAATGTATAGGTACTGCGCTCGACTTTGCGCTCAAAGAAGAGGTGTGGACGATTCGTGAGGTGCTCGCCCCTAGCAATACAGCTTCAGAAAATGAGCGCTCTTTGAGCAATGGGTGCAGTGGCAAAGAAAAATTTCTCGCTGTAAAACTTACAGCGGAGCCTAAAGGAGGTGGAAGTGTACGTGAAACGCTATCTTTGGTTCGAATTTGCCAAACTCAAGGTGCATCGCCGGCTTCCTACGTACTGTCGCCCTGCGACGTATAGCTTAATCCATCACGCTCTCGTGAGCTTTGTGGTCTCTCACACGGGTGAGTCTGCAAACACTGCAGATCAGGGCCATAGCTTGTGCTCAGATCATGGTTCTTCGACATCACCGATATGCACAGGGCGTACGACGACGCGGAAAATTACTATCATTCTGATCATAAGCGTCCATTACGTCTGGGCAGTGACACCTCAGACTCCCACGAGTACTCGGAGTCGGGGTATCCTCGCGACTTCATACGATGCCGAGTTTGCCTCTGTCGACGATGTCGACCCAAAAGACGTTATAGGTGATAGTGGACGCCAGAGTTTTAGTCAAGGAGAGTTGGCGGTGGACGATGATGACTTGGTCGATCGCCATCCGATGAATCGCGATGCTTATCGAGCTATTGAGGACAAGGTTCGTCGCGATGAGGACTCCGCTGAGCATCGTGCTCATGTCGCATACCGTTGTGCCGTAGATCTCGAGAGCTTGGAGCATTTTGTGCACCGACTGCCTCACGTTGTTTACTATCGCGCTCTGTCGGATCGGCTTCTAGCCGTCGAGCAGGCAAATGCGACACTTTAAGCGACAGTGGAGCGCCTGGCGCCATTGAAAACGGAAATCGTTGCACTCTGTACTTAAAACCACTTTCTGGTTCAGCTACTGGGTGGTCGAGCGCCTGTGTGCGCCACCCCGGCGCCAACGCTTCTGCGCTAAATTGCGCCGAATCCCGGGACGGCTTAAGCAAGCCCACATCAAACATTGGGTGGGTGCGCATTCGGTTTGGCGTATACGCAACGCCACGCTTGGCCACGACCTTGGACGGTCCAATAAACCTTGGACGAAGCTTCGTCTTGAAGATAGCGGAAACTGCGCGTGTGGGAAGGTTTTAATCTTTTAATAAACCAAGTCTCGTACCTCAACGTTCTCACCATTTCTTCCGCTTCTTACGTTTGCATTTTTTACTGCATGTCTTGCTTTCGTGAATGTATCGTAAGACACTCAGTCTGATAGACAGGAAGTCATCGACTTTTTTGCAGACATTGATACGGTTGACATCAGCTAGCCCTCGGCTATTTTCCTCCCACTAATCCCTGAGCCATGGGATAGCGGAGTCAGCGAGACGTGAAAATAAACGAGCCCGCTCACGCAGAACGGCGTGTATTCGGTAGAAGCGTGCACCATATAATTCAGAGCAAACTTTACAAGTAGCTAGCAACATAGTGCTCCAGCGCTTCGGCGTCTCGGCGCGGACGCTGCGAAGAACGTCTTGAGAGACGCTATTCACGCCCTAAGTCTGACCATCGGTCTGCGGATGGTCCGCTACTGTCATTGTCAATTTGGTGCCCAGTATCCTGAAGAGTGTAGACCAAAACTTCTTAGTGAACCGCGGGTCTGTCAGAGTCAATTGACTCCGGGAGTCCATGTTGTTCAACGATACGATCTACAAACAGGTTCACTGTACTGACACCGTCGATGGTATCCGGCGTTGCCGCACGATAAGCTGTCTTGCTCAAGCGGTTGACGAGTACCACGACACCCGTGCTACCCGCCGAGTATTTCGGCAGGCCAAACACAAAGTCCATACTCTTAAACTGCCATTTGGCAGTCCAGCCATCTTGTCAAGGTGTAGCCACACCATTGTGTTCGCACCATCTTGTGTGATTCACCCCTTCATACCAGGTAACGGATAACACCGTTACACTTTTCATAGCATTGATCACATATCTTGATTTCATCGCCGCCATTAACGAGGTAAGTAATCTCCTGTTGAATCGACGACGTTGGCAGCTTTAAAGTCCTCATCGTGTTTCTATGCGACTGATATCATTTTCAACGTTTGCGATAGAGAGTAACGTACGGTTCGTGGGATCTCTACCAGTTTCTTCCAGGGACTGTGTCCTCTCATGATGTTATCTGAAGAGAAATGGAAGTTAGATTTATATTCACTGCTTCGACTTCACAATCAGCATCCTATGGCTGCGGCAAGTTTTATCTTAATTGTTTCGGTGTCTTGTGTATTAGTTAAACTTCAGTAACCCTCTTTTCCAGCGCTAGAGACATTTATAATAAAATATCAACTTACATGTGCCGACTCTTGATCACTCGAAAACGATCACCTTTCTCATGTTCTAAGGCACTTTACCATTGAATCGTCTGGCTTGGTTCTTTAGCGTCGAAGCAGTCTGAACCGCTTCAAGCAAACGTATTCGGTTTCACCATCAATAATTTCTTACGAGTCGAGACTCAATGTGGTGACTTGTCGTGGCTGATATCATGTGTGGGTCAACGATCGCGCAAAAATATACCGTCATCATTGCTTCACCACGCTAAGATTTGGCTAAGTAAACATCCTTGTGATATGCAGTGTGCATGTTCCGCTAGCGTCCGGTTCACCAATGCAGTTCGAATCATGAGCTTCTGCACAATGACTCGATATCCGCACCGCTTGCAGAGCTTGATCTTCTGATCCACCACCATTGTCACCTTAAAAGATAACGAAAATTTACATCTGTTTTTCTGCAAACGCGCAAAACTTAGCAAACCTGTTCTTTCGACTGGTTAACAAGCAGATACATGCCACAAAAGTGGGACTATCGTTAACAAAATATCACAAAACATCGCTTGTAAATGCGGCCATATACATTGCAATGGAGGATTTTGGGCAAGTTTTTGCGTGAGCTCGTAAAACTTACCTAGGCTTGTTTTTTCAGTGCATAACCATCACATAGATCCAGCTGATTGACTGACATCAATGCATTGCCGATACCATTCTGCTGCTCAACAACGACGCATAGTACATAATGATCAATTTGACTAATCCAAAGGTGCCGAAGACACAAATCGTGGTCCTCAGGGTACCTCATCCAACTTGCCACGGTTTCCTCGTCAGCGCTATTTGGGGCCAAGTAGGGTGTAATAGCCAATTGCGCTCGCGAGCACCAACGACCCATATGGCACCTTCAGCTTCGACAAAACATCTATCGCGCTCAAAGTTGCCTAAGTCGACACAATTTGTAGGGCATCCAACTATAAAAATGCGTGAAAGCTATGTGATGTGTTATGCGGTTGGAAGCACACCCGCTGATGTTTCCATTGTACTCACTATTTTTTCTGCCGGCGACCTGAACTACGTTATCGTTGGAATATGCACGTTCACTTTTTCATTTTATCTTTAGAGTACGTCATTCGTTGCGTTGTTTTCGCGTCTTCCTGTCCATGGTGGTACTAGCGCTACCACCATCAGAAAAATCGTCGTAATGATTCTCCACCTTTGTAATATCAGCCTGATCTGGCTTCTAACGTTCCTCAACGCACTGTAAGCTTTGCTAATAAAACGTTTCGTCTCTTCATAGGTAGTGGTAAGCACGGGTAGCGCTAGCCGTTCTTTGCATCGTCCAGTGTCTGCAAACACAATTGCTTGTCCTTGCCAGTGTACGGATTCACCAACACCGCCACCTTATGCCTTGGGCTTTATATCTATCCTGGTACGAAAACCAACGCGTCACAAACTTGACGTTAACAATTGGTAAATGCAGTATTCGAAACCGGCAAGACTCGTTGAGACTTACTTGAAGCGTGATAACCACATCGCACCCCCTAACCGCGGTGCCTACAGCATTGAGCTGTTCTACAAGTGTCTTGGTGTTATTAGCGAGCTCGAACACATCATCACCTTTATTCATCATTTTCGTGGAGAAGCGTCGAAAAAGACAAAGCTTGTTAACCAAGTACTTTTCTCGAAATACGACTTTAGACGCGATCATGCATCATGCTCACCGTCAGCTAAACTAGTCCATATGCAACCGCAAATTCAGCATTGCAAGGCAAGCGGGCTAAAACGACTTCCTTTTGAGCTCTGACTGGTCCAGAGCGAGGGCGGAGAGATCAAGCGTGCTTAACCAGAAATGACTTTCCGGAGATCACGTTCATAACAACACCATTTCGGCAGAACTATAATCGAAGGCAAAGGTTGCGGGACTTGAGCTTATTCTGTTGATTAGGTCACTTGAGGTGTATTATTCGATCCTTACTCCTTAAAACAATTTGCTACCTCTATACCTGTTAGTAAATTTCCCGTGATGTAATCTCTCTGAATATTCTGTAGTCTGTTCTTGCTGGATAATCTATTAGCTAGCCGGTATCATAATGCTGTTTAATCGCTGTTCGAGATGTTTCCTCCTTAGCAATTAAAAGTACTTCTTCATTCGTCTCGGGTTTGTTTTCGCATTTAGCTTTTCAGAATTATACACAACGCGCAACTGTTAAGTGACTTTCTCATACTGAACAAAATATGAAAAGGAAAACAAATCATCCAAATCAATGATTGGCGCGGAAAACGCATGAATGACAATGCCGTGTCATGCCCTTTTGGTTTTGAAAATCCATGTCTTGACTGTCCGTTTTCATGAAAGTCGAGTCACATAAGTATGCACTGCTTTATTTCGTTCGCCTTTACTTTGCTACCGGCTTTGCCAAGACTCCAGCATTTGCAATTGAAATACATGTATTCTGCAAGATATACTCTTCAAAGTGCATTGACTGTAATTACAATTTTACTGAAGCCTAGCTTTCAAAGGTATTTAAAAAGGTAAGTCATTCCTTGCACATGCTTAGAGCATTTTTTGGTGCAGAATGCAACTCAAACGTGATCATGAGGCCTTGTAATTGATTGTCATGATAAATGATGGTATGGCACATTAAGCCGTACAAGAAAGGATTAGCACTCGCTCAAAGTATAAGTCAAATAGAATTCATGCGATTTCCTGCATCCAAGACACACATGAGCTATTTCATAGCACACGTGCGCTTAATAGTCAAGAAGCATAAAACCAAGGCCTTTACGTTCGTATGAATTGTAATGTAGCTCACAGAGCAATAATTCTATCAAACAATGTTTGTAGAATTATATATGACAAAGTCAGCATATTGAAGGCACTATAGGCATAGCATTTTGATGTATGCGAATTTCCAAACAACTCGCGACCCTGAGGTAACAAATAATCATATATCTTTTGTGTAATGTCTTATATGCGACCGTTCATCTCTGTCAAGGTAAAACATTGGCGCTAACAAAAAAAGCGCTGGATGCTCCGTCACAGGCGTTTTTACCGGCAAATTATGTAAAGACGATAGCGCTCGTCTGAATATCGTCATATATTGACAGATTGTGGTCGATAGCGAGTAAAATCTTAAAAAAACATGAGCTCCCTATCTTGTCTTGAATCAGCTGGGCAGCCAAAAAAGCAACGCCTTAATGTATGTGGCGTGTTTGTCGTCAGAACCGTTGTGCACCTTAAAGTCATCAGCACGTAAAATTTGCCTTCCGCCACGTGCGCAGAAGTCGTCATATTGAACTCGATATCCCGGGATAAAAAGATTTTTTTGCGTATCCTTCAGAAAAACGTATCATCGACTTCATTTGTAATAGAAATACAAGTATCGATTTTCAAGCCGAGATGAGGTATCCTTTTCAGTAACGACCTATTCTAGCGGCACGTCATCATATTATAGTCTAACGATAACGGTGTCTGAAACGTAATGGCTGGAATGCTGATTGGATTAGGTCCGATCTAAATTGGCTAACCAGAAGAATGTAATTCAATGCTGTATGATTATAAGCGTTACAAAACCTTGTTTATTAATCAACAGATTTTGTACTTTATATATTGCGTCTTTCATTAAATGATCAGCAATGCTGGATGGCGACGAACCGTAAAAGGATAGGCTAAAATGCATTTCCAGCAGAAAAATTAGGCTATCCCTTTCAAGAGGCGACTTTCTCGGTAGCATGACATAGCAAAGTATCTGACTGTCAAGCGAGAAAATGTAATATATTGAAAACCTTCGTGCTGCATGAGATGAAGGTCGTCGGCGAACCATTGCTAAAGAACTTTTGCGGAAACTATGGTGGCTTCGTCCTCAATACAGATAGCAAATCATTTGCCATCGCGATTCTCCACCCTTCAAGAGCTGACCAGTTTAAGTCCGCTAACAATCTGGCACCAAAGTGGACAGGACTCCATGATTTACGTGTTAGAGACACCACTTTTCTCTGTTTCATGACCGACCACCACCAATCACAACGCACTTTCTTTGCTAGGATTGCAAACCCAACTGATTTGAGAGAGAGCAGTGCCGAAGATCTCTATGTGCCTTTGCCGATCTTGTCGACTTTGTGCAGTTCAGAGCATCGACCAAACGACGCTGCTACCTGATTCTGACACTGCTCAAACCGATCGAGGCTTTCCTACACGCCTCAACAGCGTCACCACAGCAACAAGTTACAATTTTGTGAATAACCCAGTTAATAATTATCATAGCATTCTTTCGCCAAGTTTGATGATCAAACGGTGGCGAATCAAACTTAATCAAGAATTTTTAACATGCGACACAGCCACTGAAACAGTTTTGGGTGACAGAATGACAATTTCTTGTGGTCTGTATGCGTCAGCTCAAGTTTCTAGCAGGTCTGGGTTAACACCTATTCTTCGTGGTGACGTACTTTTAAATTAAAGTAAAAAAATATATATTAAGGCACCTGATAAGATAGATATCTGGAGTGACAATTACTTTCGTACCCTCCACGCAATCGTTCCAGCTCGCTTTGCCCAATAGCTGCCTAGAAAACATATAAACTCAGTTGACTCATTCGCTCTGCATTGTCAAAGGATCCTAAAGGCATCCAACATGTATGGGTGACACCTTACGATTCTTACAAGCTTGACCTCAACATGGCCGTTCCAATGCGTGTCACATGTAAGTTTATTTGTAATATCTTCTGCCGATCCACGTTTGATGCCCTTGCTTGGGATATGGCCATTATTTTTATTGCCACCAGTCACGCACCCGATTAATGTGAACACGCCGGCGTCAATTTGCTTAAAATCGGCATGAAGGTCAAAGGTTCATTCTTTCGCATGAAAATGCTCACTAAAATGACAAACGCTGCACGCAAGGTGTGGAAAGCTGTGGTCAGATACACGGCTAAGCCTCTGCTTTGTCAAGGAGTAGGTAGCGACATGGCTATGGCCAGAAATTCTCGACGAGAAGAGTTCAAGGATGCAACCAAAATCGGATCGAAGAAGCAGCAGCACATTGCATTCGACGACATGTGCAAACTGGTGAAGCCAGATACCGCACCGCTGTACCCTATTCCAGCATCTCCAAGGTGTCAGGTGGTGGCACTCGCAAATTGGGAGACAGCTCCAACATTTGCTCTCGACGATCATTCGACCCATGATGTTTTAAGGGCGAGTGCTGACAATTTGCTCAACAAGTGTAACCCTTTTCTATCGGGCAAGCACAGAGCAAAGAGTGAAGATCTCGCATCTGAAGCGCATACAGTGTCGACCGATTGCTCAACGAATCAAGAGAGAGATGTTGTCGAATCGAACGTTGTCAAAGAAGACGTTGAGATCAAAGAAACTCGTGAATCCACAAGGAAGCTTGCTGACTTTGCTAGAGAGCACAATTATGCGAGCCTGATTCATCAGTTCGAAAACATGTCAGTACAAGCATATGCAGAGGAGCACAATTCTCACTGGGATTGCGTTGGATACGGACGTTGGGTCAAGTGCACGGAGTGAATGCATGGTATTACGCGCTCTACATTTAATTAGAGTTGTGTCGATCAATATTATTGTTTGTAGTATTTTTAAAATAACTACTTTTGTGGTCAAATAGATCTCCGCTAGCAATTGACGAATAAAACATCATGGGCAGAATTTAACATGAAAATGATTCGCTGGTACATAGAAACCCACATCAAAAATATGTGATACTTTGGAATAACATACAATCGATATTTCTACCCCACAACGACACAACGACAGTCTTGCGGCAACCTACGAGAGGCAACACCTTAATCCGCTCTAAACTTTGTCTTACCGTCCGAAAACTACCTGAACGGTGATAACTCCAAAAGTTGTTTGAACGGTGATAACTCCAACAAAAGTTGTTTGACAAATTTGCGGTAGTCCAAACAAAAAGCGGCCACATAGAATGGGTTATGTAGGCATAAATTTCTTTGACAGCCTTCACTCTGACCTCTTCTGTTAGCCTGACACTGCATTTTCCAAGCAGCGATCACATTAGTCACTTGCGCACTTGCGGAGCTAAGGCGTGCAATTAGCTTTGCGATCGAGTGAAACTCTCAAAATGATCACTTCGGTGTAATCCTGTATACTCTTACCGTTCCACATTTGGTTCGCTTGTATCTGTACAAATCTACCAATTAAAACTGCACTTGGAGTGATTGTTTACATTCGTAAATACCCAGATATAGGTTATTATAAAGTTGATCAAGCTCCAAAATGTTCGTGGGGTAAAAAAGGTTTGTCACGAGAATTTTTAAACGTGCATTGTTGTAGCAGTCTAAATAAAATTTATTTGGTAAAGTGTACTCTTGAAACAGCGGAGCAAAGAAACAGTGTTTGTCATGTAAAAGCGCTCAGTTCCGCTTTTGATTGAAGAATGCGACACGTCGTTTGTACGTTTGTTGACGTGGATTTTGAGAGTCCAAGCTCCTCTGTGCAGAGTACAAGGCGACATCATTCAGCATGATAGCTCTTGCAATCAATCCCACGACAAAGTCGTGAATGGACTGAACCCTGCGGAGAGATGGAACTTGAACTTCTAAGTACCTGTCCCCGAAATTAATAGACCCACTTAACGAATTTTTAGTTTTTTTCCCGATGGGATTAGCAGGGTGGCAGCTAAACGACCGGAGGTGGTGATCACTTGCCTTAGGCGCTCACCAGCGTTGAGAATGCGGTGATGGGGCGCGTCTAAGCGTGTTCAATACAGACGCCGTTGGTAACAAATGGGTTTCAGCGTATCGCTTCTGATGTCGAGCGTCTACAACTTAAGGTACGGGGTGGTGGAGATAACTTCTCACTCTGGAGTAAGAATCTGCTACGGCCATTGAGTCGTTGTTGCTGTATTTTGCTGCATTTGGAGCTATAGCGCATCAGGCTTGGGATCACCAAGCCGGTTGTCGTGCTTTATGGGCAATCACCTAAATATGGTGAAAAAGGATACCCCCAAATTCCCAACGTGGGGTGATCTAAAGCGATAAATGTCACGAATGTTCGCACCGCCTAACCAGGTGTATTTGTTACGTTTGAAGCTTGATCTCCTGTCGAGGGGATAATGATTGGCAAACTACAATCAAGAGTTAAGAGTTTTAATAACCGAAGCGACATCCGACCCTCTCTCGAGGGCTGCAACCGGTTCCATCTTCAGGGAGGGTTGTCGAGTGGTCGCGGTTTGCACCAAGACCTACCGCGTCCAACTCAACTCCTTCAAGGAAGTGGTGGGCGTGGTTCAGTGCGTGGATGGGTAGAAACTCCACAGTTGGGGGTTAGCGTGCTTTCTTTTTCGACGGCTCTGACTTTTACGTAGGGGTAACATACTACCGACCCATGCCATGAAGCATCAACTCCAGTAAACGCAGGGCGGCTTATTGGGAGCAACCCGGATTCTATATTACAAAACATCGGCCGTCATCCATGAGAATCAGCCCCAATAAGCGATTCTCTCTATGCAAAGTCGGAATCAATCCCCAAGAGCGTTGAATGATAGCATCAACGTTCAGGGTGTGGCATAGTCGTGAAATATCCTGGTAGATTTATGAGCGTTGTAGAATTATTTACTACACACGACTGGCATAAACATTAGCCAGTACGCAAAGGCATCGAAGATGATAACTACGGATACGACGACCATGTGGTTTGCGACATAAACACCGGTAAAAGCGTGAAAGATTATGCTGAGCATAAAAAAGTATTTCTAAGGAATTTGACAGCTTAGAATGCTGTTTAAGTTTGGACCGAGATTTGAAATACAATCTCACAATCTCATGCCTGTTGGTATGTGAATGGGACGCCACAAGCCATGGGTCGGCTAGAAGTCGAGAAAACTAGGTGCATAGCGTACTCTTCTCTTCCGGTGACGTATTTGTGAGCTATAAGCACAAATACTAGGAATCGGATGCGCTTTATAGCTTAGAGACGAAGCTGCAACTAATTTCATGCTGGTCATTCTGTTGTCAACCTTTGTAAGCAAAATCATTTCTAACTACCTCAAGTAAAGATTTCACGTCAGCCGAGGTATTTGGACGAGGCGGAAAACACGATTGTTTATTGAGGTGCTCTCAGTTTATTCTGTTTAGACAAGAGAGCAATTCTATGTCGTGCCATCTAGCGTGTATATCGGGCTAGACGTATAAGGATAGCTCAGAGTTGCTGTTTCTCCTGTTAGGGTCGGAATTTGAAGGATTGGTTGCCGCAATCTATGTGAAGAGTAGGTGGAGAGGAGGGCGACCATGAGTAGCGGGTACAAGGAACAGGTTTTCTTGATAAGAAAGATGTAACGGTACTATTTACTTAGCACATCCATACGACAGGCCCACCGCACATATCAATAAAGCTTCAAGGAAGAGAAGATTTTCTCACTCGTGAATGGAAAGATCGAAGTAGTCAGAAGTGTCGACCCCCCTTACTACTACTTGAGAAACTGATGACGGAGTTGCGTGGTCACAACTTTGTCGTATCGACTTCGTACGCTGAGTAGTTAGGTTGGTATACTACAACCAGTGAAACATGTGTCTTCGCTGTACATTTGTGTGTCTTGCCAGATTCTAGCATCGAATTGGTACTGATGCACAACAGATGTAGCGTCGCCAAGTTTACAATTTGAGCATAATCTCACTGAGATGAAATATGTGACATTGAAGTGTGGACGATTGGAAATTAGTGGGCTACTTCGTGCCGAGGCATTCCAGAATTTCAGTCAATTTCAAAATGCACTGATTTACCAAAGGACACATGTGGTGGATGTCTCGTCATTACGTCGCGAAATTCCTTCAACAAAGGATCCTTCAGGATAACTGTCTCTTTACTCGCAACCAAGTGTCATCAATGACAGGTACATTTGTGACAAATTATAAAATCAGCCCCAACTCTTCTACTAATCGTTCCTTTTCGACGAGCATATTGCCGTGCAATTTATGTGGAATACTCGTCAGACTCTCGTCAGCATACAGTACCCAATCTACAGTCATAAAAATGATGCGTAATCCACCGACCGCTGCTGGTCCAAGCGCGGACATCATTGCTGGATATTAAAGAAATGTAGGGTAACAAAGCAATCGCTGATCGAATTGAGGGCGATAGTTTTTGCTCCCGGTGTGATCAGGTGGCTGGCGTGCAAATCCATTGCGTGTGAGGATCCCTCCACATCGTAGCGAGAAGAAGTAATAGATAGATTAAGATTATGATCACGGCGGGATGGGATCGGCACGGGTTGTTGCAAATTTCTTACTTGCACACGTGCCGGTCGGAACCGAACCGAGTCTGGCTCGCTGTTAACATCGATGTAAGCTCTGCGGGGTATGTTGCTAAACATTCTGCCCTAGGGAACGGACACGGAATTTCTAACTCGTGCATAGAATAAGCAGCGCGTAGAGATTGCCTTTTTCAGTGAGCAGCACGGCTGTATGGCTTAAAGTGAGAGCAGAGGTGTCGAGGCCTGGGATATGCGCTATGGCTATTCATATTGGTTGTCACCTCGGCCTTTCCAGATAGCATGCAATAAGGCCGTAAGCTCTTTGGCCCGCGCCTTTCTCGAAGATTCTCTGAGTATGAGTATCTGTGCGCGGGATAAGTCCTCCGAAACAATCATGAACATCCACACCATATGAATTGTAGCAGCATGACGCTGGCGCTTGCTGTCAAGGATACCTCTTTCACTGACAAGTGGTCATACAAAAGGGTCTAGGGAGGTATAGAGATACTAAAATCTGCCCTTTGTTTACGAAAAATTGGGTGCTAGTGGCTTTCTTACTCAGTCTTGTAAAGTATTGAGCAATATTTCATTTCGTGATGAACTTTGTCGAGGTCCGATATGTTGGTGAACATAAATGAGTAGCAATATTTCATACAAGCTCTCAAGGACCCGCAACATCTAAATGTCCGAGTGACTCACAAGTTACAAAGGGTGAGGATAGCTTCGTCGAGACACGTGTTTACCGTGATGTCGATTTGTCTGCGGGGTCGGTAAGACAAATCATTTATGGTAAGTCTGTATTTCCACGTCGTGATTATTCTTTACGAAGTAATAAAATTGATGTATAGGGTTTCTGAAGCTCGCTATCCGATCTGACAGATTCGTCCATGATGGATCAACTTTCCCTCATTACCCAGCGTATCATCTCGGTGAATTCAATATCATTGGTTTTTCGTAAGAGAATAAATTTTCCAGCGCGATGATAGCTTCTACAACCCCTAAACCTGCATCACACTCTGTTAACGAGTCAATGCACAGAGCATGTAGCTCCTCGTCACACAATAATGCTGTATTATAGAAACGATGCGTCATCACAAGGGGGAATCTTATACTCTTACGTTACACTCACCATTCTATACAGGAGTTTTATTGCTCTTATTCGCTTCGACTTGCCTCCACAAGGAAAAATCTATTCGATAGCGTCAAATGTGTTGCTCTTACTCGTTCCATTAAGACTCTAGTCCTGCAATTTTCCGTTCCATCAGCGATAAACTTTGTAGACTGCAATCAATGGGTGCCAATTTCGTCTCATCCACAGACCGATTCTAAGAGAAAAGTGCTGGTATTTCTGTGAAACTTATTTTCGACTGCCGTACAACGACCATTTAAAATCGTAGCTAAAACATGTATTGATACTCACAACCATTCACCAAATTGGCCATAAACATTCGGAATACCTGTAAATAGCTTTTTAATCCGACGGGAACTAGTAATTTACAACAACAAAAAAGGATAACACGATTTATTTGATAGTGAAGCGTATCATCGCTCAAAGCCGGTGTCGTCATGCTGCATCAGGTTTTGGCACAACGACTGGTCTGAATGCGAGGATCGCGCATGAGAGGATGACATAGCCTTCTTCTTTCATTAACTGTGACGATATGAATCAATACATCTATAGTGCTCATATGAGTATCAACATCGGAAAGTTAAGTCCCGCGCTTGCAAAAGGCTTTACATGCTGTTAGCGCCCCTGGCCTAATCGATTTTATAGTATATCGAGACAACATCCAATACTTTTCGTTTGGGGTACGTCGACTATGTATCCTTAGTGTGTACACTGAGCCATGACACGAAAGATTGATACGGGACAATTTAACGTAGCTTCGATTTTATTCTCTTGTGAAACAAAATGCGACTCAAGAACACAGTTTTGCGTCGAAAGCGGAGTTATATCCTCGTTGAGTTGACACCAGGCATATATTTCTTTAGCCTTGGTCCGTGTCATTCTATCTTGCTTTGCGCTAAATAAACGGCCGCTTTCAATCAAATAGACCTATCTATAGCGAATTGATGACAGAAATACCGTTTGGTCTACTTCTTCCCAGTTATCAAGCATTTGCACTACTTCATGTTGTAGATGGCTCCCTGTGTTCCGCAAATGCATTCTCTCGTAATTAACGTTACAGCCCTCAGTGCGTCAGCCACACTGCTATTGCTCAGCTTAATCATTAGTATCTGCTAAGCTCTTCTGAGTGCAGTTGACCACACGATAGACCCTCCTACGTTGAATGTCCGTTAATGGCTGAGTGATTTTACTTCCATCACAATTCGTTTTGAGTTAAAATTATTGTTGTAGTTGTTGCAGCCTACCACAGGTGCAACGGGGTGGACGTGCAATATGTGCAAGAGAAGATATGACTCATAGGGATACGTTGATTACA
>NW_020187532.1:489096-489546 GCF_900000015.1 Plasmopara halstedii | reverse complement strand
AGCAGTGGCCCTGAGCTCTTGCGGTCGAAGACACAGAGCTCGCGGGAGCGTTAGGGGTAAACCTATACGTCGCAGGGCAACAATCTGAAGAAAGTCGTCGGCGTGCCTTGAGTTTGGCAAACTCAAAGCGGAGGTATCGCTCCACACGCACGTCCACTTCCTTGTGGCTCAACTCCAGGTTATACAGTGAGGAAAGTTTTCGGTGCCGTTGCACCCATTGCTCAAAGAGCGCTTCGTCATCTGTAGTGCTTTCGCCAGGGGCGAGCACTACAGGTATTGTCCGTATTGCGGGTACCTTGTTGAGCACTCAGACGAGTGCGATAAACTTTCAAAGAAAGTTCTTGTGGGACCAAGAATCAAGCTCGAAGAGATTTCCGTGTGGCATGCTAATCATCCGTTCTGGCCGGAGGTCCGATGGTATGGACGCGTAGCGATCGATTTACCGTGTCT
>NW_020187532.1:488448-488537 GCF_900000015.1 Plasmopara halstedii | reverse complement strand
ACGAGCACAAGGACAAGGACGTCCATTCGGAGCCCGGTGATCACACTGAACCCAGTGACCACCAACCTGGGACGCCGGAGCGTCCCCGC
>NW_020187532.1:487905-488218 GCF_900000015.1 Plasmopara halstedii | reverse complement strand
CGGGATCCGCAGGGCGGAAGCCATATTCCACACGAGGGTCAATGACCGGCCGTGGATGTGCGCGCAGCAGAGCCGCCTTACGAGCAGCTTCAGGCTGCCGCCTCTGTTCCCCGTCGAGGTCATTGGTGATTACACCACGTCCCTCTGGTGATGAGAAGTCAAGAAACGGACATGGGGTCCGCAAGGCGCGAGCAGGGCTCGTATCACTCCGCTGGTGCAGCTCGCATTCCTCGTCATCCCATGCGGGGAAAGGAGTGTCAGACTCATATTCGACCACCTCCACATCCTCAACGAGGTCACTCGTCATTATTAA
>NW_020187532.1:486472-486678 GCF_900000015.1 Plasmopara halstedii | reverse complement strand
AATTACGCTTCCTCAAGCGCTAAGCTACGGCAGCTCCGCTGCACTTGGTAGCACTTGTGTTCAATCTACATTTGAGTCGTTTAGACTGATCCTCTGTGAGGATGAAAGAACCTTCCTTGTTGCCCCAGGGCACGCAGGACGGGCTTACCAAGCTGATGTCATTGCTTGGCCTCGAGGGCGTGCAACACCTTGTGGCGCAAGGCCCT
>NW_020187532.1:477655-486462 GCF_900000015.1 Plasmopara halstedii | reverse complement strand
TTTCCTAACAGCCGTCGTGGTCTGACGCTGGGTTTCAAAAAACCACAATCGCCTGCCTCCGATACTAAAGTGGTTCCCTCACTCGACGATGAGTCTCAGGATAAAATTGGGAAAAAGGCGATATCTATCGCTCAGGAATATGTGTCAATTGTTGACCTGACCGAGGCTGAAGCATGTCTTGTCGAGCTTCAAAAGGAGTTTAGAAATCATGAAGATGTCGATCGTGTTTTTGCTGTCGAGATTTTAAAGGGGGCTGTTGAAGCTAAAGGTGAAGCTCGCGAAAAGATGTTTGAAATGCTTATTATGCTAAGTCTCGAGACAAAGACTTTGGCGTTTGTGGGCATTCATTACGCTATCGAAAAGACGATTGAGCTATGCGGTGATCTTTGGTGCGACGTGCCGATGCTCCATCAGTACATAGCTGGGTTCTTGTTACACTTCACGATCAAATCATCGCTCACGGGAGTTTCGGTGGATTGGTTGCTGGGTCGTTGCTTACAATCGGTGAACAAGGATGCGTTAGATGAGCTTATTGATGGTGGGTTCCTCGCTGCTGTTGTCGGTGAAACGTTGAAGCTTTTGAAAGCTATTGATGCCGGCAAAGCGAAAAAGGAAGTAATCGCATCGAACTCGACAATTCTTAGTGTTTTTCCATCGTACAAACAGTCTCCAAAGGACATGCTTAAGTGGATCAAGGTACATGAACTCGAGGAAGTGCTACCGTTAGAGCCCGCTTTTGAGCTTGCGAAGCGTGTCAGTGAGGCTTCGTCGTATGATGAAGTTGTCTTGTTCATCACAAAACACATACCCGAGACTCAACGTAACGATCCGTTTTTCGCAACCTATGCATGCTTGTTTATTCTTAATTTGTCAAAGAAGGGAGAGCTGCCGTCTACTGAGCGATGTATGCTTTTAATAGGCCTCTGTGGCAACACGGACACTCAAGTTCGACTAGTGTCAGCAATCATGCAGACGCGAACCGATATTGGTAAGGGCTGCGTTTGGAACAAATTATTGTACAATGTTGTTCCTGAACTAATGACATATCAAATGATAAATGCAGACGAAGTGAAAAAGCTTTTGAAGCATCTAGTAAAGGAAGGTGCAGTGCTGACTCCTGCGTTAAGCAAATGGCTTGAGTTAAACGACGACAATAGTGCGAGTAGAAAGCGTGTGCAGGAAGAGTTGAGCGAGTTTGTAGAAGATTTGGTCCACATGAAATAATTATCGAACAATGGATCGTTCCATTACACGCACAAAGAATCGGCGCAATAGCCCTCTATGGACTATCTCGCTACAAGCGAAAAATTTCTGTAACCCTGTCAAATTTTTGTCGCAATCATCGATGCTGCTCCTGTAACTACAGAAAAATGCACGTCTAAGCTATTAAGAAACATCAGACATACAGCAATGAACAACTCACTTCTCGTGATCGATTCTTCGTCATAAGCACCACATCTTTCGCTCGACCCTGTGCTACGCCAGCTTCCTTGTGAATCTTCTCCAAAAGTTGAGCGTTTAGCTGTACTTCGAGTTGACTTTGATCTGCCTTTAAAAAACGCAATTCCCGTTCGTGTATTTGATCACGCAGAATACTCTGTTGCGCCCGATTCTTCAGTATTCGCTGTTTTTTGACAAGATTATCGCGATCCTCAGCCTCTGCGCGTTCCTGCTTCCACAAATCAGCCTGCTTGTTCAGATCGTGCTTCATTGCCTTTTCACGCTCTTTCTTTTCCTGCATTTGCACACGTAGGTACTCTGCTTGCGCTCGGCTACGTACATCAGCATCCGCTCTTCGCTTGCGTTCGTCTTCAAGCTGCTTGTTTGCGTATTCTTGCTGATAGCGCTGAAGTCGTGCATCTTCCTCACGCGCTTTAGCATCAGTAGAAGCCTTTAAAGTATCGTCGAATATCTTCATCTTCTTTTTAACATTCTCCGCCATCGCATCAATTTGCTTTCGACGCGCTTCATCTTTTTTCTTCTCCATCGAAATGTATTCCTCTGCTAATTTGACTTCCAACTCACGTTCTCGTGCTTGTTGCAATCGCTTTTGCTGAAGCTGGATCTCGTTTTCTTGACACACTTGCGCAACCCGTTTTTTCTCGGTTTCCTTTCGAGCCTTCTCGTTAGCCACATCATAGCTTCTCTGCTTCTCCAGCAATTCTGCTGCATGTTCTTCCTGAGCCTTCTTGATTGCTCGTTCTCTATCTTGTTGAGCTTTTTTGGCTATTCGTTGCTGCGTCTGAATTTCAATTTGCTGACGCTCGCGTTCAAAGCGCTTGTGCTCTCTTTTGCACTCCTCATCGTCAGCCTGGCGAATTTTCTCGAGCGTCTGGCGGTGAAACTCCGCACTTAGCTCACGTTCCTGTTTTGAGGATTGATGCTTACGAAATACTTGATCGTCAAGCTTAGCGGTAAACTCCAAACGTTCACGCAACTTCCGCTCTTTGTTGAGTTGAGCTTCTCTTTGTTCTTCAAAAGAGTTAAACTTGACGATCTCCTCCCAAATTCCATGCTCTCGACATTTTTTCGGCGAAACACGAACAGGTAACGAAAATCCCACACTTTTTTGCTGATGTTGGGTCTCGGTGACGTATCGCTCATCTTCGGCATTGGTTTGACCTTGACTACCACCGCAATTTCCACTGCTAAAATTATTATTGTCTGTACACTTTTTTCCTGTAGATGACTTTCTACCTGATTTCAACTCTCCGATTGGTCGAAGCTTAATCGGCCGCGGAGGGTCCACCTGTTCTTGACTATGATGTAAAGATCTTTTTGTCGAGCGTGCATCAAGCGAATTTTTTGTCTGTCTTTGCAAAGTAAGATTGTCAACGATTTCCGAAAGCGCTGCGTCTGTCAGCTCTGAAGCTACAAGTTTTTGACGCTTTATGATTCGTAACACCTCAGACACCATCTCTTCAGCCATTCTAGGAGTTTTATGCAGCTTCTGCTGCAGACGCGCGCACATTTGCAAGCGCAATTTTTCGTTCATTCGCATTCGACAAGCTTTGCCTCGAAGTCGCTCGCGATCTACCTTGTGTCCTGATTTCAAAGACTGGAGATTCACACTTTTCGAGCGAGACTCATATGTTTCAATCATATTGACGATGTAAAGCGCTTCTAATATATAGCGATCACTAGCTCACGATGCACTTCAACGGAGATATTCTATTTTGCATTCCTACGTGAAATGGTTCCTTTTTTTAAATAAAGCACCGAAGTGGTGTATAGCACATCAAGAAATAGGAAAAGCTAAATGACAACCTTCGAGGATGTGGTGTCGAGGCTTGCAGTAGCACAGACACGTTTATTAAAATTAGAGCGTTTACTCGACGACATGGAAGGTATTTGTCGCGTCAAAGCACATCTCCAAAGCCTGAAGCTGACCAGCGCTGCCCTAAAGACGGCACCAAGTGATTATTACGCATGGTCGCTAGCTCAGAGAGCGTAAGCCTCAACTTTTATTTGCATGAAAAGCCATCACAACGAATTTTTGAATTGCTTATAGGGACTATCTGGGCTGCAACATTCCGCATCTTTGTAAAAGCATCATTGTGGAAAATGTGGCTAACCCTCAAAGCGGAGTTGAGGATCCGCTTAACAGCCGGTAGGTATGCTCTTGCTTGCAGGGCACTATCTGGCCGATCCTATCAATCAGGAAGTTATTATTGCGTAGTATTGCAGTATAATTCAAAGCTAGATGCGGAGCAGCTTCGTCGCTTTGTGCGTAACAGAATCCCCGAGGCTTGTCGTCCAGCAAAGAAAAAAATTAATTTCCAGCACGCCTCCGCAAAGGTGAGATGGTTTTTTCATTTTATGTTGTTGTTAGTAAGCTGCAATTAGCATCGTTTTGCATTTGCAGGCATCGCAGGAGCTCACAGGCTTCGCCCACAATGGAGTATCGCCATTTGGCATGAAGACACCTATTCCGGTTCGGCAAATTAAGCGCTGACAAAATAGGTAGCATCTGTTTGACCTCACATTTTTTGGTGCAGGTGATAGTGGCAGGCGCTGTCACCAAGCTTAGACCATCTTTTATATGGCTTGGCGGGGGTGCCGAAAATGTAAAGATCCGCATATGCTGGCAAGATTTGGTAAAGGCCCTTGAAGCACCAGTAGCTGACGGCATAACAATTCTCAGAGAGGACATGATTAAAGCGTAATTTTTATGATCTCTCCAGCATCAGACATCATCCCAATCTTAAAATACACCCTTCAAGCTGATGATTTTCTTTTGTTGTAATTTTGTCGAGAAGATTGTAATGACATCTTCATTCAATATGGTCATGAAGTTAGGATTTATATCTACTAATCACTTTTGCTTTTTACTCCCGCAGAAATTAAAATTTCGTCATTTTCCGCTCGCTCAACGCAATCTGATTAATATGCAATATGCATATTAATAGCCTATTTACATAGCATTCGCTCCCTCGTGCGGAGCGGTCATGATTCCGTTAAAAATTATTGACCGCTGCAGTCTTTTTTTGGAATGCTAAGCGCACTCTCCGGAGTAGCTAAAATAAAAAAACATTTTAATACGTGTCGAATGTTGCCGTTGCGAAACGATTAAACAACGAGAAGCGTCAGCACTGTCCGTTACAATGTTTGATTGCTGGTCAAAATATCTTTGATAGGTATATGATGTTCCACCGAGAATTCATTCGCTCATTTGTTTCCTCCACCTCAACCGATCAAATTCTCGTTGACCCTCCCTTTAAATTCTGATGAAGGTACTCGCAGTAATTCTCGTCGCCGCCGCCATTGCCGCCCAAGGTGCTTCTCAAGCCGCTCCTCCTGCGAATACTCCTGTAACCACACCCACCAACACAACAACAACACCCTCAACTACTGCTCCCGCTACGACACTTTCACCTACATCCACTCAAGCAGCGCCAACCACTAACTCTGCACCCCCTTCGAATTCTTCATCCCCTGCAGCAACGACTGCACCCCCTACGAATTCTTCATCACCTGCCGCCACGACTGCACCCACCGTAATACCGGCCCCGGCAACATTGGCCCCAGTCGCGCCAGTGAATTCGACTTCTAACTTGTCAAATACATCTGGCGATGCATCGGATCGCGACGACATTTCCAGCAACATCAACATTAATTATCCGTCATTGGAAGGTTCTGATGCTAGCGGATCTACAGCTCATAATCCTGATGTCGGGGACCCCGCAACACCGATACCGGAAGTATCCGGTTCGTTAGATAAATCGGCAGCGATTAGCTTCAAGACATCTCCGTCGATTTTAATGGCATTCGCCATCATTGCCACCATGGTTGCCACTCTTTCATGAGTAGACGAGCTACAATTAAACATTTGAGCATATAAATTGATTCTCATAACTTTTACCGAAAACTCGCGATTTCATTTCCCTCGAACTTAGTAAAGCTATAGCTCAGAACAAAATACCATAATAATCAAACCGAGCACTCTCCGAGTCTGCACTGATTAATATATAATATATGATTAATATGATTCGCAAGTTTAAGCAGGAGTAATAGCGAGATATATTAGTCTTCTTTTGCCCTTAGTTTGAGAGTGCAACTTGCACCTTGCACCAAGAAAAGTCTGACCAAAGAGTTCGCGTCGACAACGCATAGAGGATGGGCTTGTACACTGATCCTTTCACATAACTAAGTACTTCACTAATATACTTTATCTGACATACAATACGAAGAAAATCTAGTTCCACTTTACTTCGTTCTTCAATAAGACGATATGTGTTGCATGACATGAAGACGTGTCCCACGGACTTTTCCATTTCAAAGTCCTAACTTTCTCGTCAGTACCACCTCTTTTTCTTGCACAATTGCACAAAAGCGTAATGTATCGTACACCGTAAGACAACACTGGTTAGCTTGTCCTCGCCCACTATATTGCAGACTACACCGAGATTCACGCTTCTATTGTCTTTTGAAGACGTTGCAGAAATTCGTAGCACCCGCTGGATAATTTTCCTCCACCACTTGCACCTTAATGTACCTGCTCTTACGAGTATTACCCGCATCGGGTGTCCAGTCCCAATGACTCAAAGGCTACAGAAAGGCGCAATCCTTGTAGCTGACGGCATTAAAATCATTTTTGTTGAGAAGGCAGATTTTTTTTTATTTGATCAAGACGGTCGTAGTGATTCTCCAACTTCCGACCCGACACCTCCGTTTTCACCAACATACATAACGACAGAGATGTCTTATGTAAGTGATGCACTCTCTATACCCCATCTTACTCTGCACAAATTTCTCGCTCCGTGCTTGCTGCCTAAATCTAATAATTAGGACACATAGCGGCGGAATTCAAGACAATGTCCAGCGTGTCATCAATTAGCTGAATCTAGCTCAGTGAGTCTTCAGCAAGCGCAAGAGTCGCAACGACTGCTGCAGACTCATGAGCGTTAGATTTGATCCGTCAAAATGCGCTCGCTGCACTCGTGTTGAGCCTCACACGCATATGTTTACCGTAGTTTTGCTCGTTGAAGAGCGAAATGAGAGAACAAAAATCACTCTGCGAGATCTTTTTGACCCGTCAGATCACCACCCCCGGGTGCCTGCAGCGGGGCTGCTGTAGCTCTTTCGCTTAGAGAAAGCTAAGCTAAGGTCGGTGACCTTTGTTTTATACTAAGAATTGGTACGAGTGTAGCAGATCGCAATCCGCTTACTCCAAGAGTAACCACAACCTTAAAATAAAGGCAAATAAACTCTCCCGTTGAAAATGTAACTTGTATTTCTTGGTTAAATTTGCGGCAAAGCCGCCTATATCTAAATCGATAGGTTTTCCTGATTAAATAGTAAAACCTAATCAAAATGCATAACTACTGTCACTCCAGCCACGTTCTGACTTCTTGTTATGGTGTAGCCACACCATCAAGAGTGACTCACCTCTTCATCCAGAGTACGCATAATCCCGCCCATCAAAATTGTGAACACCCACAATTCACATTTAACTGTCGCCTGATAGGCCGAGACACCTCTACATTCCCAGGTCCTTCTGCACAATTTCTGTGCCCGATGATCCCTGTGTCTAGGACACGAAGAACACCCAGCCTAGCTGGCTCCAAGGGCGCCCGGGGGCAGAGCCCTTCTTCGTCTCCTGCACGCGGTGCAACTTCGGACAGTATGTCCGCGGCTTTACATGAAGCACATCCCAAGCACCGGGCACCACACACCGCGCCCGCCACGGGCGACGAAATTCCTCGTCTAGTATTCGGAGGAAGTCGACAACCAGTTGGATACTCCTTTCTCGGGATGGGAAGAAGAGTCGAGCCAGGTGCACCGGCGGAGCGAAGCGAGCCCTGCTCGAACCTTGAAGACACCGTGTCCGTTTCCCGACCTATTGGCTTCCGAGGAAAGTAGTATTATTACCAATCGCCTCGACGAGGCACAGGAGTAGCAGCTGGAGGCTGCCCACAGGCCGGCTTTCATGCGCTCGTTTCTATATTCGGTTCTAGACCCTCGTTTCTTTATTCGGTCCTAGACCCTCGTGTGGAATACGGCTTTCGCTCGGCGAATTTGCTACTATAGCGAAAGACTCGATCGCTCGATCGCTAGGCGTCTACGTAGTCGGGGACTCGGCCACTACACAAGCTGAGATTGATCAACGAAAAGCTCTCTTGGCTGGCTTCTTGTTACCTCAAGAAATCCCAATGAATAGGTACCGCGCTCGACTTCGTGCTCAAAGAGGAGGCGCTGCTGTACCCACAATGCGGACCAATCCTGTGGTGCTCGCCCCTGACAAAACCGCTGCAGGCGATGAAGAGCTCTTTGAGGGATGGGTGCAGCGGTACCGAAAACTTTCCTCGCTATCTAACTTCCAGCGGAGCCACAAGGAGATGGACGTGCGCGTTAAACGCCATCTCCGGTTTGATTTTGCCAAACTCAAGGCGCATCGCCGACATCCTTCGGATTGTCACCCTGCAACGTATGGATTAATCTACACGCTATCGCGAGCTTTGTGGCCTCTCACACGGGTGTTTTTTCGACTACAGCGGCTCAGGGCCTTAGCCTGAGCCCAGCTCATGATCCTTCGCTTTTGATCAGAAAGATCAGGACGCCCCGCGCTTCCCCGCAATAGCCAGGGAAGTAGAAGGGCCTTAGCTCAGCTCAAGCGGTGGCCCTGAGCTCTTGCGGTCGCAGACACAGAGCTCGCGGGAGGGTTAGGGGTTGGCCCATACGTCGCAGGGCGACAATCCGAAGGGAGAGACGGCGTGCTTTGAGTTTGGCTACACACGCACGTCCTCTTCCTTGTGGCCCAACTGTACGGCATACAGTGAGGAAAATTTTCGGTGCCGTCACACCCATCGCTCAAAGAGCACTTCGTTATCTGTAGCGCTTTCGCCAGGGGCGAGCACTACAGGTATTGTCCGCATCGCGGGTACACGAGGGCCACCACGTTGAGCACTCAGACGAGTGCGATAAGCTTCCAACGGGAATTCTTGTAGAACCAAGAATTGAGCTCGAAGAGCTTTCCGTTCGGCAAGCTCATCTTCCGTAATGGCCGGGGGGCCGATGATGTGGAGGCGTAACGATCGAGTTATCACGTCTTTCGCTTCCACAGCGGGATCCGCCGCGCGGAAACCGTATTCCACACGAGGGTCAATGACCGATAGAGGATGGGCGCGCATCATAACCACCTTTTGGGCGGCTTCCAGCTGCCGCTTCTGTGCCACATCGAGGTCATGGGTGATGATACCACGTCCCTCAGGTAACGAGAGGTCAGGAAACGGACATGGGGTTTGCAAGGCGCGAGCAGGGCTCGTCTCACGCCACTTGCGCGGCTCGCCTTCCTCGTCATTCTACAT
>NW_020187532.1:472815-477645 GCF_900000015.1 Plasmopara halstedii | reverse complement strand
GAGTAGAGTAGAGTAGAGTAGAGTAGAGTAGAGTAGAGTAGAGTAGAGTAGAGTAGAGAAAGAGTGTCCCTCTTTCAGGGCATTCCGCAAAGGCCAGTGTAGATTAGCTGCCTAAAAGGTCCTGAGAAAATGAATGCTCTGGCCTGTTACTTGCAATACTTGCATAAATAAAGTACAGGCTTTACAGCCCTTAACTGATAAAATTAGAAAAGCCTAAATGCGCTAGGTTGTGGCAGGAGAAGTGAGCACCAAGGTTATCGAAGAAAATCTCAGGCGTAATTTCCTTAGATCAAGATCGGTCATAATTCTGGCTGTGATGTCTCAGCCTCCAAGAAAGAACGCGCTATACTCTAGGAAGATGTCAGTAGGTATGATCGCTTAATCGCAGTAAAATCGATTCAACATAAAGTAAAAGAGACGTTTCATCACGAAGAGCTTTAAATTGGAAAATACCCCCTTGAAATTTAGCGTGCAACGGCTTGGCTCGAAGCCGTTTGTGATCCAAATAGTTCGTGCACCATCCTCAATTCACTGACAGAAAATATCAAAAATGTTGTTTTACCAATCTTGTATCTTTTGTTGTTCCGCTTGCCCCAAGTGGCACAAGATATCGACTAATGATAAGGTGATAAGTTTAGCGAGCGGATTAGGTGCAAGATATGCAGGCTGACGAAAGCTTCAGGAAACACGAATTTCAAAAGCTTGAATCCCGCGTTATCGAAGTGTGCGATTCCTTTGTTCGCGGCACTACTTCTTATCCCATGCCTTGCTATATTATAGTACTGGCCCAATTGACACTCATTGTGTGGTGGTGCATCTTGATGAGAATCTCGGTATATAATATTGTACTACGTTGATGGGTGGCCTGCTCGGATGAGAAAAGTCATCCTGTATGGTGATAAGCACTAAACAGGGAGAAAGAGATTGAGTTAAATTTGCCAACAACATTGAGTGACTGCAAAAACATTTTGTGTGCCACGTGGTCTGTCATATCACGAGGCCGCTCTATGCCGCCAGCCGGGTGTGATGCGCTCTGCTAGAGACGAAATAGCGTTTCACCATCTCATGTAGCTGGACTGCTCTCTGTATCAGGAAAGTGATCTGTACCTGAACCGCTGAGAGAGCCTCATAGCACGTAGCGCGATGGCGTAGCTCAGAAAGCTTGTTTGACATCGATCCCGTCTCAGTTTCAGGTGCACGCCAAAAACGTCGATGTGCAACCACAATCAAGCAAGTTCACTAGCGTTAGCCGTATCAGAGTTGACAACCTTCAGCACTGCCTTATGCGCAAGGGGTGGTACACTTTTCCGTGAAACATTTATTGTACCGGCGGATACATTCGGGCAGTTACCAGTATCTAGTGAAGTGGGAGAGCTATTCTCACTTCGGAAATTCTTGAAACTTTTGTACCACCTTGGCACGAAAGTCCTGTCGCCGCTGCCGTTGATGAAAAGGTGCAACCTCGGCCTTTGGCTCCCCTGCAGATGATTTAGAGGCGTCCGCAAAGCACGCTCCCCACTAGCGAGGGGAGACCGACCTTGTTGCAAGTTACTATTCGGTTGGTAGCTGTAAATGCAGTTTTATATCGACGAAAGAGGCTATTAAAACAGAAAGTGGAGGTTACGGGATTCCACTTTGATGTCCGATTTGTGGGTAGTTATTTGCAAAGTCGAGAACTAACCGACGTTCTAATCGAATATCAACTTCACCAAACCTTTATACAAGGCTGTGAGACGGGTGAGATGGCGCGTTTTTCTCACCCAATACGCGCGTGTAAGTGCGTCCCCCCTGCGCGACGGGCATTTTTTATGCTTTGGAATCGACTTGAAGGCATTTGAGATTGCATTTGCAGATGGGTATGTAAGAACACAGTTTAGATAATATTATTAGCCAAATATGTACTACGTAAGACCATACGAAACAACTGCTGTCCATTTTTAAAAAAGAACTTCTATTGCGTTTTAAGCGAGTTGAATGGCCTGACAAGTTCATATTTTCATGAAACTGCATTTAATCCGGATGTGCCTGATTCGGATCAAAAAATATAAAATTATCTATATATAATCTCATGAAATATATTAGTACTTTGCGAGGCCATATGGCGCTCGAAATAATTACTAAATTAAATTTATTAATTTTTAATGTTCATTACTATTCCTATTACGTCTACAAGTTTGACTCAGGAATACTATTAGAACTACTACTTTTAAGGCTCTTAGTTTATCAGCTTTCTCAGATGTTATTTTTTATGGTAGCACACGCTCAAGACTACTATTCAGAATAATAAATCGACTATTCAATTTGTTTGCTTAGATACTTGGAAACTGGATGTAATTAGTTGCTTTTTTAAAGACATAACTCAATTGGTATCTTTACGACCAAACTGAACTGTAAGGATACTGCATGTAAACGAGTCGATACTTACCAAGCCAGTAACATGGCCGCAATAAAGACAAGGGTGAGGAAAGGGTATGAATCAGATTAAGTGTATAAAGGTTGCTTGAACCCAAAATATATCCAGTCCGTGCCTTAAACGTTGACATAGCAAGATCAATAGATGATGGATGAAAACTTGAGGGAAATTGAATTGTGGTGCATAAACTAATACATAAGTCTGAGAGTAACAGCTATCTCCATGCGAGGCACACGGCGACTACATTGCAGGGTGTACAAAAGTCAAAGGGGGGGCGAATTTATTGTACTAATGCTCCAGTAATAACAAACAACCCAAGTTTGTAGGCCTTTTACTCGAAGGTGAGATGACTGCCATGTTGATGAGTGGAATAAGTTTGATCTAGAAGAATCAGGTTTTTCTCGGCTCGTGGACCGAAGCAAGACAAGAAGAATAAGGCTATTATTCGATATCGCATTCCATACTTCGAGTGACGGAATGTATCTATACTCTCTGCGGGTGAACTGTAATGTCGATCATCCTATAGTGATCCTATTCAAAGAATTTCACTGTCTTAATTTTATCGTCATCACATGATGTCCCTATTCGAGCTTCATTCAGCATTCATAGAAAAAGGTGGCGAGGAGCAAATAGCCCGGTTGTCACTATCGCTACGTAGTCTAGAAACTAACCACCGAATATCTAGACTAATAAAAAAATGCTTTCCAAACATCAGAATAATATAAAGGTATTTTGTTGCACTACACCATGTCAGGCCTCATTCCAAGGTGAAAAATAAATATCATGATGCTGTAAAAGCAATGATTTGGGTTAATATTGATCCATTTCGTAAAGTAAATACATCAAGTGCCATTTTTAGTAAGAAAATTTTCAATTTTAATATAGTCAAGCGAAGCTTGTGTTGTGGGTGGTGGGTGCATGCTAGGTCCCAATCCGTGCTTTTGCTTGACCCACTATTCGGTTGAATATATCTTGACTTCCGCAACAAATTGCTTTTGTGAGTTAACCGTAGTCTTCTAAAATCGAGTGTGAAGTTGACAAAATGAACATTCTAACGATATAAAAATATTGTATGTAGAGATGCAATAATGTACCAAAATTTATTGTCCGCAAACCTTCCACATCTCGGCGTACAATTTCTTGCACATCTGTACGCAGTTCACATCACACATTTGTGTATTTTTTTATATTGCACCTCAAGTCGCTTCAACTTGACCGAGTCAACACCAACTTACCGCTGTGATTGATCTTTCCAAAAGAGATGCTTTTGGGGAGCACGTTTGTGTTAGTTAGCGCGAACCCTTCAAGTAAAGGTTTTCTTTGTGCAAAGTGCACGGAATTTTCGTTGTGCTGATAGCATTTGTAGTCAATTCTACAACCACAACTGAGTTGTCAAAGGACTATATTCTCCAATAGGATGGAATGTAAAATGTTCGAAATACTGTCGCCACGACTAATAAATTACAATGTGTCTGTATTTGGTTCTCATGGGACCAGAGAAATGACGTCCAAGAGGTCGAAATTGATAAGCGCTCGTCTGGAAGCGCTCACTAGCTTTGAGAATGCGTTGATGGGCACAACCAGGAGCGCCCCACCCGGGTGCCAATTGAAGATCAGGTAATACTCACCATGAGACAGCTGATGTTGACTGCCCAGATCTATGGTGGGGATGGACGTGAAATGTCTTTTCTTCTGGATGAGGCAAGTTGTGATGGCCATATATTTGGCCTTGTTCGAAATGAAGCGACAGCATGTCGTGCTTGCGAATTCCAAGCGAGTAGGTAGCGCGCAAAAATGAAACATTTCGTAAAATACCTCGGTATAAATAGGCATTGCCAACGTGGGTCAATTTGAAGCGACAGATGTCGCGGGTATTCGCACGCTAAGACAGACATAGTAAAGGCTTCAAAATTTGTTGTCTTTCGGTCAAGGGGTGGGTGGGAACTGGCAGACTATGTGCGGGAGTTAAAAACTCATATCGCCTCAAAAACGTCTTACCCTATTCCCAAAGCGAAACAGCTATCATATTCATGAAGGGTCGTCAAAGGGAAGTCGCATGCACCGAGATCATACTCGTCCATCCTACTTTTTCCGAGAAAATAGTGAGCGACACATTCAATGCGAATACAATTGGCGTATCGTGAGGGCAGGATGGGATGCTGATAAAAAAACTATACACGTGCCAGAAGCAATAGACCTCAGCTATGCTGAACAGCTTCATGGTACACGCAGATGTTTCACCTACGGTAGCCCACAAAGGGTTGCCCGCAAAAGCTAACGACGAACACTGTAACGGGGTCACATGAGAGTGACCCGTCACTCTCCCAAGGGAACTGTGGTGTGGCATACACCACAGCTACTAGATGGGTACATGCATCAAGGAACACCTATAAATATATTCAGTCTTAAAACAACCT
>NW_020187532.1:471719-472805 GCF_900000015.1 Plasmopara halstedii | reverse complement strand
CAAAATCAATATACCACGAGTTCAAAGATATTTTGAAACCATTAAATATCTTCTTTTGATCCTGAAATTATTGAATATTGGTCTGATTACCATAACAATCCTCTATTATTCGAAAACTAAAATTAGGGTTTAAATCCTTGGCTTAGCTTGAGCTCTGATAAAATCTGTTCTGGGGTCATTGTAGAGTTGCTTGTCCATGATCTATTAAAAAATATTTCCACAGGTTACCTGCATAAATATCAAGTAGTTCAGTCGTGATACCATCATCAAGTACTCGACGTTCGACATAGTAATTGTCGAGCGCTGTGTTGTCTTGAGTATAAGTGATAATAGACTTGTTTTTCTGATAATTTGAACCCCTTCTTTGTACCTTGCATCGTGATGCAATTCCGTACAAAAGTCTCATACCCATCAGGATTAAGAACCATAGTTTAGACCAGTAGGAGTATTAAGAAGTTAATTACATGCTTGTTTTCGCGAATAACCTTAAAATAAGAGCTTCGATATTTCCGAGAGCATGTAGACATAAATTTTGAATCAGTGATCGCCTTAGGCTTATATTCAGAGCTGGTATAGTTCAGCTTGTCAGCCAACTCCATAGACCGAACTTTCGAAATCACTTTCTTTCGAATATCTGCCTTGCGGTTGATTGCGACAGACTTATTGAATACATGAGTGTTAGTGAGATATGGGTAGAAGCTCATCAATAAATTCGGTTTTTGGCTTTCGTTTGCGAGGTCTTTATTTTTTTTTGTTGTAGCTCTTTTGATATTCCAAGCGAACGTTGCCTTTGTGCTGCTTGTGTGCTGCCTTAACGGGTTCTTTGTTAGCGAGGTATTGTTCCTGTGGGTACGTCATTTTAGAAAATAAATAACTTTTTATTTATCAGGAATAAAACGTAATAGATTACGCGGTAAATTTAAAGTTTCGCCTTATGTCAATCGGGCAGCTATCGAAACAATCCAATACGCATCATGGGCAACTCGAAGCGGCTCGCCACACGCGGCTCCTGTTGGCCATGCTATTTCACAATTCATAAATGGTGGATACGTATCGACACCATCTCTTCCCGACCAATCGAAATCA
>NW_020187532.1:470632-471709 GCF_900000015.1 Plasmopara halstedii | reverse complement strand
TAGACCTGGTGGCTGCGTGTCTTGTCCAGCACCTCCAGTGCCATACAGTGACTCAGAGTCTCCGAGAGGCCGCAGCTCACTAGATATATCCCAGGCTCCAATTCCAGGTCGAATATGCCGTCAACACCGTCACACCGTCCGTTAAATAAATTTTCTTTCTTGGCGAAGTAGCTTCGGTCAAGGCGCAGGTTAGATGCATCTCCATTTTCTTCGATCCAGTTTAGGAGCACGCCTAACTTGAGTCCTTCGTCCAAGCTGATATTTTTTGCCCTGAGAAAATCTCCCAGTCTTCTCTGGACACAAGGGGAGCCCAACCTTCTCGCTTGTATATGGCATTCACTGCGAGACGAACACAGTCCGCATCTTCTCCTGCCTTCTGGTGAGAGCGGTACCCAGGTATGCCATTCAAGAACCTGCAGAACGGATTGGTACGGCATTTGTCTAAATCATACCACGCGTCCACGAAGTCGCAATCCTGGGTGTTGCCGTCTTCTTCTAGGCCTCGACGACGAAGCCAATCTTCAGACCCATCCTTGAATCGGACGCGATAGCACCGTCCACGCTCTGGTTCGTCCCGGCGGTCATCAATAAAAACGATAAGATACGCCAGTGTGGTTAAACTGCTGCGGACGGCAGGCTCTCGTGCCTTCCTCTTGGCTGGAGCGTGGAGCTTCGCTCGACCAGAACGCAACCGCATCCCCAGTGCCTCCTCCGTCCGCTTGGTTGACTGAGCTGCTTCAGGCAGTGCTATAATATCAGTCATGGGTAAGGCACGCACCTCTTGTGGGATCGCAACGTGGTCTTCTTTTCTATTGGCCAATTCCACATCTTCAACTAGCCCGGCTATCATAGGCGCCAGATCACTGTTCGCCTCCGACGTCCGGACACTTGTTCGGTTCTTCTTCCTAAGGGCGGCAGCTTGATCGATCTTCTGGACTATCTCCGACAGGATAGCCCCTGCGACGCCCTCCACACAGTCGGCACTTTCAACACCATCATCCCCAGCAGCAACAGCTAGACAGCGGTTTTCAGGGCCCCACGTGGACGCCAAATGAGAGCACAACTGAGAGTTGTTGC
>NW_020187532.1:470400-470553 GCF_900000015.1 Plasmopara halstedii | reverse complement strand
TTCTGATCCCAGATTGCGACAGCCTTCGGGCAATCTATTTGGAGCCGCTCAGCCGGCTTCCACGTAATCTCGAAGTGGGCATAACCCCTCCACTTCACAAGGAGCTGGCGCTTCCCGTGAAGCCGCGCTCCTGGAGGACCCGCTCCCCGTGGA
>NW_020187532.1:470015-470163 GCF_900000015.1 Plasmopara halstedii | reverse complement strand
AAGTGGGTAACTTAGGTCCACAAGCGGGTAACTTAGTTCCGCGGACAGCTGCAGCTGCCGAGAGCGCTGGTATTAGCGCGTCCTGTGTGGGTAACACAGTTTCACAAGTGGTCGCCCAGACCTTAACTGAAGAGGAAGGCGGGAAACG
>NW_020187532.1:469527-469673 GCF_900000015.1 Plasmopara halstedii | reverse complement strand
CAAGAAGAAGCACAAGCGGCTACGCCTTCATGATGAATGGTGGCACAGTTAGTTGGAGGAGCAAGAAGCAGCGTATGGTTGCTTTATCATCAACAGAAGCTGAGTACATGGCGCTTTCGGAAGCAACGCAAGAAGCGATTTGGCTA
>NW_020187532.1:469271-469517 GCF_900000015.1 Plasmopara halstedii | reverse complement strand
ACATTTGCAGCACTTTTGCGCAGGGGTAGCGTATCGGGCTACCTATTTTGTTCAACAACTTCCCTATCCGGTGATCTCTTGTCACCACTCACCATGTCGTGCTATTCCTTCAAGAGAAAAAAAAATGAATATGCTATTGCGGTCTCGTATGAAAAGGAGCCACTACAAGTCGCAAGCAGGAGAGCTAGGCCGCAAGTGACGCGGAGCTGCTCCACAGCAACGAAACCGATTTGTTTCTTCTTTGTT
>NW_020187532.1:468814-469261 GCF_900000015.1 Plasmopara halstedii | reverse complement strand
TGAAGCAGCGACAGCCGAGGTGGCGAAGAAAAGTGCTCAGACGGCAGCTGAGAATAAGTTTGTGAAGCTCAAAAAGAACCAGCAGCTGAGAATAAGTTTGTGAAGCTCAAGAAGAACCAGCAGCAACAGATCGTTCAATCACAAGAAATTCAGGAGCAAAGCTCTCGGCACGCTCAGCTTATTGAATTGAATCAGCAGGATGTGGAAAATGTGTTGCTTGTCATTCGTAGTGCGCTAGCTAGCGGTATGGAGTGGCGTGGTTTGGAGGAACTTGTTCGGTACGAGCAAAAGAATGGTAATCCCGTAGCAATTTGATTCACCAACTTGACCTTGCGAGAAATCGAGTTGCTTTCTTACTCTGTGACGCCGACGAGGAGGTCCAGGATGGACTTGGTGGTGATGGTCACGGGGAGGAAGACAAGAAGGCTCACATTATCTGGATTGACT
>NW_020187532.1:467105-467198 GCF_900000015.1 Plasmopara halstedii | reverse complement strand
ATCCCGTACAGCTACTTGGAGATAAAGAAAAGATGTGCGGCATTAAAACTACAACGCAGTTAATGGAGTTTGTAAAGCAATACTTTAAAAGTA
>NW_020187532.1:466330-466526 GCF_900000015.1 Plasmopara halstedii | reverse complement strand
TGGCGTGGTTTGGAGGAACTTGTTCGGTACGAGCAAAAGAATGGTAATCCCGTAGCAAATTTGATTCACCAACTTGACCTTGCGAGAAATCGAGTTGCTGTCTTACTCTGTGACGCCGACGAGGAGGTCCAGGATGGACTTGGCGGTGATGGTACCGGGGAGGAAGACAAGAAGGCTCACATTATCTGGATTGACC
>NW_020187532.1:465911-466320 GCF_900000015.1 Plasmopara halstedii | reverse complement strand
GGGTCTTGAGCGGGGCTCGCGGGCTGATCGTGGAGTGGCACGTAACCCACTGAACGCTGCTCAAGTTTCGGAGCAGTCGCTGCATGTATGGTCGGCCAAGGGCCGAGGCATCGAGGGAGAGGCCCCCGTGATGCACGTGAAGTGGTAAGTCCACTGAGCGTTGCTCGAGTATCAAAGCAGTCGCTGCATGTCATACGTGACATGGTCGGCCAAGGGCCGAGGGGATCGTGGGTGAGGCCCCGTGACACACGTGTAGTGGTACGTAAACCACTGAGCACTGCTCTCGTTGCGAAGCAGTCGCTGCATGCCATTGATGGCGTGGAGAGTCCGAGGCATCTCGGGCACAGCCCTTCAGATTCGCGTGGAGTGACACGTTATCCACTGAGCGAAGACTGCGGGGTTAGCAGCC
>NW_020187532.1:464176-465901 GCF_900000015.1 Plasmopara halstedii | reverse complement strand
AACGGTGGAGCGCTTGGCTCCATTGGAAATGGAGGTTGTTGCACTCCGTGCTCAGAACTAGTTGCTCTTTCAGCTTCTGGGTGGCCGCGGGCCCGTGGAATCCGCCCCGGCGTTAACACTTCCGCGTTCAGTTGCACCGGATCCCGGTACGGCTTGAGCAAGCCCATGTAAAACACAGGGTGGTAGGCAGGAAGTCATCGACTTCTTTACAGATGGCGAGGGCGCTGACATCAGCTAGCCGTTCGGCTATTCCTCTCCCACCAAGCACTGAGCCATGGGATGGCGGCGTCAGCGGGACACGAGGGTGAAACAGCCCGTTCTCGTAGAACGGCGTGTAGCTGGTAGACGCATGCACAGCATATACAGTGCAAACTCTACGAGTGTCAACATGGCGCTCCAGCACCTTGGCGTCTCAGCGCTAACGCTGCGAAGGACATCATTGATGACGCGATTCACCCTTTCGGTTTGACTATCGGTGTGCGGATGAGCCGCCGTCGACATATCTAACCTGGTGCCGAGCACCTTAAAGATAGTCGACCAAAAATTTCCCGTAAAACGGGGGTATCTATCAGAGACAATCGACTCTTGGAGTCCGTGCTGTCGGAAAACACGATCCACGAACAGCGTTGCTGTACCGACTCCGTCAATGGTGTCTGGCACCGCCGCCAAACGAGACATCTTGCTCAACCGGTCGATAAATACCACGACACCCGTGTTGCCCGCCGAATCTTTTGGCAGGCCAACCACAAAGTTCAAACTCATGGACTGCCAGCACCCAGTGGGTACCGGTATACTAGTCAGCTGTGCAGCCGCATTTCGAGAGGGTTTTACCCGTTGACACGTCTCACACGTGCGCACATAGGTGCTCGTCTATTTGTACAACTTGGGCCACCAATAGTGGTGACTCACCGAGTTGTACGTTTTGTCACGACTGAGATGACCACTGAGTGGCGTGTCGTGCGCCTCATAGAAGATGCGGTTTTTCAAATCTTCATCATGAGAAACATCATTCGTGGTGTATCCGATGAATCGGTGCTATAGTACAGCAAACCGTTATTCAACGGATATCGGTGCAATCGTGCACGCAGTCTTGGTGACAGTTTCTTGTCCGAGTCGCCGAACTCCTTGCTGCCAAGAGACCGTAGCAGCGCTACACACATCCCATCACCTGCATACGCGGTGCGGATCAAATCCGTCACAGACGACGTTACAGTTGTATCATGAGCATGCTCATAGTCTGTTCTGCGTGACAACGCGTCAGCCAAAGCATTTTGCTTTCCCGGCTTATTTGTCACCTCGAAGTTATATTCCGCAAAGAAGAATAGCCATCTAGCCATCCTCTGTGAGAGATGGGGCGACTGAGTCGCAGCGCATAATGACGCATGATCTGTATAGATCACAAACAGCTTGGAGCCGAGCAGGAACTTGACAAGTGGATACTTCATCGCAAGTAGCTCCTTGTCATGAACTGGGTAATTCTTCTTTGCAGCCTTGAGCTGTCGAGATTCGAACGCGATCACTCGATCTCGCCAGTGCACAGCCGATGACGAAAGTCCGAAGCGTCAGATACGACGCTGACAGGACGATCAGGGTCTGGCAGCGTCAGTATTGGCGCATGTGGGATGCTGGCTATGACCCCGTCAAAAGCCTCCTAATTTTCGGTGTTCCAACAGCATTCCGCATCCTTTTTAAGGAGATTGGATAATGGCCGCGCCATTTCTGCTC